>NW_023144631.1:11731586-11755973 GCF_012932325.1 Thrips palmi | reverse complement strand
CTGTCAGCCTCTCATGCAGATTATCTCTTATGAGAATAATGGTCTTGTAGAGGCTGGCTCAGTATTGCAGCAACTCTTGCAGCATCATTGCATTGTGGCCTTTTTTCCTCCTTTGCAGTATTATTACTGCTGTGGGAAATCCCTGTACCACTTCTGTGAAATTCTCTGTCGTGGGCAAGGGAAGCCCATCCTTGCACCGCACCAAAGAAATTCACTACCGTGGGCAAGGGAAGCCTCCTGCATCATATCAAAGAAATTCACTATCGTGGGCAAGGGAAGCCCATCCCTACACCGCACCAAAGAAATCCCCTATCGTGGGCAAGGGAAGCCCATCCCTACACCGCACTACAGAAATTCACTATCGTGGGCAAGGGAAGCCCATCCCTACACCGCACCAAAGAAATCCCCTATCGTGGGCAAGGGAAGCCCACCCCTACACCGCACTACAGAAATTCACTATCGTGGGCAAGGGAAGCCTCCTGCACCACATCAAAGAAATTCACTATCGTGGGCAAGGGAATACCATTTTTGCCCCACACGAAAGAATTTCACCGTTGTGGGCAAGTAAGAACCATCCTCCCTTAACCCTCAAGAATTTTACCGCTGTGGGCAAGTAGACGCCACGTTCGTCCTGCCGGTCGGAAATTTACAATCGTGGGCACGTTCTGCGTTTACCCGAGCCCACCATAGGAAACTTCAAGTTTGGGCAGGGAAGAGTTACGTTCATTGCCCATTGGCACCTGAAATTCACAATCCAACGGAGACGCGAATTTCATTGCCCACTACAATCGCAAATTTCCAGTCCGGGGACATCAGATAGGGCGTTTCATCGCCCACAGCACGAAATTTCCCCATTTTTTTTTTACAGTGCAACCCTTTCTGGCCGCGGGGGCGAGGCGGGCGATGGGGGCGGCGATATGAGGCCTCTGGACAGGTTGGCAGGGGGGGGGGAGGGGAGGGGAGGGGAGGGGAGGGGAGGGGAGGGGAGGGGAGAGGAGGGGAGGGGAGAGGAGGGGAGGGGAGGGGAGGGGGTAATTGACTGACAAGATGATGCTCGCTTGACGTGAGGCGAGTGCGTCGCGACCGCAGCACGCCTCCACGACAGTGCAGTAGCCGCCGTCGGGTGCATGACGACGCAGCGGCAGACTGATTCCGAGAGTCGTGTCCCGCCGTCGCTCTGTCTCTCTCGCACTCATGGGGCGTCCCGTGCAGGTGCGAGAGAGACAGAGCGACGAAAACGGCGCTCGGCATCAGTCTGCTGCTGCTGGTCGTGGACAAGGCCGCCGCCGTTGCGGAGGAACAAGCGTCTGGCCGAGGGGGGGCTCACTGACGAAAATCATTGTACACGCCAAAAAAAATCAAAATTCTAATCAAAAAAAATCATGAAAAATCAAAAAATCAAAAAAAATCAAAATTATAAAAGAAAATCAAAATCAATCGAAACTTTGTAAAAAAAATCAAAAAATGATTTAAAAAAATCAAAAAATCAAAAAAAATCAAAAATAATCACAAAAAAATCAAAAATAATCAGAGGAAATGAAAAGGAATGAGCAACCGATACACGGGGATGGCTCAGTAAATACACGCACACCTGATCCAAATTATTTCCCCATTAATTGAATAAATTATGATTAATTGTGAATTATGTAAAATTATTACAAATTATTGGTAATTATTCCAAAACAAATAAAATAATGAAAATAATATTGAAATTGTCCGGAAGGACGATCATGCTCCGTAGCGACGCCCGAGCAGCGGCAAGCTTATGTTGATTTGGGTTGTGTCGAACGATCACCCACGTGGATTTATTGAAGTCATCGACACGAGGCTAATCACCTGGTATACAAATTAAGTGCTGCTCTGAAATCCACGGAATGAGAATTTACGCAACCGCAACATCTGTCGTCTGCTAGCGGACTTCACCGCTACAAACACCACGAACCATCACTATCTATTTGGAAAATTGACAAGCATCCAATATTTCCATATCGGTGCATTACACATTCAAACGAACGTGACAGTACATGGGTGTCACATTCGTTTGGATGTGACACGACATGTGTACTTGGGTACCATGTGTCACATACGTTTTAATGTGACAGTTTGACAGCTGATTGCGTGTCACACCCGAAGTAATGTGACAAAGCGGTGCGGTGTGTCACATTCGTTTGAATGTTGATTTTCACCGTTTGTCACGCTCAAACTAACATCGCTGTTTTCACGTGAAAACAAACGTGACGTCACATTCTTTGGCTACCAGTGCCGTTATGGAAATATTGAATGCTTATCAATTTTCCAAAGAGGAAGTGACGGTTTGTGGTGTTTGTAGCGGTGAAGTCCGCTAGCAGACGACAGATGTTGTGGTTGCGTAAATTCTCAAATCGACTAACGTAGCCTCAACCGTGGATTTCAGAGCAGCACTTAATTTGTCATACCAGGCCATTAGCCTCGTGTCAATGAGTTGAATAAATCCACGTCTGTGATCATTCAGCTTGACACAACCCAAAGCCACCTAAGCTTGCCGCAGCTCGGGCGTCGCTACGGAGCATGATCGTCCTTCCGGACAATTTCAATATTATTTTCATTATTTTATTTGTTTTCGAATAATTACCAATAATTTGTGATAATTTTACATAATTCACAATTAATCATAATTTATTCAATTAATGGGGAAATAATTTGGATCAGTTGTGCGTGTATTTACTGAGGCCATCTCCGATACACAAGACTTCAAAACATAAGCGAGTTCGGTTACAGAATAACTAGCTTAGCGCGACACCTAGCATCATAGATTTCAAATGGTTTGAAATTTCGCGCCAACAACTGCCGTATGTTGGTACGACTGCCGGTAATTTGGGCCTCTGCAGGACAAAAATTCAAAAAAAAAATAAAAAAAAATAAAAAAATCAAAATTAAAATCAAAAAATCAAAATTAAAATCAAAAAGAATCAAAAAAATAGGCAAAAATCCTTTAAAATAAATTTTTCGGGATAAATCATTGAAAATAAAAAAAAATCAACAAAGTTAAGAAAAATGAAAAAAAATTCCGACAATCAATGGCCGTCAAATCTTTGTACGTTTGAGACCCCAGTGAGCCCCCCCTCGCGTCTGGCAGATTATCTGCCGCCAGTGGGGTGCCCGTCGAGCCTGCGGCCTGCCTCTGCGATGGATTGACGAGTCACTCGGCCGCGTGGGCAGGCACTGCAAGGCAGGGCAGTGGCGTGCCGCCTCCCCCCCCCCCCCTTTCCCTCCTGCAACGCCCCTGCAGAGTCGCGCGCTTCTACGTACGACGAGCTGCAGTCGGGCGGTCGCGCTAAACGGCTCTGATGGAAATGTCCTGGCGTGGCGCGGCACGGCGCGGCCCAGCAGACTGATTCCGAGAGTCGCTCTCGTCGCTCTGTCTCTCTCGCACCTGCATAGGACGCCCCACGAGTGCGAGAGAGACAGAGCGACGCAAGCGACTCTCGGAATCGGTCCGCTCCGCAGGGGAGAAGGCGCACGACTCTCCGCGTGGGCCGAACCGCCGCCGTGGCCGCGGCCGCCCCTCGTCTGCATCTCGTTTTAGAGGCCGTCTAACACCAAACTAACGTGTTTCGTTCGTCGAAAGTAAATTTTGCAGTGTGCTATATGTATATTACGGCGACGCAGCCTGCTGGTGTGGAAATCGCCACTCTGCGGTCATGCAGTGCAGTGCGCCGGGTCGTTGGCGCGCGGCAGCTGGAGTGCACACACACACACGCACGCGCGCACTCACACACACACACACACACACACACACACACACACACGACCACGCAGTAGCGGCCGGCCTTTCGCTAAACCCTCTCCTCTCGCGTCGGTGCGCTGTCAAAGCGGCACTCGACTCCAGCGAGTAGAGAGAGAGAGAGAGAGAGAGAGAGAGAGAGAGAGAGGAGAGAGAGAGAGAGAGAGGGCTCCGGAGAGGGTGGGTGCCTGTCCGTGGCCTGCCGTGTGTCCTTCTGTCCGTGTGTTCCGCGTGTGTGTCCCAGGGGCAACGGAAATGGCGGGGACCGACGTGCGTCCACCCCGAAGGACGCGCTTGACATTCCTCCTCAGCTCTGGCGTCGCAGTGCGGCTAGGAAAGGCTAGCGAACACACACTCACTCACGTTGCACTCACACTTATATACTCACGACACACTCACACACATACACACACATGGGTTTCTGCTTCCTTCAGGAACGTTTCTGTCGTCGCATCGGTGGGAAAGTGAGCGGCGGGTACCTTTTGTGAGTCCTCTGCGTCGACTGACTCTGTGTGTGGTGTGTGTGTGTGTGTGTGTGGGGGGGGGGGGGGGCTGCAGGGGGCCTTCGGACGGAGGCCCTTTTCCTCCCCAAAAAGGACGACGTCGACGTGGAATCGGATGGGGCCGCGTCTTGTCGTCATATTGCGCTCCCTTTCGCTATGCCTTTTGCTGCCTTTCCTTTCCCTTTTGCCCGCTTTTGCCTCGTCGGAGGCCCGTCTCGCCCCGATCCACGATCAGGCCGCCGCCGCCGCAGTGTTTGCTGCGCCGGCCGTCTCATCTCCGTCTGTCGATACAGGGCGTCTTGTGCGCCCCGATAACAAACAGAGCGACGAGGGGGGTGGGCCGCGGCAGAGGGACTTCCCCCGCGCTGCCCGCTGGACCGCGCTACCGGAGAGAGAGAGAGAGAGAGAGAGAGAAGGGAGGAGGTCTTGGCCGAGACGCTCCAAGCATGACGGGTCTCGCTAACGAATACCGCAGCTGTTGCCGGCGCCGCGTTGCGCCGCGTCGGGTCGTCTGCTTGCTCTGGGTTTGTTGATGCCCGCGGGGCGGCCGACGGCGTGACGCGTCGCGGATGAGGCTGTGCTTGTTGTCCTGCGGCACCCCCGGCGGCACCTGTCCCGCGCGCCATGAGGCGGCACTGCGTCGACGACGGCGTCCTACAGTGGGCCAGAAGACCGGTGGAGGCGGCCAAAACTCTGGACGCGTTTTAAGCTCCAGAGTCGCTAAATGGGACTCGAACTGAACGTGTGACCCCACCTATGGATTGCTCTCCGAACGAGGAATCCATTGGTGGGGTCACACGCTCGGTTCGAGGCCTGTTTGGCGGCTCTGCAGCTCAAAACGCGTCTAGAGTTTTGGCCGCCTCCACCGGTCTTCTGGCCCACTGTGCGTCCGCCTCACGATCCCCCCAAGCCCGACTCTGGATCCGCCACTGTACCTCCAGGGGGCGAGGGAGCGGGCACGCCACGCCATGCCAGGGCCACGCACCATACATCAAGCCCGAGCCCGTACGTATACCCCTCGGGGCTCGATCGCCTCTGCGGCTCGCCTCGGCGGAGTACTACTGGACAACTCGTTGGGGGGGGGACCACCTTGAAGGCGTAGTGGATGTAAGTGCGCGCACCGTGGCCGGGCCTGGCCGGGCCGAGGAGTAACGGTCCGTAGAGTCCATTTCGGTGCACGCCAAGGACCCCCCCCCCCCCCACTTCTGCCCCGCGCTCCCACCGGACTTATTAGCCATCCAGCCATCGCCGGCTCGCCGCCCGTTTTGGCGTAGCGCCACTGGAGGGCCACTGGTGACACGATGAAAACGTTTCCTGGTTTCCCCATAGGAAGCCTGCGGTAAAGACATTGGCGATTTTCAGCTGAGGAGTTCTTCGGAAAACTGAGAACCGTTTTTACTGTGGAATCATGGTCGTTTTTAGACTTACAGTGGTCCGGAACGCCCTGCTATGCCGCTGGATGCGACACTGCGACAGAGGCTGCACTGGGAAGTGGGTCGCGATGGTATCAGCGAGGCTGCGGTCTCTTGACGGTGTCTGCACGGACTCCTCGGCAGCCTTGCGTCCAATCTGGGGAGCTGAAATCGCGTCTGCGGCGCAGCTGGTCTCCCGCGCGTTCAATTTTTCCCCCAGTTGTTCCGGCCACTGGCCACGGCCGCCGTGCCCCGCCCCACCCCGCCTCACCCCTCCCCAACCCACCCCACCCCACCCCACCCCGCCCCTGCGACTATGCAAAGCGCGAGGGCACTTGACGGAACCGCGCCCCGCCCCGCCCCGCCCCGCGGTGGTGCGACGGAGCGTGGCGGCGCACTGTAGACTGATTCGGCAACGTGCGGCCGTCGGCCTATCTCTCTCGCACAGGTACGGAGCGACCCATGAGTGCGAGAGATAGTCCTTCCCCCCGGAATCAGTCCACAGGGAGTGACTCCACTGGAAGGCGGCGCAGGTCGCGCAGCTGGCGGAGGGCCTCCACTGGAGGCAAGGGCGCCGGGCTGGAGCCACTGGACTGGAGCCGCTGGCTGGAATTGTTTCACCGTCGAATACCAAGTGGGTCGTAAAACTGCCTCCGCGCGGTTCGATTGAAAAGAAACGACCACCGCGTGTGCCGCCGACCGCGAACTTGTCGCCCGTCTTGCAGCTGGTGCTGCAAGGTTTGCTGCTGCTGCTGCTGCAAGGTTTGCTGCTGCTGCTGCTGCAAGGTTTGCTGCTGCTGCAAGGTTTGCTGCTGCTGCAAGGTTTGCTGCTGCTGCAAGGTTTGCTGCTGCTGCAAGGTTTGCTGCTGCTGCAAGGTTTGCTGCTGCTGCAAGGTTTGCTGCTGCTGCTGCTGCAAGGTTTGCTGCTGCTGCTGCAAGGTTTGCTGCTGCTGCAAGGTTTGCTGCTGCTGCAAGGTTTGCTGCTGCTTCAAGGTTTGCTGCTGCTGCAAGGTTTGCTGCTGCTGCAAGGTTTGCTGCTGCTGCAAGGTTTGCTGCTGCTGCAAGGTTTGCTGCTGCTGCTGCTGCTGCTGCAAGGTTTGCTGCTGGAGTCCAGGGGGAGTCCACAGCAGCCTCCTCCGCGACTGGAGAAAATGGAGACTGAGTCCCGCTTCCAGACTTCCAGTGCCCCAGTTGTTGTCGGCGGTGCCGTGCGATTTCGGTGCAGCGCGCATGCCCGCTGCCCGCCCCGCGCGATGCAAAATTAGCGCCGTGTCGTGTCCGCGGGCCGTCGGCGAAAGTTGGCCGCGGCCCTGCCGACTACGATGATAGCGATGCCGAAGGTTGGCTCTGTCTCTCTCGCACCTCTATGGGCCGCCCCGTGAGTGCGACAGAGACAGAGCAACGAGCATGGTGGCCTGGCGGCGGCGCCCGCAGCTCGAGCAGGGCGGGGTGGCTGGTGGTAATGCTTGCCGCGGCCCTGCTCAGTTTGATTCCGAACAGCGGTGCCTCTCCTCTCTCTCTCTCTCTCTCTCTCTCTCTCTCTCTCTCTCTCTCTCTCTCTCTCTCTCTCCGCCCGAGAGTGCGAGGGAGAACGAGCGCGACGGAAACTCAAAAGCGGGGTGCGGCGCCGCGGCCCTTCGCTCGCGTGCTGCGCCGCTGCGCCCGATTTCCAGGAAGCGCGTCTTGTGTGTGTGTGTGTGTGTGTGTGTGTGTGTGTGTGTGTGTGTTCGGTCCTTACAGTGTACGGGACCGCGGCGCGACACTCCGCGCATTACCATGCCGGACGGGTGGCGAGCGCGACGCCGCGGGGCCCGGCAGGCCCGGCGTGCGTCCCCGTGTGCCCCTTACCTGGAAAGCTCCCCCCGTCGTCGTGTACGGACTCCCGCGCGGCTTGCAGACCGACTCCGAGAGTCGGTTTTCGTCGCTCTGTCTCTCTCGCACCCTTACGGGACGCCCCATGAGTGCGAGAGAGACAGAGCGACGAAAACGACTCTCGGAATCGGTCCGCTGGTGCGCGGTGCCGCACTGCCCGTGCCCGCCCCGCGCCCAGGAGGAAAGTGCCGTTGATCGCGGAGGCCCTCCTGGGTAATGAGGGCCTTGTTCTTGTTCTAGGGCGCGGGGCCCGCCATTTGCCATTATTCGCCGGCGGCGCGCCAATCGGTGCTACACTCTGTGTGTGTGTGTGTGTGTGTGTGTGTGTGTGTGTGTGTGTGTGTGTGTAACGGGGGGCGGGGCCCTCGTGTGGCGACGGCGACCGTGATAGCACGCCTCGAGGGCGTTTCTGCGCAGCCACGGCACTGTCGGTCGGTTGCCCGCGGCTCTGTTGCTATGTGGACGAGCTCGCAAAATAAAAAAAAAGATTAAAAATAATAATGAGATGAACGATAAAAGTAAATTGGAAAAAGTAATGAACGATACCATTCCGGTGCCGCAGTGCCATCAGCAGCGTGGCTAATTTTCTGGCCGGCCTGATTTCGTTATCTGGAACGCGTTGGCGGTGTTGGCGGTGGTGGCGGCGCGAGGCGAGGGCGGTCATTCATTTCCAACGGTGTCCTGTCCAGCCAGGCGCCGCCGCGTGCCGCGTGTGCGTCCGGACGCACGTGTTTCCATCCCCTTCCCCCCCCCCCCCCTCACCGCAGACACGCGGACACGTTCACGGTGTGGTGGCGTGCGGCGTGCGTCGCCTGGGCAATGCCGCCAGCAGCGCCCACCCCCTGCTGAAGACTGATTCCGAAAGTCGTTTACGTCGCTCCGTCTCTCTCGCACCTACGCGGAACGCCCTATGAGTGCGAGAGAGACAGAGCCAGGAAAACGACTCTCGGAACCAGTCTATATGCTGGACGCCCGGCGCCGACCGCAGCAGGACTCGGTGCTGACGGTGCGTTCACAGGTAGCGCGCTGCTTACGCCCCCCGCGGCGGCGCCACTTGCGCCCCGCCCCCCCCCCCCCCCCCCCGCCCCGCCCCCGCGCCGTCCTCGCGTGATTCGTGCGGCCCTTATCGGCGGACAGGCGTCCCTCCAGCCTGCGGGCCTTGCAGACTGATTCCGAGAGTCGTTGTGGTCGCTCGCCCTCTCTCGCGCCCATACGAGATGCCCCATGAGTGCGAGAGAGACAGAGCGACGAAAACGACTCTCGGAGTCAGTGTGCCGCGGGCCTCGGGGGAGTGGCGTGGGCGCGGACGTCGCCGTCGAGCAAGCACCGCGCCGCGGCGCAACTCGCGCGCAGAGTACAGTAAAGTTAATGAAACATTGGCTGGAACGCACCGCGCTGCACCGAATGGCCGTCCGAATGGCGGCCGGGCCGCTTGCGCACGTCGTGCTGTGTATTGTTGTCGTCGCCTGCAGACTGATTCCGAGAGTCGTTTCCTTCGGTCCTTCTCTCTCGCACTCACGGGGCGTCCCGCAGAGGTGCGAGAGAGGCAGAGCGACGAAAACGACTCTCGGAATCAGTCTGCTGCGTTGTCATGTCGGTGGGCGTCGTCGTCGTCCCACGACGGGCCGTGTGCATACTAACAGTGCGCTTGTTTCCTTGTTCCAGGTAAGGGATCCGAGCCCCGCTCGCTGCGCTTGCTCCGCCCATGCATGCCCGCGCCCCGGCCGGCCAGGCCAGGCGGTGGGTGAGTCCGTGGCCGTGCATGTTTGTGGCCACAAACTTGTTCGCTCCAAAGTCCTAGATGTGTTGGAGAAACGCGCAGGGTGTGTCTCCTGGTCCGCCAGCCACCTTGAGCACGGTAAAAACGGTACCTGGTTTTCCCAGGAAGCCTATGGTAGAGACATAGGTGATTTCCAGGGTGTTCCTGGGAAAACCAGGAACCGTTTTTACCGTGATACGAACCGGAGCATGTTTTTACATCATGGTTCTAAACCCTCGAAGTTAGTTGGAAGGGTGTTCGCTCAGTGGCAAGCAAGCTGTCGCTCTTCTCGTCGCGACCCTCTGCCGCCTGCGAGGTAGGCCACTGGTCCCGAACGCGTCACAGCGGTGCGGAGACGGTGGCCTACCTTGCCCCTGTGAAGACGACAGGCGCGAGGTAGGCCACCGTCTCCGCACCGCTGTGTCGCAGAACGAGCGGCGGCCTACCTCGCAGGCGCCTGAGGGTCACAGGCATCGAAGCCGTCCACGCCGATTCAGGCCACGTCGCAGGCGGTGCACTAGGACAAGGCAGCACACTGTGAAAAAGTTCTCGTGTGCCAACGACTTGGTTGGCCAGTGAATGGGGCGTCGGGACGTGTGTGTACCACAGCATGCGAAGGAGGAGGTTGGAGGTTGCCTCTGCGTGTCTGGATTTCCGTTCATGTTTCTCCCATTTCACACGATTTTTCTTCTCCGACGAAACCGTTTTTGGCCCGGTCAATTACGCGCGCAGGGCCCAGGGCCCGGTGTATCGGAGGGGCTCCTCCTCTCGGCCAACTTGCAGTGGATATCGAGGGACCGGGCTTTCTTCGCCTTCGCCGGGCCGCGCTGCCGCTGCGTGTAATCCGCCGAGCCGATACCGTACTTGTCTAGACTGATTCCGAGAGTCGTTTTCGTCGCTCTGCCTCTCTCGCACACATGGGGTGTCTCCTTTAGGTGCGAGGGAGACAGAGCGACGAAAACGACTCTCGGAATCAGTCTACTGGCTCGGGGGCGGCGGGGGCGGCGGCAAGGGCCGGCCGCCCCTGTACTGTTCCCCCAGTTGTTGTTGTTGTTTTTTGGTATAATTGGGTTTGTTTCTCCCTCCCCGATGGCCGCGTTGGCCGCGGTGGCGTGCGCGCCGCTCCCTTTCGAGTCCAGCTGAGTTATATCAGCCCCGCGGAGCGTTTCCCTAAGTGCCGTGTGATTGCTCGTTCCCGGAACGCCGCCGCCGCGCCCGTGCCCCGCCGACCAGAAGACCGCCGGCCAGGATCCTCTGTCTCTCTCGCTCTTCAAGCGGACGCCGGACGCCTCCATGAGTGCGACAGAGACAGAACCATCCTTCGAATCGGGCGGCAGAAGACCGCCGCCGCCGCGGCCGCGCCTTACACAGTTCACCGACAGTTACGCGGCTGCTTGGCATTCGTCGGCGGCGGCCTCGGACCCTTGCCGTCGTCGACCGTTTCCGAGAGTCGTTTTCGTCGCTCTGTCTCTCTCGCACCTACACGGGACGCCCCGTGAGTGCGAGAGAGACAGAGCGACGAAACGACTTTCGGATTCAGTGGGCCGGGCCAGGCCGGGCGCCGCGTGTTTCGGTGATAAGCATCGCAGGATGTGCGGCGCCGCGACGTCCGGCGCGGCGCGTGGACTCGGACGCGCGGATCATGGGTTTCGGCCTTCCGGCTGAGGAACAGTAGCGCCCTCGCCGCTCCGTCTCTCTCGCACTCACGGGGTGTCGCGTGGGGGTGCGAGAGAGACGGAGCGACGCGAAGCTGCCTCTCGGCCGCGGCGTCCGCCGTCATCGCCGTCCTCTGGAGGATGATCCTTGGCGGCGTCCGGCTCGCGGGGTATCGCGTGTCGCCCCGCCTGGACGACGGCGTCCTTGACGGGGACCTCGCCGTCGCGACGTGGGTCGCCGGTACACCGCGACACTGACGGCGCGCGTCAAACTTTGCGTCGCGACGCCGTAAAAAGTAAAACGTGTGGCGGGGCGGGACTTTCCCCGCGACCCTGGGTAAAGTTCAGGCCGCCCGCTTGAAGGCCATGCACGCCAAGTGGGCTGGGACGCGCCACCCGCGCCGAGCTGTGTTGCGTCTCATGCCGAACTTCGTCGCTCTGTCTCTATCTCGCAGCCCTACGGGACGCCGCAAGAGTGTGAGAGAGACAGACCAAATGAAAGTGCTGTTCGGAATCACTCTGCCTGCAGTGAGCCAGTCCTCTGGGCCGGGCTGACATTTTCGCCCCCCATGGGCCGGCCCTGGCGTCCTGCGGGCTGAGTCCGAACGGCATGCGTTCGACGCTCTGTCTCTCTCGCTCTCATGGAACGTTCCGTCGGGGTGCGAGGGAGACGGGGCGACGAGGCGCGGCCCGGAGTGGCCGGGCTGGCCTCCCCTACCTGATAACGAGATTAGGCGGCCGAGGCGGGGGTGGGGTGTGGCACACTGTGGCGGGCGTCACAACAGGCGGGGATGAGCGGCGTCGGATTGGATTGGACCAGTTTGTTATTTGTTAGTCATAATGTCGCTCGAGTGGAAGTGGACACGCGTCCTGGCGAGGGACGCGGCCGGCCGGTCAGCGCTTGCGTCGCTCTGTCTCTCTCGCACTCGTGGGGAGTCCCGTAGGGGTGCGAGAGAGACGGAGGGATCTTCGGTATAGTGACCCCTGGGCTGGCGACGGGGTGATTCCGAGAGTCGTTTCGGTCGCTCTGTCTCTCTCGCCCTCGCGGGGCGTCCCCTATAGGTGCGAGAGAGTCAGGGCGACGAAAACGACTCTCGGAATCAGTCTGCTAATGACACTGGGCTCGGATCGCGGCGTGCTCACCGGCAAGTGGACCGGCTAAGGGCGCGGCCTGCCAGGCGCACTCTCCGCGACGTCCGCGGCGACGTCCTAGGCGAGGCGAGGCCGTTTTGTCCGGCCGGCCGGCCGGTCACCGCGGCGAGGTGCTTGAATGACAGCTGGGGTTGCGCGCGCCGCTAGAGACGGCGATGACGCCCTGCCCGCGAGCGCTTCGCTTTTACACACGTCACACGTGTGTGTGTGTGTGTGGTGTGTGTGTGTGTGTGTGTGTGTGTGTGTGTGTGTGTGTGTCTGTGCGTGCGTGTGTGTGTGCGTGTGTGCGCGCGCTCGTTTGCGCGTTGTTTTCTCGCTGCCCGCACTGCGGGGGACTTGGTCCGGCGTGCGCGACGCGTGCGCGTGGCGTGACGCCCTGTGGTGGCGGCGACTCGCTACTGGCGGTTGCATTTGCGTAGTGACTGTACGCCCCAAGCCAGGTCTCTGCACAGAAACGTTGTCACGGACTATAGGCCTCTGTGCTGTCGCGTCGATTGTCTCGCTGATTTGTACCTTTCCCGTCGTCAAAGTCCTTGTTCGGCTCGTCATCGTACGGTCTCTCTCTCTCTCTCTCTCTCTCTCTCTCTCTCTCTCTCTCTCTCTCTCTCACGCACACACACACACACACACACGAGCGCGCTGCTGCCTGCTGCCTTCCCATTTCTAATCCGGTGACACTGATGACTGACTGATTTATTGAGTCGTCCCGTTGCCCCGTGGCTGTCCGCGTGGGCGCGCGCGGCGCGTTCCTGTTAGTCTCATGCTGAACGCAGTTTGCTCGTCGCTCTGTCTCTCTTGCACCTCTGATAGCGGAGGCCCGTTGAGTGCGAGAGAGAGAGAGAGAGAGAGAGAGAGAGAGAGAGAGAGAGAGAGAGAGAGAGAGCGACGACGAAAGCACCGTTCGGAATCGGCCTGCTGGTGGGCGTGGCCCCTGGACTCGCTCCAGGCATCCAAGCAGGCTTACGGAAAGGTCACCTCGGCGCATCACGCGCGTGCCTGGCTGCGTGTGTGTGTGTGTGTGTGTGTGTGTGTGTGTGTGTGTGTCGCGATGAGGCGTGCGGGGGCGTGTCGCGTCCCTGGTTGACGGCGTGCTCACGAGCTCGGCGTTTGCGGCCTTGCTTGGTCACCACCGGTCAGGGGTGGCTCTAGAATTGTCTTTCGGATAGGTGTCTCGTTGGTTTTTGCCTACCGCCTGGGTAGGGCGAGATGTTATAACCGGGAGAGAGAGGGGGAGTTATGGCACCCGTGGCCGCCCCCTGGAGCCGCCGGGCCACTGTCAACGGTTCAATAACTCTCATTACCAACTCGGGCCCTACACTGCGACTAACGAACCAGACGAACTCTCTCCGGGGCGTCGTCTGCGGCTGAGGCACCCACCAGGCACCCACTGGGCACCCATCAGGAAGCCCTCTTGTGAGCAGTGCCAGGCAGTGCCATAAAGAGCCGGGCTAGATTGCCTCCCGGACGCCGACTCTCCCCTCTCTCCCTCTCTACACCTCTCTCCACCACATCACTCTACCTCTCCTTATTTCTCTCTCCTCTAGTGGAAAGTCTCGGTACTTCCAGTAGACACTCGCCACTCCCCGGTGGCAAAAAAAACGCGTCCGAGCAGCGCGAGGGGATAACGAGAAGGCTGTGATGGTATCTGGAGGAGGCAGTGGCTCGCGGTGCATGATGGGACGCTGCGTGCGAGATACGGCATCGCACCGAGCTGGGCGAGGCATGCGTGATTGTCCCCGTGTAATTAATTTAAGCAGATGGGTCTTATCTCGCTCGCCGAGCCTCGGTCGTGTTCACGTTATGATACGGCACCGTCCTTTTTGCTTCCATCCCGTATCAGCAGCCGCAGTTCTATCCTGCCTCTGCCCGAGCCTCTGTCCAGCCTCTATCCAGCATCTGCCCGAGCTTCTATGAAGCTTCTAGCCAGCCTCTATCCAGCCACTATCCAGCTTCTATGCAACCTCTATCTAGCTTCCATCCATCCTCTATCCTGCTCCTACCAAGCATCTGTCCGATCTTCTATCCAGCTTCTATCCAGTCTCTATCCACGCCTTGTCCCGAGTCTCTATCCAAGCCTCTTCCCGAGCCTCTATCCAAGCCTCTCCTCGAGCCTCTATCCAAGCCTCTTCTCGAGCCTCTATCCAGCCTCTATCGCTCTGACAGTGCTCTGACAGCATCGAGACGCCCCCCGCGGCTGTGCATAGCCCGCCGCCGCCTCCCTCCGCTGCTACCGACCAAAAGGGAAATAAATGATACCCGTCGGATAAAAATAGGAAAAAAGGGTTGTGTGTGTGCGTGTGTGTGTGTGCGTGGAGTGTGACTCGCTCGCCATTGACGAGTTTTCGGCAGGCTGTCGCGCGGGTGCAGCTAAACGTGTCTTCATTATATTATTCATGGCTCTCTCGGCCATTAGTGTGGGGGTGCGTCGTGCGCGTGTGTACAGATGTGTGTGTGTGTGTGTGTGTGTGTGTGTGTGTGTGTGTGTTGTGTGTGTGTGTGTGATACTGCACCGGTGTGCTGCAGACCCCCCGCGCGGCCAGCGTGGCGACGGTGCAGGTCGGACTGGTACGTACTTAATGATGTCGCCGGGGTGCGCGATGTGCTGGCTGCTGCTATGCATGCTGCGCGCAACAATGGGCATTTCGATGAAAAATTGAAAGTGTGTGTGTGATGATGAAATGATGCAACCCCTTTCGGATGGCGCGGCGGCAAGGCGATGATGCTCAGTTGGCGTCGGCCGACTCGCGTGTGGTCACGTGACACCTCATGAATAAACCTCCGCGCGTGTGCACACCGTGTGGCGTCGCGGCGCGTCGCGGCGGGCGTCGACGTGTGTACACAGGCATGCATTCGTCGGAGTGATTTCTTCTTTTCTCCCTGTCGAAGTGCGCGCGCGCACGTAGCACGTGGTGTCTGATTCCCGTGACGTGACGGGTCGACGGAGCGCTGGAGTCTACTCTAGTCTCTCTTCCTCACCTGTCAGTCTCTCTACCCTGGTCAGTCTCTCTACCCTGGTCAGTCTCTCTACCCTGGTCAGTCTCTCTACCCTAGTCAGTCTCTACCCTAGTCAGTCTCTCTACCCTGGCCAGTCTCTCTACCCTAGTCAGTCTCTCTTCCCTAGTCAGTATCTCTACCCTAGTCAGTCTCTCTACCCTAGTCAGTCTATCAGTCTCTCTACCCTGGTCAGTCTCTCTACCCTAGTCCGTCTCTTTACCCTAGTTAGTATCACTACCCTAGTCAGTCTCTCTACCCTGGTACAGTCTGTCTACCCTGGTCAGTCTCTCTACCCTGGTCGCTCTACCCTAGTCAATCTCTCTACCCCAGTCAGCCTCTCCACGGTGTGACCGCGCGGCTCGTCCGGAGGGGCGTGGAACTGCCACGCGTGCCGACGACGCGACGCGAACCGCCGCGGGACGCCGCGGCGTGCAGCTGGCGTGCGCGGGTGTGCAACCGGCAGACTGACTCCGAGAGCCGTTTTCGCCGCTCTGTCTCTCTCGCGCCCAGACGTGACGCCTCACGAGTGCGAGAGAGACAGAGCGACGAACGCGGCACCCGGAGTCAGTCCGCAGGGTGCAACGGGTGAGACGGTGCAGTGTGACGGGTGGGCAGTGCAGTCTGTCGGACTGCAGCGCGCCAAAATTGATGACGTCGGCCTGCAGGCCTGTGCAGACTGACGATTCCGAGGGTCGTTGTCGTCGCTCCGCCTCTCTCGCACCTGCACGGGCCGCCCCGTGAGTGCGAGAGGAAACAGAGCGACGAAAACGACTCTCGGAATCGTCAGTCTGCTGCCAAAGCAGCCGAAACACGTGATCGCGGAAACGTGCCATCATTAGCCAAGGTTGGCGAGGCGCACCGACCGCGCCGATCGCACACCATCGCGCCACGGCACTGTTTGCTCAGTTCGGCTCGTTCTGTCCACAAGCAGTGCGCCGCCGCTCGTGTGCGGGCTTTTGTTCCGCCATGCAGTCATCTGTGTGTGTGTGTGTGTGTGTGTGTGTGGTGTGTGTGTGTGTGTGTTTGTGTGCGTTTCTGTGCGCGTGCTGCGCCTGTGTGTGTGAGTGTTTGCGGCGTCCGATTCGAATGCGACGTCATTTCACTTCTCTAGCTAACTGCGCCGCGCCCAATCGTATGTGCTGTAATGTGTGGCCGGCTCTGTCTCTCTCTCTCTCTCTCCATTCATCTTGTCTCTTTTCAGTTATTTTTTTCGTTCATAATTTTTTTTCTGCCTCTAGCTCGGCTCTGCCGCTCATGTGTTGTTTGATTTGGCTGTGTTTTTGGTTCTCTCTCTCTCTCTCTCTCTCTCTCTCTCTCTCTCTCTCTCTCTCTCTCTCTCTCTCTCTCTCTGGTAAGCGGGCCGCGGTGGCTGTCGCCATCAAGGTCCCCATCAAGGTGTCGTCTGGCGTCGCGAGCGTCATCGCTGCGCTGCTGCACTGTGCAACGCGTAGTGTTTGTGATGTGCAGTGTAATGTGCGCACAGCACGCGCCGCGTAAAGCGCGACCAGCTTTTAAATTTTTAATTCCCCGCTACCTCGTGAATGGCGGGAGAGAGAGAGAGAGAGAGAGAGAGGTCGAGTGCGCGTCGACGCGTCTGTGACTGACGGGGTGTGTAGCAACCTGTGAACTTGTCTCTAATTACGAGTCGTAATGAAAGGCGGCTTTGTCGTCACGGCCGGATGGCGGTGCACTGCATGCATGCCACTGCACTGGAGGGCACCGCGCCGCGACACCACCCCGGCAGCATCCTCTGCATGCTTGCTATTGCGCAGACTGATTCCGAGAGTCGTTGTCGTCGCTCTGTCTCTCTCGCACTCGTGGGGACTGCCGTAAAGGCGCGAGAGAGACAGAGCGACGAGAACGACTCTTTTGAATCGCTCGCGGCTGCTCGCTGCATCCCTCCCCCGGTTGACTTCTCTGTCTCCACCCCTTCAGCACCGCCGCCGCTGCCTACCCCCCCCCCCCTCCCCCTGCCGGCCCGGAGCAGGACGTGCAGGTGCCCATTTAGCTCCCCCTCCACCGTGCATTTGAATCGTGACGTGTGTGTGTGTGTGTGTCAGTGCGCGGGCGCGCGTGTAGTGTGAGTGCGAGTGAGCAGTGTAAATCATCCCAATAAAATCCGTTGGCATGTCCCATTTCAGAGACTTTGGGGGGGGGGGCGCATTCATTCAATTTGTTAGTTGTTTCATATAGATTTCACTTAGAACAAATACAACAAACTACCGGGAGCGTGCTGGCTGGTGCGTTTGCTTCCCCGTCGGGTTGACGCCCTCCCCCGTGCACACCCCCGGCTTACTGTGTCATTATCCCGGAGAATGGAGGTCAAGCTTCGGTTGCGAGGAAATTAAAAAAGGAAAGGGCAAAAAAAAAAGAGAGAGAGATCAGTCGTATGGGGCGTTTTTTCTTCAGCGCTTCCCTTTTGTGCTATTTGCTCGGAGTCATTTTATTTAGCTTAGCCTGGTTTTATTTCTTTGCGCCCTTTTGTACTTTGTACTGAGCGCTACGGCTCGGCTCACCCCTGCGGCCCTGCAGCAGTGCAGACTGATTCCGGGAGTCCTCTACGTCGCTCTGTCTCTCTCGCACCCACACGGCGCGCCCTATGAGTGTGACGGAGACAGAGCGACGAAAACGACTCTCGGAATCAGTCTGCTGCCCCACACTGGCAGGAGCAAGTTCCATTAGGCCTTCCCTTTGTAGGCCACGTCGGCCAAGCCGTCCCAAGGTGCGCGGAAACGCCGCGCTAACTGATTCCGAATCGTCCTCGTCGCTCTGTCTCTCTCGCACCTATACGGCAGTCCCCATGAGTGCAAGAGAGACAGAGCGGAAAAAAAAAATAACGATAAAAACCGACTCGCGGAAACGCGCTGCCGCCGTCAATTAGTATTATTCCGCTGCTCCTTTTATACGGCTGATACATTTTTATTCGAAAAACGGCGCGCGCGGCTTGCAGTGGCGTGAACACCATTTGCTATTCCGGCCGTTGGCCGTAAAACGGACTCACGCGCACGCACACGAACCGCATCTGCCAAGGCAGGCCAAGGTGTGCGCTGCTCGCCAGCAGACTCATTCCGAGAGTCGTTCTCGTCGCTCTGTCTCTCTCGCACCCGCACGGGACGCCCCGTGAGTGCGAGAGAGACAGAGCGACGAAAACGACTCTCGGAATCCGTCTGCAGGCGACGCCGCGGCGGTGGAATGGCTTTGATGGCGGCATAAAAACGCCCGCGACCGCGCGCCGTGCCGTGCCGCGCCGTGGCCGAGGAGTGCACCGCCGTGGAGGCGGCCGGCCGGTGCGGATGGATGTGTGCGGGCAGCGCGCGACGATTATGTTTAGAAAGTTAAATAAGTCGTAAAAATGCGACATGACGCGTGCCGGTCACGTGGCCAGGTGCGCGTCGCCGTCGTCGTCGTCGCCGCGGTCATTACCCCGTTTTTTCCCTCGTCTTGTCCTTCTCCGTCGTGCAGCAGACTGATTCCGAGAGTCGTTTTCGTCGCTCGGTCTCTCTCGCACTCATGGGGCGTCCCGTGTGCGAGAGGGACAGAGTGACGAAAACGACTCTCGGAATCGGGCTGCTGCTGGTGCTGGTGGTCCGTCGTCTTCGTCCTTTTGGACGACGTTAGTCGTTGCACCAGCGAAGTGCACCAGTCAGTCAGTCAGGCACGCATGCGGGGCCCTCCACGAATTTCGCCATCGTCTGCGGTGCAACAAAAGCGCGCCAAAGCAGCAGGCGGGCTTATGGAACTCGTTAGCCACTCACACACACACACACACACCACACACACACACACACACACAGAGGCAGAGGGTGCCCGTTTTGAACGCGTGTTTTTATTACGTATTTTTATACGCGGCCAGGTTTATGATACGGGGCTTTATCATCGACGTTGTTACATTTATTTTTACGGCCGTGTCCATCGTGTGTGCGCCTTCGTCCGTTCTGGTGACCGTTTTGTACAAGTACTTTTTTTTCGCTGCAGTTTTTTTTCTTTTTTTTTTTTTTGAAGCACGATTTTGATTTGAAATTTGCTTGAATTTTTAGGGGTTCCGACGAAGGAGGACCCCTATTGCCCGGGACGGAAAAATTTTTTTCTTCCGCCGACGCCAATCTAAAAATGGTTTCCGCCAAATTATTCCTTATCGTAAAAAAAAAAAATTCCTGAAAATTTCGAAAATTTATCGTAAGAATTTAACGTAAACGACAAAAACATAAATTTGCAACAATGAAGCACCCTTATCCCTTCACATTTTCCAGAAACGTTTCAAAGACAAAATGTGCTACTCCCCAAAACTAAGCATCCTGACTCATCAAAGTGACAAAAAATCGTCTGTGTTCTAAGAAAATGGTTAAAACATGAAAAAAAGTCTCCATGGCAACGACACAGTGCCATCGTACCAACGTCAAAATTTAAAATCGCTGATAAAAAAAAATCGAAACGCCGTGAAATTCGAAAATGCCAATGCTAACGCATTGCACCGTGTCGCGACATTGGAACATCTTTGAAGTCTGTCAGTAAAAAGTTTGTAGCAGAAAAGACGCAATAAATTAATTTTCGGGGCTTGGCAACAATTTTGTCGGCGTCTGCGCCCTTTCGAAAATCGCGGGGCTGAAAAAACGAGTAGTCGCGCATTGAAACTGCCCCTCCATTGTTGCTGAGGTTGGATTGTTTGGCTTGCTTTTAAAGGTTGCGGTTCTCTTGTGATGTTTTCCTCAATTCTGTAATCAGCACGACGGTTGGTTTGACAAATTATATAAACTCGGAACGCAGATGACTTTCGTTTGGCGAACATGAGCACTGTAAGTCGCGAGATCGCGAGATGGCCTGAGATGGCCATTGTGTTAACTGAATCAGGTTTGGGATGTAAAAATACCGGTAGGATTCAAAGTTACGTAAACAACGGTAAAATTAACGTAATTAACGTTTAGACGACAGACTCCAAATTGATTTCCACAACCGGAACACCGTGCAATGCGATAGCATTGGAATTTTTTCTTTTTTTGGCTTGCTGCTGCGTATAGTGCACGCCGTGCGCTGAGCGGCGTGCGGTTGGTAGTCTCGCCCCGCGGGGGGCCGCCGCGCCCCGACGCCACCAGGATAGACTCGCGGCGGCTGCTGGTCTCCGCGGTGTGCCACCGCAACGCCAGCAGACTCATTCCGAGAGTCGTTTTCGTCACTCTGTCTCTCTCGCACCCTTACGGGGTGCCCCACGAGTGCGAGAGAGACAGAGCGACGAAAAGGACTCTCGGAGTCAGTCCTGCAGGTGACGCCGCGCCAGGCTCCGCCTGATCCGTTGATTAATCATCGCGGTGCTCGCGGGGCCCGCAGCAGCTCATCTCCGCCTCGCAGCGTTTGCAAATTAACGCTCATAGCCCGCTATTAATTCCAAGGAAAAGGGTTGGTAAAAATGGCGGGGTGCCGCGCCGTGCCGCGCCCTGCCGTGCCGTGCCGTGCCGCGCCCTGCCGTGCCGTGCCGTGCCCTGCCGTGCCGCGCAGTGCTGACGGATGCGTGTGTTGACGCGCGCCGAATTAGCATCAGGGACTCATCAGTGAGGATTATTACAGTGCCGTCGCCACACTGCACAAACGCCGCACGCACTGCACACACACACTGCGCGAGGCGTAGCGGCAGCAGCAGCGTGTTCGAAAAACGGGGAGGGGTAAAAAATCGGCTGTCAACACACGCAGCGCGGAGGAGAGACAAAACTGCAACGGGATTCGGTATTTGAATTTTCGGCTCGGAGCCCTTCACGAGCACTCTAATGCAGTAGTCTATGTTGACAATTCTCTATGTTTTGGTGGCGGTGCCTGACTTTTGCATGGAGCTGCATGATTTTTAAGACTTATTGTTGATGGATAGATAGATGGATGGATGGACTGGCATGCTACTCGCCGCGGCACGCAACGCAGCACGACGCTTTGGCCCTGCTTGTGCGCGCCGCGGGGGTTTTGGGGGCGCAGCAATGCGCAGCATAGCAGCACTCGCAGCAGCTTTGCGTTTAATTTGCATGCGGAAAGTGCCGAAGCCGCCAGCCGATTTCCGACGACCAGTTCGTCGCTTTCGTCGCTCTGTCTCTCTCGCACTCATGGGGCGTCCCGTATGGGTGCGAGAGAGACAGAGCGACGAAAACGACTCTCGGAATCAGTCTGCAGGCAGTCCGTCCGCCCACCGCTGCGACGCCGCGATCCGCCGACGGCGCGGCATTGATGCAGTCGAATGCAGTCGAAGGCGCACAGTGGGCCAGAAGACCGGTGGAGGCGGCCAAAACTCTAGACGCGTTTTGAGCTCCAGAGTCGCTAAATGGGACTCGATCCGAACGTGTGACCCCATCAATGAATTGCTCTCCGGACGAGGAATCTATTGGTGGGGTCACACGTTCGGTCCGAGCCCTGTTCAGTGACTCTGGAGCTGAAAACGCGTCTAGAGTTTCGGCCACCTCCACCGGTCTTCTGGCCCACTGTGAGGCGCGGCGGGGAGAAAGGGGAAGGGAAGGGCAGATGAAGGGTCTCTCTCTCGCGAGGAAGTCGAACCGACCCGCAGCGCCGCGCGACTCTACTCCAAGTCCGCGGGACGGCCGGTTTGTTTTCGTTGTTGTTTGTTTTGGCGAAACGGAAGCCGCGGCAGGAGAAGGGGACTTCTTTGCGCCGCGCCACTGGTATAGTAGTAGGAAGTGCGGGCGGCCCGCCATTCGCGCCTCTGCGTATGTGTGTATTTTGTGTGTGTGCGTGTGTTTGTGTGTGTTTTGCGCGGGCATTGCATTCGTTCATAAACGCTCTCCTGCTGCGGCTCGTCGCTGCGTTAGGAAAGTCCATCTACCACGTAAACACACACACACACACACACACACACACACACACACACACTCACACCATCACACACACACACACACACACACACGTGCGCGCAACGTGTACTGCTACCCTCATGCGGTTTTGTATGCGGATGAGATGTCGGAGCCTATTAAACGGCGATCGATCTGATGACGTGACACCGCCACTGTGTGTGTGTTCGTGACTGTCAGTGTGTGCGTGTTGGAAAAAGGCCGGAGGGGGGGGGGTCGAGTTTAGTCCACGGGACAACATGTCAACGTCAGGGGATCATCTTTGTCCGCGCTCGGACGCGACGTGACAGCACGGGCAAGCCAAGGCACGCAGTGCACGGTGGTGGTTGGCGCGACACGGCGGCGCGACCCCGACGCCAACTACTGGCACCCGCTGTATGCGGTGTACGGTGTAGGCCCGCGAGGCAGCGAACGGGAATAAATTTGTCCGTTGATCGCCCGTCTCGGCCTTGTTCTCTCTTTCTCCGGGCTTTTTACACTGATTCCGAGAGTCGTCGCTCTGTCTCTCTCGCACTCACGGGGCGTCCCGTACAGGTGCGAGAGAGACGGAGCGACGAAAACGACTCTCGGAATCAGTCTGCGGACGCCGCTGCCGCTTCTGCGCGCCGCACGCGCGACGACCGACCCTCTGCAGCAGACTGATTCCGAGAGTCGTTTTCGTCGCTCCGTCTCTGTCGCACCTGCAGGGGCAGCCCCGTGAATGAGAGAGAGACAGCGGAACCAGAGTGCATGCAGCCCGCGCCGCGCAGCCCTCCGGAGTTAGTTGTAAACATGGGGGATTACTGATTCCGGTTTCGTTTGGGCCCCAAGTTTTTAATCGCGTTACCAAGTTTCCAGTGTCGAGGCTGCAGACTGATGCCGAGAGTGTCGTCTCCGTCGCTCTGCCTCTCTCGCACTCATGGGGCGTCCCGTCCAGGTGCGAGGGAGACAGAGCGACGACTGTCGGAATCAGTCTGCTGCCGGGGCCGAAAGCTGCCAAAAGCAAAGGGGCGGCGCCGTGCCGCTGGTGCTGTGTGCGCGTTGTGCGGCACAGTGTTGGTTGTGTCCGCCGGGGAGTTTGAAAAGCAGTCTCCGGCCGGAAAAGTTGAGGGGGGGGGAGGGGGAGTTGATCCGGCATCCTTTTGCTGCAGGAGTACATTTGTCCGGATCGGAGAGACACGAGTCCTCTCTCCTCTGTCCGGCTCCGCGGCCTCATCCCTCGTGTAGCCTCGCACCGCCTTTCTGACGGACTTCATTTTTCAAGACAGCCACGACAGACACACACGCACTCACACACACTACCACACACACACACACACACACACACACACACACACACACACACACACACACGGGAGCAAACAACAACACGAGGAGGCGGGATTAAACGGGTGCGATTTGTGTTGGTACACGTCGGACACGGCTCTGTATTTCTTTCCGCCGCCGACGCGAAACACCCGTCCCGTCATGCCGGGCGTCCTTGCGGGGCTCCAGGCGGGCAGGGGCAGGCTCAGTCCGAGAGTCGTTTTCGTCGCGCTGTCCCTCTCACACTCATGGGCCGTCCAGTGCGGGTGCGAGAGAGACAGCGCGACGAAAACGACTCTCGGAATCAGGCTGCTGTTGGAGTGCTGCCGGAGTGCTGCTGTGCTGGGGCTTGGAGTACGCGATGCTGCTGCTGCGCCCGGCTCGCCCACATGGCTTGTCTCTCTCGCACCCCTCCGGAGCGCTCCGGGAGTGCGAGAGAGACAGAGCTCGCCGCGGCGGCTCCGGTGTTACGGGTTACGCCCTTGGCACGGGTGACACCGCAGGGTGACACGCATGCCGTCTCGGTTTCCTCTCTGTTTACTCTCGCTCGTTGTTGACTTCCTCGGGCGGGGCGGGGCGGGGCGGGGTTGGGCCTGGCGGGGCGGGGCGGGGCGGGGCGGGGCGGTGCGGCGCTCAGGTGCTCCGTGATTGTGGGCGCGGCTCGAGGAGCACGTGGAGCTCGGCCGCGCCGGCAGGGAAAGGCAAACCGGAACAAGACCAACAAGGGCTTGTTGTTGTTGGGCGTCCTCGTCGTCACGCCTCTGGACGGACATCTGTCGCGCCGCACAGGTGTGAGGTTCAAGTGTGAGCGCGCTTCCTCGTGTGCTCCTCAGCACAGCAGACTGATTCCGAGAGTCGTTTTCGTCGCTCCGTCTCTCTCGCACCCATGCGCGGACGCCCCATGGAGGCGAGTACAATCGGAATCAGTTCTGCAAAGTGCGGTGACGTTCCACGTTCGAGGAGTCCAGAGGAGTCCGTCCTGCCGTCGCTCTGTCTCTCTCGCTCTCGTCTGCTGACTGATTCCACCAGAGGCCTCTCTCTCGCACTCACAAGGCGGCCCCTTCAGGTTCGAGAGAGAGAGAGAGGGAGGGAGAGGGGAAAAGAAGGAGGGGAGAGAGAGAGAGAGAGAGAGAGGGGGGGGGGGAGGGGAGGGGGGG
>NW_023144631.1:11645620-11731086 GCF_012932325.1 Thrips palmi | reverse complement strand
CCACACGGCCGCGGCCGTTTACTGGTGGCGTGCCGTGGAGCCGCGGCCCGCGCGCCGATCGACCCACTTCGCCCCGCATCCTGAAAAATGCAGACGGATTCCGAGAGTCGTTTTCGTCGCTCTGTCTCTCTCGCACTCCTGGGGCGTCCCGTGCAGGTGCGAGAGGGACAGAGCGACGGGAACGGCTCTCCTAGGCGGACACGCGACGGGGCCTTAGCCGGCCTTAGCGCCAGGGCAGGGCGCCCCGCGTTGCTCGCCGAGGTGCATCCCCCTACACTGCACTTGTGAAGCCTTATTCCGAAAAGCGAGCAGTTTCGTCGCTCTGTCTCTCTCGAACTCATGGGGCATCCCGTCCGGGTGCGAGAGAGACAGCGACGAAAACGACTCTGCTGCTGGCGATCCATCAGCACCACTGGCCGTGCGTGCGGGCGGGCTCACGGTTTGGAACTCGTGGGAGCAGCGCGGTCCGCGCCGAGTCGGTTTCCTTCGAGTTTCCTCCTTTTATTAACTTTGTCTGTTTTCGGCTGCTTCTTCTGTCCCTAATACTTTCATCCAATATCTCGGGTCGCGGCGGCGGGGCGGGCAGATGCTGCGCGCCGCTCGGCTCATTTGCGCTTCGCGAAAATTAAATTTGCAGCGCCCGGCGGACTGATTCCGAGAGTCGTTTTCGTCGCTCTGTCTCTCTCGCACCCCTATGAGACGCCCCATGAGTGCGGGAGAGACAGAGCGACGAAAACGACTCTCGGAATCAGTCCGCCGCGGCCCGGCCCTGCTCCGTGGTAATAACGTGGTGGTGGCGACAGCGCGCGCCGAAAGTGCAAAAGGCGAAAAAAGGGGAAGACACTGTAAGAGACCGACGGCTAGTCCGTTTGCGAGGGCCGCACCGTGCGCCGCGCTGCCGATTTTTGCTGAGCTGTTCGAAAACGAAACCAGCGTTGCTGGTGTTTCGACCGTGACCAGTCCAGACTGCACGCCGCCACCAGTGTCTTCGTCGTGTCTGCGTCGACGGGCTGCTCTGCGGACGGATTCCGAGAGTCGTTTTCGGCGCTCTGTCTCTCTCGCACTCATGGGGCGTCCCGGAAGTTTTGTGAGAGAGAGACAGGGCGTCGGAACGGAGTGTTATGCGGAATTATCTTAGCAGTGCACAGTGGGCCAGAAGACTGGTGGAGGCGTTCAAAACTCTCGACGCGTTTTAAGCTCCGGAGTCGCTAAACAGAACTCCAACCGAACGTGTGACCCCACCAATGGATTGCCCGAACGAGGTATCCATTGGTGGGGTCACACGTTCGGTTCGAGTCCTGTTCAGCGACTCTGGAGCTCAAAACGCGTCTAGAGTTTTGGCCGCCTCCTCCTGTCTTCTGGCCCACTGTGCACAGTGCTCTCCTTTCGGATGCACGGCGCCCCTGGCTGCCCGAACCCTCTCGGCCTGGTGTGATTGGACCCGGTCCGTGATTGGACCCAGCCACCGTCATTTTTACCACTTTGGCCGCCACCCGCCTCATCTCGGCGAGGGCCTCGGCGACCTTCACCAAGAGGGCGTCGGCCTTGCGGGGCAGCGGCAGCAGCATCCAGAGTTGATTCTTCGCTCTGCCTCTGTCGCACTCACTTGGTTCTCCGGAGGAGTGCGAGAGAGACGGAGCCACGAAGCGATTCCCTTCGAAATCGCTCGGCAGGGGAGAAGGTTCACGGAATGGAAAACAGTGCGCTGTCAGGGAAGCAGCAGACTGATTCCAAACCAGCCACGCTTCATCGCGCCGCCCCTTTCATACTTACGAGTGCGAGAGGGACAGGTGGTGGACGGGGGAAGCTCTGTTCGGAGCCAGCCTGCAGCCGTCTGATTCCGAGCACTGCTTTCGTCGCTCTGTCTCTCTCGCACTCATGGGGCGGTCCGCAGGGGTGCGAGAGAGACAGAGCGACGAAGCAGTGTTCGGAATCAGACGGCAGGCAGCGCTGACAGGGCGCGTCGCTGTGTTGCTCTGGAATTAGCCACTCGCTGCGAGTCGGGCCCATCTTCCGGGCCACCCTCCCCTGCAGACTGATTCCGAGAGTCGTTTTCGTCGCTCTGTCTCTCTCGCACCCACGAGTGCGCGACAAAGACAGAGCGACGAAAACGACTCTCGGAATCAGCCTGCGTCCTGTCCGGGGCACCGGAGCTGCTCGAACCCCGGCGGGCTGGCAGGGCGCTTCGGGGAACTAACTGCTGCTTCTTCCGGCGAGGCGCGTCCATTTCCGCCCCCCTCCCCTGTACCCGCACCTGCCCCCCCCCCCCCCCGGCCCGGAGGCGGTGCTTTCGCCGATTCGCCGCAATATCCGCCGAGTTTGTGTTCCATGGCGTCGTCGCCCGATTCCAGCAGGACATTTGTTTGGCTGTTTCTCGCTCTATCGCCCCGCACCCGTCCCCCCCCCCCCCTGTCCCCCCTCGGGGTGAGGAGAAGGGGGGGGGCGTTATCAGGCGATTCGGCCAATTGTCCGGGACGCGGCGTTTAGCGGCGCAGCGGTAGTGACTGCAGCGCTCTGCTCTTCCTTTGCACATTCGCCAATTTGCCGCGCCAATGAGTTTATCGGCTTTTCGCCCGCCAGAGGGTTGCGTCGGGTCGGCGGAGCACGGCGGGGCCTCTGGAGCCCTCTGGAGCTGGAAGCGGCTGGAGCAGGAAAGGCGTGGCTCAGCACGGTGCTCACCTGGAGGCACGGGGGCGCGATGGGAACAGGCGCGCGTTTCCAGGAGAAGGGGGAGAGGGGGAGGGTCATGACCTTTGCTTATAAGCATCTGTTGGGTTGGCAATTTGTGTTGTCAGTTCTGTAAAAGCCTGAGAAATACAGTGCCCTGGGCTTTGTGCGAGCATTGTGTACGTTCTGCCTCTCTCGCACCCCTCACGATGCCAGCCGTGAGTGCGAGAGAGACAAGGCGAAGGCGGTGTGACGAGGCACGCTCGCGCTCTTTTACTCCAGACCCAGATCGATCCACTGCAATTTGGCAGTGTCGCCCCGATGGCGCTTGGCGTGCTTGGCGTGGCGCGGGGCCGCGGTGGCTTGGCGGTGTCCTGCCGGTGGCCTAGTGCCCTGCCCTGGTTCCGTGTGGGCCGTTGCCACCGGGCCGTGCCACCGAGCCCCGCCCGGGCTCGTCCGCTTTCATAGTTTTCTGGGGGTCAAGTTTGCCCAGCTTGCGGCTCCGAGGTTGGTTGGCTGCCCAGCCTGGCCTCCTGTCTGCCTGCTCGGGCTGGGCGCCCCACTTTGCATGACACTCTGGGGCCCCTCCGCAAACACGGCTCATGATTGCGACCGCGGAATCTCTCACCTCACCTGACATTGACGCGCACTTTGAGGTCCCCGTCAAGGACGCCGTCGTCGACCTCGGCGGTTGGCGCCGTGGTCCTGTGCTCGTGGACGCCGTGCTCGGTCGACGCCGTGCTCGGTCGACGCCGTGCTCGGTCGACGCCGTGCTCGGTCGACGCCGTGCTCGGTCGACGCCGTGCTCGGTCGACGCCGTGCTCGGTCGATGCCGTGCTCGGTCGACGCCGTGCTCGGTCGACGCCGTGCTCGGTCGACGCCGTGCTCGGTCGACGCCGTGCTCGGTCGACGCCGTGCTCACGAAGTCCTCGTCACCACCCTCTCTAACGGCGCCCCTTTCTCTCTCTGTTGCAGACTCGTTCGTCAACAGCCAGGAGTGGACGCTGTCGCGCAGCGTGCCGGACCTGCGGCTCGGCATCGTGGGCTCGCTGTCGTCCGGCAAGTCGGCCCTGGTGCACCGCTACCTCACCGGCTCCTACATGCAGGAGGAGTCCCCCGAGGGCGGCCGCTTCAAGAAGGAGATCCTCGTGGACGGCACGTCGTACCTGCTGCTCATCAGGGACGAGGGCGGCGCCCCGGAGATGCAGGTGGGTGACGGTGACAATGCCCTGCACTGTGAATGGCAGCGCGACTCTGTGTGTGTGTGTGTGTGTGTGTGTGTGTGTGTGTGTGTGTGTGTGTGTGTGTGTGTGTGTGTGTGTGTGTACGTGCGTGAGGACACAGGCTCGACACATATGTGGTGCGCCAGACGCGCTGCGCATGTGTGATAAGGCCGACTGACGGCCCGGCCCCGTGTTTCGCAGTGGCGTGGCTGCCGCTGCCGCGCATTCCGGTGACACGGTGCCGCCGGTTTAATATCGGAAGAGGAAGAGGAAGAGAGAGGTGCGGCAGGCACGTCGGGAACTCGGCGTTCACTCCGACGACGGGAACTCCCGGGGAACTCCGCGCGCCTCTGTCCCTTGCCTCCGCCTCGCTCTGCCTTGATCGGAACGTGACGCCAACGGCACCTCTCCCCGCCCCCTCCTCCCCCTCCCCTCCCCTCTTCCCCGCCCCCTCCCCTCTCCCCTTGTTGATAAGCGCGGCGCTATCACGGTGCAGGTGCCGCAGGTGCACGACGACGGCCTATGCCGCGCGCAGGCATAGATTCCGAAAAAAGTGTCGCCCGCTGTCTCTCTCGCACTAGAGAAGGGCTCCAAAGGTGTGGGAGAGAGACATAGCTCGCGACGTCGGTCGCCGTGGTGACTCAATCATCGCGCCGCGCGGCGGAGATTAGTTCGCTCCGCGTCATTATGAGGATGAGCTGTGTCCTGCCGGCCGATTAGCGGGAGCCGGTGGCGCTCGTCGCTCTGTCTCTCTCGCACGGCCTCGAGCGGACGGACTCGCCCCGTCACACAGTAGGCCAGAAGACCGGTGGAGGCGGGCAAAACTCTAAACGCGTTTTGGAGCTCCAGAGTCGCTAAACAGGACTCGAATTGAACCTGTGACCCCACCAATGGATTCCTCGTTCGGAGAGCAATCCATTGGTGGGGTCACA
Organism: Thrips palmi; assembly: GCF_012932325.1. Taxonomy (NCBI): domain Eukaryota; kingdom Metazoa; phylum Arthropoda; class Insecta; order Thysanoptera; family Thripidae; genus Thrips; species Thrips palmi. The sequence continues at coordinate 11,726,264 of NW_023144631.1, read as the reverse complement.
CGTTCGGTGCGAGTCCCATTTAGCGACTCTGGAACTCAAAACGCGTCTAGAGTTTTGACCGCCTCCACCGGTCTTCTTGCCCACTGTGCGTCAGCGCGATAATTGCCGTGCAGCTCTTTTTCGACCGGATTGGGCCGCCAGGCCGCCACGCCACGACGCGAGCCGCCCTATCGTTGGTTCGTTATGTGTAACGAAACAGACTCGCTTTGGTTGGGCTGTACTGCACTGTACAGTACCATTCGGTGGCGCCGACACCAGCACACACATACACTCTCTCACACACCTGTTGTATTGTTCCGTCGCTCGCTGTGATTGGCGGGCGCGCTCTGGTTTGCTTTTGTTTACCGCCCTCGGGCTGTAAGCTCATTTTGCGTCAGCGTGTGTGTGTTTGTGTGTGTGTGTGTGTGAGAGAGAGAGAGAGAGAGAGAGAGAGAGAGAGAGAGAGAGAGAGAGAGAGAGAGAGAGAGAGTTAGGTGCGCATGCCCCACACTCCGCAGCCTCCGGACCCGGCACTGTAGTTGCTGTCCCCCTTCCCTCCGGTCGTGTCACACATCAAAGGGAAGGCAGATACGTATACTGCTGCGCTGCCGCCTGCAGGCCTGCAGCCCTCCTGCCTACTGTAACAGGGGCGTGCCTAGAGCCCGGAGGCAAAGCAGGGAAGGCCCCGGGGGTCCGGAGAGGGGGGGGAGGGGGGGGGGGCTACGGAAGTGAGTCGCCGGGCCGTTGAGATATGCGGGAGGCAGAAGGGCGAAGGGAGCCCCGGGTCCCCTCGAGGGTCCGGGTCCCCGTTCCCTTCCCGGCCGGAGGGTACCCCACCGCTGCCTGTCGCTACTGACTGATGGACACTGGCCGTCCGCGACCGTCCACGCCACGCCACGCCACGCCACGCCACAGCGCGGCCATGGGTACACAAAGGGGTTGGTTGCAACCCCAGACTTATGTAAGGGTCGATTTCCGCCACGATGAACCCGGAACACCTCACCCCCCCCTCCCCTTTCCTCGCCGCGCACCGCCTTGCTTGATGTGGCTTATTTGGCGCGCACCTGCCCCGTAAGACGGCGACACGACGCTAGTTGGGCGGGGCGGGGGGGGGCGGGGCGGGGTGGGGCGGGGCGGGGCGGAGCGGGGCGGGGCGGGGCGGTCTCTGTGACGTACATTAATTTTGCGCACCGACGAGTCACTCCCCCTTTCCCCTCCCTGCCCTGCCCCCGCTAACGCGTTATGAAAATATAAATTTGTTGACAGAGGGGCGGCGGGCGTGGGACGGCGGCGTAGGTGTAGGTGTGGGGGCTGGAGGCTGGAGGGGCCGCCGCGGAGGCTGCAGGCGGACCGACTCCGAGAGTCGTTTTCGTCGCTCTGTCTCTCTCGCACTCATGGGGCTTCCCCTACGGGTGCGAGAGAGACAGAGCGACGAAAACGACTCTCGGAATCAGGCTGCTGGAGCGCCGTTCGAGCGCCGCCGTGCGCGGCCTGCACATCCGAGCTGCCGCGCCGAAATTAGAGCGAATATGTATGAGGCAGCGCGCAGAAAGTGAAAAGGCACGGCACGGCACGGCACGGCGCACTCTGCAGGGTAATAGGAGACTTATGCCCCCGAGGCGTGCGTCGCGTCCGCGCGGCCCTTTCCCCCTCCCCCTCCCCTTCCCCCTCCCTCTCCCTTCCCCTCCCTCTTTTCCCTTTTCTGCACCGACGCGGCGTCGGCGTCGCCGTGCCCCCCGCGCGACAACGCCTTTACAGCGGCGCTGTGCTGCGCTGCCATTTCTTTGTGCGAAACTTGCGGCGACGAGACAGAAAAAAAAATGAGTAGAGCATGGAAAAAAGATGAAGAAAAAAGATGAAATAAGAAGAAAAAGGAGCCTTCTTTATAGTGTTGCTGTTTTCTTTTTTCTTTTCGCTGTAAAAAAAATTTTGCTAGGCGTTTTGTAGGCAAAGTTATTCAAGACAGGCGTTTCCTTCTTTCTGCGCTTATTATTTTGGCGTAAGTCCGAGCGCGTGGCGCGTGGCGCGGACCGGCTGTTGAATTATACGACGGCAGCGCTTTGACGAGAATTAATTTGTTCGAGTTCTTTTGAAGGGAGGGGGAGGCGTCTGCTGCTGTTGCTGCGCTTTTTGCAGTGCCGCGAGCGGATCGCGACGGCTCAACCCGGTCTTACAAAAACGCACCAACAACAACAACATCAATAATATCAACAAGAACAAAACGCCGCGCGACGACTTTCAATAAACTAACAAAGAGCATCGCTGCGGCGGCGCTGGCCGTCGCGACGCTCTCTGGCTTTCGTATCGATTCGCCGGCCGGCCGGCGCGCGTCGCCATGACGACGGCAGGCTGTGCCGCGTCTGTCCGTGCGTCTGTCTGTCTGTCTGTCCGCCTTTCTGTCCACCTTTCTGTCCGCCTGTCTGTCCACCTGTCTGTCCGCCTGTCTGTCTGTCTCCGGCTGTCTGTCCGCCTGTCTGTCTGTCCGGCTATCTGTCTGTCCGCCTGTCTGTCTGTCCGCCTGTCTGTCTGTCCGCCTGTCTGTCTGTCCGCCTGTCTGTCTGTCCGCCTGTCTGTCTGTCCGCCTGTCTGTCTGTCTGTCCGCCTTTCTGTCTGTCCGCCTGTCTGTCCGTCTGTCTGTCTGTCCGTCTGTCTGTCCTGTCCGTCTGTCTGTCCTGTCCGTCTGTCTGTCCGTCTGTCTGTCCGTCTGTCTGTCCGTCTGTCTGTCCGTCTGTCTGTCCGTCTGTCTATCCGTCTGTCTATCCGCCTATTCGTCCGCCTGTCCGTCTACGAGCATTGCCTCTCTGTGTCGGATTGTTGCCCGGTGGACGGACTGGCTAGCTGACAGACGCGTTTATAGAGACAGACTTTACGTTTTGAGAAGGGAAATCTCTGAGAATATCAGTTGAATTTCGGGCAAAAACTTCTGAATTTGACAAGAATTTCGACAAATTGTCACAAATTTCAGCAAATTTCAAATTTCTTGTGAATTTTGGTGTACGAATCAGGCTGGAGTTATTTTCCTTTCGCATTGAGCAGCTTTTCGGACGTCCTTGCTCAAAATGGGATTTGATAAATCGATGGTCGAAATAACTTCCGCCAATAAATTATTACCCGTTCGGGCGGCAGCTAAATCGATCTACTATTTCAGGACTGGACCGCAGAGCTCAAAACTATCGTGCTCTCGGTCACGTCCGATTAGAGTAGTCTCCTCCTGGACCACTGTGGGACGGGGGACCGGGCACTTTCGGCGCAGTCTGGTCGGCCCTCTCGGTCTCCGCTCTCTCTCTCTCTCCCTCTCGTTTCGCTCCCCGGCGTCGTCTCTCTCACTCTGTCATATTTTCCCCGCCACAGCGCAATTAATTTCTGCGAAAACGGTCTCATTAGATTGGAGGCTGATGGACTGATGGGGGGACGGCCCAGGTGAGGGGGGAGAGGGGAAGAGGAAAAAGTGGTTGGGGGAAAGAGGGGAGAAGGGCGTGAGTCGGGGGTGGGTGGGGGGGGGGGGGATAGAGTGAGTGTGCGGAGAGGCGTGTAACGAGCCATCGAACTGGCAGACTTCGCTTTATTTCGACCGCGTCGGTTTTTTTTCGGCGGTAAAGGGCGTTTCTCTACTCTCTAGCGTGGCTCGGTGGCTTGGACCTCTTGGACCACGCCGTCGATAAAGTGAGAAGTGCTCCAGGGGTCCCGTGCGTGTCCCTTCGTGTCTCCCCTCTCTTCTCCTCTCTTCTCTCTCTCTCTCTCTCTCCTCCCCTCTCTCTCCCCTCTCGAGTAGGGGAAGAGGTCCCCGCGAAGTGCTCTTTTTAAAAAATTGTTTTGACAAGGGAATTCCACAAAACCAACTATAAAATTTGTGAAAAAATGCAAGAACTAGTGTTGAGGATTATCTCAAGACAAAAATTTCAACGAAACCGTCGCGGATGGAGCGAAAACTCCTTTTTTCCTTTCCCCCAAACCCCGGCTGTGAACCACCATGGTTTCCCGCCAAAACGACTCGTCGCTTCATCAAGACCAATTTCCAACAACAATGAACCAAACCTTCTCTGCTGTCGTCAGGACTGGACCATCGCATTGGCAAGCCCAACCAAGAACCCAATTTCAACAGAATCCAACATCGACCAACAACCTAACCTCTACATCCCGTCCAACATGACGCCTCAAGGCCGCCATGATACCGCCAACAAACAGCTGATCCAAACAACAACAAAGGACCAGCAGTGTCAACCGACAAGAGAGCCCAAACTATCGTCCATCAAGAAAATGTGCAGTAGTGCTTCAAGATACAAGAGGAATTTCTCAGATCAGTGCCTCGAAGTGTGGCTGACCTCATCGGAGGCCACAACATACACTATGTGACAAGACTTAGTGTGGTGCTAGAATATGTCTATACCTAACTGATCAAACAACAGTGGAAAAATTATGTGAGGGAGGAGGGATAAGTGTGGGAGCACAATTTGTCCCTGTTCGTCGCTATGTTTCAGAAGCCAAAAAAGTTGTCATCTCAAATTGCCCACCAGAACTATCCGATGAAGACTAAAAATTTTGCTACAACTTATGGTACATTCGCTTCTGCACCAACAGACTCAAAGTTACTACTTCTCATGATGATCTCAAGCACATACGTACATGGAGAAGATCTGTCTACATGATGCTTCACGAAGAAGGAAGAGGACCTCAACTACCACCTCTAATGAATATCACATCACCAGATGGATTCAATATACCATCTACATCGACAAGGATGAGCTGGTATGTAATTTCTGCCTTGGACCAGGACATGTCGAAGAAAAATGCAAGAGAAAAGAACAACAGAATGCAGACTTCCCACTTATGTCTAATTTCAGACCCCCAGCACATAGATTGTTTGTTCACCTCAACTGGAGAGAGCAGCCATGCCGTCAACAAAACTCCCCAAACAAGGCCAAATCTGGATTCGATTAACAATCTCATGCCCCAATTTTCTTCACCCTCAAGAAGCAGGACAAGTTCTTTCTCATCAAACATTGAACATCCATCTCAAGAAGATCCCCCAATTGTCACTCAAGAAACCCCAGAAGAAAGAAGAAAAGACCAATCATTCCCATCCAAGAAGAAATTGACAAAACCCATCAAGACAACACATACTGGTATGATTTTTCTCAACCACAAAGTGTTACAATTCACAATGAAGCTGAAGCCCAAAGAAGAGAAAGCATTCACCCGAAGAAACCCTACAGTCAGAACTGAAGTCGCTTAAACAGTCAGCATGACTCATCTGCTGAAATGGAACTTGATACATCACAACAAAGTTTTGACAGATCCAATGAAATGGAAGTAGAAACTGATTCAGATTCCTATGAGAAAGTAATGTCAAAGAGCCAACAAAGAAGACAGAAGAAAGAAGAAATTGTTCGTTCAAATCTCATTAAAACAATGAATTTTGATGACTCAAAACTATCAGCACAAGAGTTTGAAGATTTTCTTGATAAATGCAGAGGAAAAGCCAACTCTAAAAAAGTAGCAGCACAAATAACGAGGGATAAAAATGAACTACTAAGACAGCTTGAGCGTGCTTTCATTTTATGCCCTGATCAAAATCTCTCAAGGAGACTAGACAGGGCCATCCAAGCCTTAAAACAACCTGATGAAATCTAAGAAAATTTTCTCTACTACCTCATGTTACTAATTTTGTCATTTCTAGTCATGGCTTCAACCCTGACCTTAAATGTCAAGGGGCTAGTCAGTCACCAAAAAACAATGGCATTGTTTGATTTAGCAAAGACAACAAAAGCAAAATTTATTCTTCAAGAAACAAACCTTCAAGAGAATGCAGTTATGTTTTACCCTCAAGATTATAAATTTTTTATCACAAACAACCCACCTCTTCAGGTTTGCAATTGCTTTCCAACAACAATTTTTTGATGAAGTAGAATTTATTTCTCATGAAGTACTTGCCCCTGGGTACTTACAGGTTATAACAATCAAAATTGAAAGTATAATTTATCATCTTGTTAATGTTTACATGCCTCAAGCTACTCCAAATGCAATCCAAGTTATCAACAAGATTGATTTTTATCTTACAAATACTGAAGACTCTTCAAGATTCATCATGGTGGAGACTGGAATGTTACTGTCGAAAAAAATGACCGATTAAATTGCGCTGAGACAAAATTGAAGTTGCCAACAAAATGAAGCTCTTGATCCGTCAACACAATCTGTCAGATGTTTGGAGAGATTTCAACCCAAACAAGAGCCAATATACCTTCAGAGGACTGCAACAAAACCACCCCATGTCAAGACTTGACAGAATTTTGTAAAAATAAGGACCTCAATATGATAAAAAAACACTGCAATATTTCCCTTCATTTTCTGATCACTCTGCAGTCAATATAACATTCAACACCACAAGACCTCAGTACAGCCCGCCCTACTGGAAGATGGACACCGCTACTTTGAAGTCAAAAAAATATCAAAAAATTATCAACAATCATTTCCTTTTTGAAGAAAAATAAAAAAAGCCCAAAACTGCGACATCTGTAAATATGGGATAAAACTCAAAGAAGAAGTTAACACTAGAACCGCTGACTTTTTCGTATACCTAAAAACCGGGGGAAGGGGTCTTTTGACCCCCCTTTTTTTTGCCCGTATTTTTTTTATTTTGCCCATGTTATGGGCCCTTAACGAGTAAAAGATGTATCTGAGATCAACAATGATTTTTTGAATTATATGGGGCCTTAAAAGGCCAAAGGTAGGAAACCCCCTGACACGAATAACCTGTTTTGCTCCTTTTCTACCATTTTTGGCCCGCCCCTTTTTTTTTTTTTTTTTAAAAAAATGACGGGGGGAAAGGAGTATGATCCATGCTGTGTGTCTGTCCGTTCTTTTCGTCCGTCGGGGGACTTCCCGTGGTCCGATCTTGCCCAAATTTGATATGCAGCCTACTTGGGTGCCCCTTAAGAACCGCCCGCTGGCAGCAAATTCGATCCGAGCCCCGGGGGCGCTGCTGCAGGTGCATCATGGTCTACCTTAGGTCGAGGAGGATTTCGGTAACGGATACAGCTAGAAGAGCATGAAGGGAAATTTTGGGAATCGGGGCAACGAGACAAAACCAACGGTACCCAGTTTCAAGTGAATCGGAGGGGTTTTGGGACCCGGGTTCAAATCCCAGTGGGGTACATTTAGAACATTCTTTTTATTCGAGTTTTTGCATTGTTGTTAGTGTGTATGGGGGTGCTGATTAATTTTGGTGATTAAAAACATCTATTTTGACCCCGACTCAGGTTCAAGTCCCGTCCGGATTAAAAATAGGCAAAATTAGTACATTCCTCAAAGTAGGGGGCGGGCCAAATTTCCCCATGTTTTCGCAATTTTTCCTGTTATTCAGGGGGGGATGGGTACTAAGTGACGTAGATTTTTTTCCCGATGATACCTTTACACTTAAACGTATCTAAAACTATTAGACACATAAAGGTGTCACCGTGCTTTTACTGCTGAGTCCCGAAACCAAGCGGTATCCTAACAATAATATAATAATATTTGGGTGGTGGCTGCCGGGGGGGATCGGAGGTCGCATGGGAGGCAGTCTGCTCGAAACATCGACAATACCTCGCGGGGACAGCGCGAGCGGCACCGGGCCCAAAAATCCCCTGTCCCCGCATAGAACAACAATAATGTCTCACGGCTCGGCCGGTGCAAGCCACAGCTCGGCTCGCACCGACATTGGGCCCGCTCGCTTAGGTCCATTTGGGGCCATTGGGCTATCTATTTTTCTCTACAGTTATAAAAAAGCCCGAACTACTACCTCGAAGAAAACCAAACGACATCATCTACTTTTCCTTTAAAGTTCCTTGAATGAGATTTTTTTATTCTACAGACATACCTTACGCGGAAACCACGCATCTTGCATACATTTAGGCGTTTGCTCGGCGGGTCGCCCTTTGCCGTTGGCCAAGTTAGGTCTCCCAGGGCAGTCCATAGCACTCCCCAAAAGATTCACCACTAAAAATTTACGCTTGTGACGCTTTTTATTGCCAAAATTCGAACTTTCCCGAGTGCAAAAAAATACAGGGGTCAAAATGACCCCTGCCGCGGTTCTAGGTATATTTTTGTCCTACGCCTACAAAAAAAGGTCCGACAGCGCCGAAAATTTTCCCAAATGTTCTTTTCTGGTATTTAAAAAAGTCAAAAAGCCCCAAATCCGAGAAGAAAAAAAAAAAGTCAGAAAAATTTATGACGAAAATTAAAAGGGGTCAAATTGACCCCTTTCCCCGGTTCTAGTGGGGGAAAAAAGCATCACAACGTTTCATGAAATATTTCCCTCTACAAGCAAGAGAAAAATTCACAACCCTTCAAGCTCAAATAAATTTCATCCAATCTAAATCTCAAATGTCAAGAAAGATGAAGAAAGCCTGATACAACTAGAAAAAAAAATAGTAGAATTATATAGAAAAAAATTCAAGTAACAAATTATCACTAATTGAATCAATGTTATCCAATGAAGCCAACTGTCAATCAAAATTCTTTCTACGCCTTGCCAAGCAGGCTAAGCCATCAGTATCTATGGACCAGTTGGGAAAAAAAAGGCCAGCTTACCCCGTGATAAAGATAAGATTTTCCCTGTAGTACAAGAAAGTTTTAAAGCATCCTTCTCAGATGCAAATATTAAAAGACTCCAGCCAGATAATGTAATTTATCAAAATCTACCATCCCTGTCTCCAACTGACAGAGATTTTTGTGATGCACCAATTTTTTAAACAAGACATCGAGGAATCTATCAACATGGCAAAGCTAAATCGAGCACCTGGAATTGATGGACTCCCAATTGAATTTTACAAATTCTTTTGGCCTCAACTCAAGAATATTTTCATAAGGTTATAAAACATTTTGAAGAAACAGGAAGATTACCCGCAAGCATGAAGAAAATTGTCATCAAACCCGTTCCCAAATCTGGAGACAAAAACCAGCTGAAGAATTGGAGACCAATTTCTCTCATGAACTCTGATTATAAAATTATATCAAGAATTTATAGTAGGAAAATAGCAAACGTCATCTCCAAGTTACTTTCCTCAGATCAGAGCTACTCAGTACCAGGAAGAACAATATACGATAATTTGCACCTCATAAGAAACATCATTCGCCATCCCAAAACCAATCCAACTCACCTCTAGCAATCCTAAGTATGGACCAAACTGAAGCCTTCAATAATTTTTCACATCAATATCTATTCCATCTTCTAGAAATAAAAGGGTTTTTGGTCCAAAACTATGCACTGGAGTCCAATCGTTGTTGACAAAACACAAGGTTTTGTCAAAATTGGCTCAGCTCTACTTACACCGTTCATTTTCAAGAAAGGACTCAAGAAAGGGGGACCCAAATCGCGGGCCCCACTATATATCCTAACCATTAAACCCCTTTTTTGAGGTATGTGTCTAACAACATGGACATCAAAGGTTATCTAATACCAATGTCAACAAACATCAGACCTAAGTGCACTGCCTTTGCAGACGATTTTAATTTTTTCATAACAGAAGAGGACGACTTCGAGAAGATCGATCTTGCTTTCCAGCAGTACAGCCAACAGTCAGGTGCTAAATTGAATCAAAACAAGTCAACTGGATTATTCTGTGGATTTTGGGAAAACAAGAAATGATACCCCAATGGAATATAAATGGAATAATGAAGGAGAAAAAATTTTTGGGGAGTCTACATAGGAAATAAAAAAACTTATGAAGAAAAAAATTGGCAAGACCTTTCCGTTAAAATAAGCGGAACTTTCAAAAACTGGACACAATATGTCAAGCTAACATCATACCAAGGTAGAAGAATAATTTGTAACCAGCTCATTGGGTCACAATTAATCCATGTCCTAAATGTTCTGAAACCACCAAGACTTTTCATCCAACAAATCCAAACTCAAATGAACAACTTCTTGTGGCAAGGTAAACATTGGCTCCACCAAAACTTCATCTATGCACCAAAAGAAGAAGGAGGATTAGAAATTATTAATCTACATGCAAAAATAAATTTCCCCGAGACTTTCATTAGCAAGTGCAATCCAGCAAAAACCAAATAGTAAAGACTCAACCATTTACTTCATCACTACAATCTTTCTTTGTATGGAGACATTTCTCCATCACTATTCTTCTGTCAAGTCAAGCAAGAAAAAGATATGTGCAACTTTGGGTCCCTTCTATCAAAGTCTACTGATAGCATGGCACAATATAGGTCCAAATTTTTAACACTACAGTTTTTCCCCATAAATGTACTGAGAAAAATGCCACTCTATGGAAGCATGCTAAGTGATCAAACAAATTTTCAAAAAATCCCTGATTGGAAAAAATGTGGACACACCACATTGGAAAAAATGTTAAAAGAAGATGGATCCTGGGAAACACTCAACCTCCAACAGTACACAATCTCAACGCAAAGAAGATTGAGCTACAACTACAATCAAAACAAGATCCATTTCAGCAAGAAGATAAAAATTCAGCAGTCTAATGAAGAGCATGGGCCCAAAAAAATTCAGCTTTAGACGGCAAGATCAAGAAAAGCTTTTCAACTTTTCCCTCAACAAAAAAAAATAATGTACCTTGCAAGTCTTCAACCATTAATATCAAAGCCTCAAGTAAATGGAAAATCAAAAATCATAAATAAGAAGATTAACTGGATGTCCCTATACAATCACCCAATTGACAAACGAGATTCTGATGTTTGCTGGAGATTGTTATATGATGCTTTAGCTACTCCAAAAAAGCTACATCAGTGGAATATTATTGAAAAACTTTATTGTCCATGGTGCACTCAACAAGAAGGAAACATAATGCATATGATCTTCCGTTGCAAAGAAGCCGCTCCATTATGGAACTATGCTCTGAGAAAATATGTGCTATAAAAGGAAACCCCAAACCCCCCCTCTCTTTACAAGAAGCTATAATAGGGTTTCCAAGTACAAACCCGAATCAAGACTGTCAAACTTTATTTTATCACTTGTCAAGAGTACTATCTATTATACATACATGGATAGAATCAAAGAAACCCGAACCACCACCTCCTGCCTACCTTCAAATATTCCAAAGAAGAATGGACTTCAGACTCAAGATCCAACAATCTTATGCCAAGATCACCCAAACTGAAGAAACATTCTCTAAGACTTTCCTAATTAATCAAGCCCTCAATCAGCACCTGTAATTTCTTATACCATAACTATGACTTATATTTTTTTTTCCCTTTAAATTTTTTTAACAAAACATTTTCCCAAATGTTTTTTCTAGATGTATAAATTAATAAGTTAGCTCCTTCTTTCATAGCAAAAATTTTCAAATGTTATTATCCTCCCAAAAACTGTGATGTAAAAATAAGTAAATTTTAATCTTCTAAAATGTTTAAAGTGTTAACTTGTCATTGTAAATTTTACATATTCTTAAAAATGTCTTTTTGTTTGTATAGAATCAAAATCTTTTCTCTTCCTTTTATTAAATTATCTAAAACATGTTATGTATATTTCGGTATTGCTTAGTTACTAAAAAATATCATACTCTGTAAATTCTAAAATTTTATCTAAGCTCACAAAAATGTAAACACTGCAGCACAACATAAACACTAAAAAAAAAAACAATAATACTGCATGCATATTTTGTGACAAAATTGAACTCATGTCCTGGCCCTAATTGTTAAAAACAAAATCCCCCCAATAAATAATTTTAAAAACTAAACTCTCTCTCTCTCTCTCTCTCTCTCTCTCTCTCTTTCTCCCCCTTCCCTCCTCTCCCATTCCTCTCTCGCCCCTCTCTCTTTCTAACTTACTCTCCTCGAACAGGTGTTGTAAATATTTGAGAGAGTTTCTTCCCGCGGCCGGGACCTTGCGCCCCGTCAGGGTCACGGCGACAGCCTCTCGCGGGCGACGGCGGGGCCGCGGCGTCCTTGTGGGTCCCAGTACACTCCGCTGCAGACTGATTCCGAGAGTCGTTTTCGTCGCTCTGTCCCTCCCGCACCTGTACGGGGCGACCCATGGGTGCGAGAGAGAGAGCGACGAAAACGACTCTCGGAATTCGGCCCACTGTACGACTGCGACGCGAAGAAGGAGGCGGGGGCGGCGGCAGCGGCGCCGCACTACTTTAGCACTTTCAGTCATCAGTCCCTATTATGCTAGTTAGAGCAAAAGAAGCACGTCGCGAGCGCCGCGCCCGAAGAATGGATCCCGTCGCCGCTGTCTCTCTCGCACTCGTGCGGCGTTCCGTTGGGGTGCGAGAGAGACGGATGCGACGCTTCGGCAGCAGCGGGTGTTGCACACTTGCAGCGAATTACGACGCGCCGTGGTGCAGACGCGCTGCAGACGGCGACCTTCCCGGCCTCGCTCTTCTGAACTTTGTCCCGTCGTCCGGCCACTGCACTGCCAGCCGCGCGGTCGCTCCGTCTCTCTCGCGGCCCCACGCCACGCCACGCCACGCGCGCGCGCGAGAGAGAGAGAGAGAGGAGAGAGAAAGGAAGAGAGGAGGGAGAGAGAAGGAGAAAAGGAGAGAGAGAGATGGAGGAGAGAGAGAGAGAGAGAGAGAGAGAGAGAGAGAGAGAGAGAGAGAGAGAGAGAGAGAGGCCAGGACCTCGGCCCGCTATCGGCGCGACGCCGATGAATGGGGGACATGGTGAATCACTATCGCTGAATGGAGCGCGGCAGACTGATTCCGAGGGTCTGTCTCTCTCGCACTCATGGGGCGTCCCGTATGGGTGCGAGAGAGACAAGAGCGACGGCAACGCCTCTCGCAATCAGTTCTCCAGTGCAGCAGCACCGCTGTCTCGGGTCTTTGAGGGTGGAGCGGCGGAGCGCTGCGGAGCGGCCCGAGCGCCGTGCGAGCAGGCAACCCGAATGCAGCCGTGCGCGCCGGCGGCCCGCCTCGCCATTACCATTACCATTACGGGCTAACCACACACGATCGTATGCCTGGCAGCCTCTTGCTGGCCCTCCTTTCCTGGCCTGACTTTCGGCCCCCTGGCAGCCTGCAGACTGATGCCGAGAGTCGTTTTCGTCGCTCTGTCTCTCTCGCACGAGTACGAAACGCCCAAGGAGCAGTCCGAGAGAGACATGGCGATGAAAGCGACTCTCGGAATCAGTCGGCGGGCGGGGGCCAGCGGGTGAGGCGTCCGCCCGCCCCCCACCCCGCACACCCCCGGCCTTCGTTGAGCGGGGGGCCGGCCCGGGGGACCCCAAAGAAGAAGCAGCGCGCGGCAAGGCAGCCGCGCGGACAGGGCGGCAGAGCAGACGACCAGACGCCCCAAACGCCGCGAAAACCCGAGGACAACCCAAAAGCGGGAAAAGAGACAGAGCGACGAAAACGACTCCGGAACAGCGGCAGGGCGGAGGGGGCCGAAGCGGGGGAGGGCGCGGCGCGCGGCCCCCCAAGGGCGCCGCCCGGGGGGACGAAAACCCTGTTCCCTTTAAATGACGTGGCCGGGGGGCGGGCAGACAGCAGACAGACAACAGACGGGCAGACAGACAGACAGACAACAGACAGACAGACAGACAGACAGACAGACAGACAGACAGACAGACCCGCGGAGGGCGCGGCGGCCCAATTCAATTCAATTTCAGTTTATTGATTCCTTGGTCCATGGCAGTACAGGTCAAAAAGAAAAATTGAACATTTACAATGTGAAAGGGAAAACAAGGTACAAACAAAATACACTTAACATATACTTTCACATTTTGCCAAAAAACTAGAAACTGTCCCTAAGCACTGAGGCTTGTCAGGGACCGATGGTCTATCCTTAATCAAGTAACAGATTATAAATCAGTGGACGCAAAACATTTTTTTTTTTCTCTTTTTTTTTTTTTTAAGAAAAAAAAAAATCTTAAACTCTTAATCTTAAACTCTGTAATTCTTAAACCATTAAAATCTTAACTCTTAGACTCTTAACTCTTTTAAATCTTAAACTCTAAACTTAGAAAGAAGCCCAAGCAAAAGGCTAGCACCCGGGGGTTAAGAGGGGGATGGAGGGGACCGTGCCTGATCCCTTCCCGAAACCCACTGGGAAAGCCTTCCAAGGCCAGGGGGGGCGGGGCGGGCCGGCAAACCCAGGACCCCAGAAAACAAGGCGGGGGGCCGACGAAAACCCAAAAAAACAACAGAGACGGAGCGGGGGAACGACGCACGCCCAACGGGGTCAGGAGGGTCAGTCAGGCGGCCCGCCCTTCCACCACTGCCCATGCCCATCCCCGATCACCTGAAACGCTTCCTCACGTGCCCCGGTAACGACCTTGCCAACGGCCTATGGCGGGGCGCGGGGCGGGCGTTCAAACTCGCTTTTTATGGCTTTTTACCCCGCGGGGAGAAAAACAATCGTGCCTCGGCGGCCGGCTTTCGCCATCGAAAAGCCATAAAAAACGAAACAGTAGAGCGGCAGTCGTGGCGAACGGACGCACGACCACTGTGGAATCATTTCGCTCTCCGACGGGCCGACGGGGAGGGACACTGCACTTGGATTCCGGGACGGCGCTTCTGTCTCTCTCGCGCCCTTGGGGGAAGTCCCGCGAGGGCGAGCGAGACGGAGCGACGCCGCTGTTTTGGCCGCGGCGCCTGATAACCGCCATCGGGGTCCCGCCTTGCTTCGCCTGCTCCGCTTGCGTCAGTCGGCACGCGATAAACATGCAGCAATATTCGTGGAAGCAAAAAGGTGGGGTGGGCGTGCGCCTAGTCCTAGCAGCGGTGGTGGCCAGTCCAGTCCGGAGCGGGGGGCCGCACGTATGCCTGCACGCACGCCATCGGCGCCTCTCTCTCTCTCTCTCTCTCTCTCTCTCTCTCTCTCTCTCTCTCTTCTCTCTTCCTCTTTCTCTCTTCTTTCTTTCTCTCTCTCTCTCTCTCTCTCTCTCTCCTGGCGCCAGGGAGGCGTCGCGTTGTCGAGGTTTATCGCGGCGCCGCATCTGGCGGTACTGACCCGCTGCAATGACCGCGCTGGTTGTTGCGTTGCCGCCTGCAGGCCGATCTCAAACGTTAGTGCTTTAGGAATCCCTCCGTCGTCTTTCTCCTTTGTTGCTTTTTGGCGCGGAGAGGCGCGAAGAAAAAGGACCGGACCGGTGTTTGAAATAAATGAAATGACAGTTTATTCAGACAGTCCTTAAAAACAAATCAGTGGTTATAAATATCACAAAGTATGAGCGTTACCCCGCCGCCACCACTAGCAGTGTGTTGCTAGCGGCAGGACAGTGGGTCTCGGTCTTTTTCGAGGAGGGAGTGGGTGGGTCAGTGCGCGCCGGCCGCACTGGTGGCCTTGGTGGCGGCGGTGGCGGCGCTGGGCGCGCTGGGCTCCAGGTCCACGACGGAGACGTCGTCGTCCGAGAACTCCTCCGGCAGGTCGTAGGGGAAGCTGGGCTGGCCCGAGCGCACCGCGCGCGCCGCCCGGCCGCTGCCGCCGGCACTGCGGTCCCGCCGCAGCGCCTTGCGCGGGGGCGAAGAGGTCCTGCAGAGGAAAAAGGCGTTTTAGAACGGTTGCTGTACAGTGGTGACACTGGGTGATCATCTGCCAGAACAGCGTAACTTCATAGGAAATCCCACAGTCGATACGCTGTTGTGTACGAGTGCCACACAACGCAGTGCAGTCTTTCCTAAAGCGTACAGTTCATAGGTCCTTCTTGAAGAGTGCACTCTTTTCCTCTTATCTAGACGCATGGGCACTTCAAGAGGAGCGTTAGGTCCTCGAGCGTAGATGCACTATGCGTACAACTGCGCTGTAGTTTTACCAGTGTGCCTGAGCCTCAACCTTTTTCTGACTCTAGAACGTTTTAATTTTGAGAAGAGATATCTGTGTCTGAGAGCTTGAGCTCGTTCAAGAGTTCAGTTCCCCATTGGGACAAATGCTCCCTTTTTCTGTGAAGCAGGTAGTGGATCGAGCATGCTCTGCGCCGAGGCCTACTCACCCGTTGGTGAAGTGGTGGTCGTCGTCGTCGTCCTCGTCGCTGTCGAAGTTGGGCCGGCCGGGGCTAGACGGCGGCGACAAGGCTTGCATCAGCCTTCCTTTTCCTTCGTTCCAGATGTGAGACTGCAAGAAGGAGACGCGGACGTGAGCGAGAGCGTGGCGCGGACAAGGATATCGTTCCGTCGCTCTGTCTCTCTCGCACCCTTACGGGACGCCCCGTGATGGCGGCAAGCCGTTTGGGGGGGGCGGGTTTTTCTGCCCGGGGGCAACCTGCAGTTTGGCGGGGTGGGGGGAGGTGCTAGCCACTACACTCGCTACACAACCCATTCGACCTCGGACGCATTACTTACTAATCTGCCTTCCCCTCCAAACAAGTGCAGGAATGTGTCAATAATATCTCTTGATTTTTCCTCCCATTTCTGGATTATGTCTGTTCGTTTCTCACCGATGTTCTCCATGACTCGTTTCCCTTTGGTTTTTAGCTCGTCCATTTTATTGGCCAGCCGCAGTCTCTTTTCCTGCAACCGCGAGAAAGAAAGACGTAAATATTTGCCACTTCCGTTGTATTCTGGGCGACCTGGCGACTTGAGTAAAACGCAGTCTGTGTGTGTGGTGGTGCTCACCCTCATGAATGACAGGTTCAGCTCCTTGGCGCTGTAGCCTCGCGCCAGGTTCCTCCGGACGTACATGTCGTAGTCGCGGACGATCCTGGCGACGATGTCCGACGTGGACACGCCCTCGGTGCGCTCCGTGGCCGCGAACATGCCCCTGTCCTTGAGCTGCTGGTACAGGTCGGTGCCGTCCTCCGACATGTAGGGGATGTCGTCGTGGGCCACGAAGTCGATCTGCGGGAGGGAGAGGGGGGTCAGCGTCGAACGTCAAAATGACAGAAATATCGACTTCTCAAGGAAACGATGCTAGCTTTTCTGGGCGCTAGGAGACCATCCTCTTAACCTAACACACCAGGGCGTGGCACAGTGGGCCAGAAGGCAGGTGGAGGCGGTCGAAATCTCGGACGCGTTTGAGCTCCAGAGTCGCTAGATGGGACTCGAACCGAACGTGTGTGACCCCACTAATCGATTGCTCTCTGAACGAGGAATCCGTTGGTGGGGTCACACGTACGGTTCGAGTCCCATTTAGCGAGTCTGGAGCTAAAACACGTCTAGAGCTCAAAACGCCGGCGCCGGTCTTCTGGCCCACTGCACTGGTACCCAACGAATGTGAAGTCATATTCGTTAGAGTTTGAATTTTGTCACGTTCGTTTTAATATGATGTCACGTTTGAATGTTGATTCACGTTCAAATGAATGTGACACCCTACTTAAACGGCCGATTCACGTTCAAACGAACGCGACAAAATTCACACTCCAACGAATATGAGGTCACATTCGTTGGCTACACCAGTGTGTGCACCGTGTGGGAAACCGTCCTAACAGGCGCACCCAACCTGACCGGTCAAGATAGTCTTTCCTTCAGGTTTTCTCGGGGCCGATATCATGAAATTGATCTCCCTGTTAGACAAAGCGGTTCCTCACCTTGTTCTTCTCCAGGAACTCGTCCGTGAGGATCCATGGCGGGTCCTTGACGACCTCGTCGACGTAGCGGCAGTGCCGCACCGCCTCGTAGCGCTCGTCCTCCGTCATGACGGTCCGGCCCTTCTTACTGTGTGTCTGCGCGTCGCCGCTCACTGCGGACAATCAATGGGAAACACGTGAATGGGTGGGTCGAGGTGATTGGCCGCTCGGCCCTTATCTCTTGCGTGAGCCTGACGGCCGATTCCGAGTGTCGTTTTCGTCGCTCTGTCTCTCTCGCACTCATGGGGCGTGCCGTATGGGTGCGAGAGAGACGGTGCGACGACTTTCGGAATCGGTCTGCTGCAGGGCAGCCAGGGCCCTTCGGCGGCCTTGGGCCTGCCGACTGATTCCGAGAGAGTCGTTCTCGTCGCTGTCTCTCTCGCACTCGTGAGACGTCCCGTACAGGTGCGAGAGAGACAGAGCGACGAGAGCGACTCTCAGTGTGCCTGCAGCCTCAGCCTCGGACTCACCTCCGACGATGAGGTAGACGTTGGGGAAGAGGTTCTTGGCCTGCATGAGCTGACGCGCGTGGCCTTGGTGGAACAGGTCGTAGATGCCGTCCGAGAACACCCTGACGGGCCGCGGGGCTGCAGAACACAACAACAGGACGATCAACAATGAGAGAAAGCCACGCCCGTCCCATACACTGGTGGTCGCAGTGACGTCACCGGAGGGTCACTTGGTCACTGCCGACTTGGCCGGAGAAAGTTTTCGAGTCTGAAGGAAATAAATCAATCGACCCCAACTAAGAGGATCATCCTAACTCGCCAGGGCGCCGTCCTGTCTTTTCTGGGTGCACGCTAAAACTTTTTTCGAAAAGCCCCGCCGAAAATTCGGCGTAAATAGCCTTCTTCGGCGGACAACTGTCGCGCCGCGTCTAAGTTCGGTGGAATCACCCGCCGAACGCCGCCGAAAGCCGATGACGCGGCCGATGAAGGTCCGCCGAAGCTCGGTGGGAGTGCCCGGGCCCATGAGGCTCCGTTGTGCTTCGACGGCCTTCCGCCGAACGGCTTGCCGTCCATGTTCGACGCTCCTTCGTCAAATCAAATATAATTGGGATTTTATGTAACAGGGCACGGAATATACTAGCAAGGCAGCGTAAAATTTCACGTAGAATCTTATTTTATGGTCAGTTGTGTAAATTGTCCAAGGATGTCCCGGTTAAAAGCGGATATGCAACTCAGAGCTAGGTTATGTCAGCCGTGACGTACGCCTCGCACCGTGCTTCGACGGCAAACCCCTGTCGCGATTCACGCCGTATTTTCGGCGGTATTCCTTCGAAGGTTCGAGAAAAGTTTTAGCGTGTGCTGGGGAACTCTGCTCCCAACGGAGACCCGCTTCATTTGATTGGTTTTGTGCGAGATTTGGGATGGTTTCCCAGCAGTGCCCTTGCGAGTTATAGGACCGTCTCCCAGTGCCCTTGCTCCCAGGATGGTTTTCCTCGGAGGGGTCGACATGCGGCTTTGTTTTTGTTTTGGTTTTTGTCCTCACCGGTGCCGTTCTTGGCCTCGCGCAGGGAGATGCGCACACTGTAGTCGATCTGTTCCCGCCGGTTGATGGCTTCGGGTTCGTCGCTGAAGGGCGGCAGCGTGCATGACGACTGTGACGTCATCGAGGGGCAAAAACAGTGAAGAAAACGTGAGTCGTTTTTACAGTGCGGGGCGCTTGGCGACACGTTCATTGTGGGGCTTATCGACGCGGGGAGCTTTTCTAGTGTGCTTCCCCTCGCGATAACGACGCCCAGCCCAGCATCCCGCGCGTCGTCGCTGTCTCTCTCGCACTCGGGCGGCCGGTCGTTCCCCGGGTTAGGGTGCGAGAGAGACAGAGACAGTGAGCCAGAAGACCGGTGGAGGCGGCGGTCAAAACACCGGACGCGTTTTGAGCTCCAAAGTCGCTATATGAGACTCGAACCGAACGTGTGACCCCACCTATGGATTGCTCTCGGAACGAGGAATCCATTGGTGGGGTCACACGTCTGGTTCGAGTCCCATTTAGTGACTCTGGAGCCCAAAACGCGTCTAGAGCATTGACCGCCTCCACCGGTCTTCTGGCCCACTGTGGACCGTTCCGCGGAGCGAGACTCACCAGTTTGAGGGCGGGCTGCGAGGGCTGCGAGTTGCCGTTGGCCCGGACGTCATCGCCGTTCCGCGCGCGCTTGCGCATCGACATGGCTGTTGTCGGGGAGGACCGGGAGGACCTGCAACAACAAGCACGCCGTCAGGATGCCGTCAGGACGCCGTCAGGGAGGCGAGGGGGCGGCCGCCTTTGAGTGAGAGTGTGTTTTGGCGGTCGATTAGATAAATACGCGTCTATCTGGATCGCTGCCGCGTCGCTCTGTCTCTCTCGCACCCCTACGGCGCGCCCGGCACGCCCCACGAGTGCGAGAGAGACAGAGCGACGAAGCGCCGAGCCCGCTGGCAGATATTGGCGTGACTGGGTGAGTCCGCGTGGCATGGTCGGGCAGGTCTCGGCCTCGGGGGCGGGGCGTGGCGTTGGCGCCTACACTGTCGCGTGGCGGGGAAGCCCACTGTAAGTCGGCCGCGTTCCCGGCGCCACCAAGCCGGCCGTCTGGACGGCCTGACCGCCAGGCGGCCACTTCACTTTCCGACGCCGGGCACACCGTGGGCACACTGTGGGCACCGCGCTCGCGAATGTTGCCGTATTTATAGCGCGTCGCTTTGAACAAAGCGGCGCCCTTTGGCCGCCGAGCCGCGCCGCGAGTGCGACGGCGACGGCGCGAGGTGGGCGTCGGCGGTGCCAAGCGGCCCTTTGTGGTGTACTGCGCGGACCACGCCGGCCGCTTGCAGTGCAGTGTCACCTCTGCCTCTCGTCTGGACTGGACGCAACCGGTTCGCCGCCTCGTTCCGAAGGATGTCGCTCTGTCTCTGTCGCACTCGTGGGGCGTCCCGTGCAGGTGCGAGAGAGACAGAGCGACATCCTTCGGGATGAGGCACTCGGACGCGACACGTGTGACGCGTGTGGCGACGCGCTGCACCGGCCGAGGAACAATCCGGTGGAGGGACGCGACACTGAAAGGCGTTTGCGCCGCGTTGCGTGTGCCGCTCTGCTATTCCCGTCAAGGCTGCTGCTGCGCCGCGCCGTGCTGCAGGTGGCGGACAGCTGGTTACCTGGCTCGCGGTCTCGGCCTCCTCGGCCGCGGCGCGCGCGGGCCAAAGCAGAGCACCGACTCCGAGAGTCGTTTTCGTGGCTCTGTCCCTCTGGCACCGGCACGGGACGCCCCGTGGGTGCGGGAGGGACAGAGCGACGAAAACGACTCTCGGAGTCGGTGCGCAGGGCGTCGGCGGCGCGGGCGGCGCGGCTTGCCAACAAGTGTGACTCGCGGCGCGGTGCGAAGCGCGAAGCGCGAACGCGGACAAACGGTGAGGCCCGAGGCCGCGGTGCTGCGCGTCAGTCTTGGCCCTGCAGGGCGACACTGTAAACCGTGCCTTCGTCGCTCTGTCTCTCTCGCACCCGCTCCGGCACGGCCCGTCGTGAGTGCGAGAGAGACACGGGCCCACGAAATCCGGGCCAGCCTCCACCGCGGCGCACTGGACGGAGTGGACACGGAGTGGCAGGGCGGTGGAGGACGCGCGCGGTGGGCGGGCCGTGACGCCGCCGTGACGCCGCGTCCTTGGCGGGTACCACCACACTGTAAGGCAAGGCCGCGAGGCGTGACGCCGGCTGACCCGAACTCACCTGTAGGGCAAGGGAACGCGGATTCAAATGGCGGCGCACTTTGCTCCTCGCGCGGGCACACTCACACACACACACACACTCACACACACTGGCGCGGCTCGCGGCGCGGCACCCGTACCTGCTGGTATGGTGACTGGTTCGTCTGGCGCGTTGTCGCGGACTGGGCCGCTGCGCTGCGGCTCTAGCGACGGAAGGCAGCGCGGCGGCCGCAGCGCGCCTCGCCACGCCGTCGGCCGCGCGCCGCGCCACGTCCCAGCGGCCGCCGCAGGCAGGCCGGCCCGCCGTCAGCTGGCTGCCGCCCAAAAATAAAGCGTTGACGCGGCGCGCCAGGAGTGCCAACCCGCGGCCGCGAGGCGCGGCCCCCGCGGGGCGCGGCCGCCGATAACGTCGTATCGACGGCGACGTGCGGTTCGCGGCGCGCGCGGTACCCAGGGCCCTGCGTGCGCCGCCGTGCGCCGCCGTGCGCCGCGCGCCGAGGTGGCCGTCGGTTGGTACCCGTGCGCCGCGGCCGCGTCGTCGTCCGGTTGGCCCGCCTGCGGCCGCGGTCGTCGTGGCGCGGCGTGGCGGCGACGTAGTGGGGACCGCGTCCACCACGTCACACTCTCACACACACGCTCGCACACACTCACACCAGCGCAGCGACCGCGGGCATCGGCTGATGCAGCGACCCAGCGGGGCGCGGCGTGGCGGCTGCAGTACACTACAGTGGGGCGGGGGCGCCCGCGGGCTGTGGCCTGTGGCGTGATCTCGTCCGCCTCGCCACGGGTGCCGGCCGGGCGGGCCGGGCGGCGGACTGGCAGGCGGTGGTGCCAGGGTCCCAACCTCTTGTTTTCCGCCGCCTCGCCCCGCCGCGCCCCGATCGGTCCAGCCAATAATCCGGCTGCGCATTTGGGATGACGGCGACGGCGGCCCCCTCGGGATGCCCGCGGAATGCGACTCGTGGCGCAGATAGTGTTTTTGTTGGCGCGCCCGCCGCCCCTTGCGAAGTGGAGCCGATAAATACCGGAGTGGCTCCTTGTCTTGTTGTTGTTGCGCCTTGATTGCGGCGCTCGGTGAGACCGTGAGACACCCCGTCGGACTTGCGCTCCTTATCCTCCTCTGGCGTGCGTCGCCAATTGGGTCAGCGCGGCCCGGCCTGCGTCATCCGTGCGCCATTAGCGCTTGCTGTTCCGGTGAACGAGTGGCCAGTGGCTGCCAGCGGCCCGACCGCCTCTCTGGGTTCAATGCTGCGGCGCGGCGGCGCGTCCACTGAAAGTCCGAGGCCGTTCCTCGCCTCCTCGGACTTTGAACCGCGCGGTTCCGCACGGCTGTAGGTATTGTTGGGCTCCTACGTTGCCCGCTGTGCACAGTGATCGAGACGCAAATGTTTATATACAGAATTTACATTTATTGTACTATGATACAAGTGACTATGATACAAGTGACTATGGTACAGAAACTGAGCGCGGCGCGGGAGTCGCGGTGGTCGCGGCGCGGCGGGGGAGCCAGCCGGCGTTCCGACGTGTGAACGGGCTGGAGGGCTGACGACGAGTGTGCCCTTGCCCTGGGGCTGCACGGGCTCGAGGGGGGCCTCGGGACGGAGAGGCCCTGCACGTGCAGGCGCAGAAAAAGGGCGTTGTTTTCGAACGGCGGCCGGCGCGCTATTTAATAGCTCCAAGAATCGGCCGCCGTTCGGTGCTAAAACTAAGGACTAAAACTATGGAACTATAAACACAATAAACACATTTACAGCCTCGAAACCGAGGGGCGACCCTGGACGGCGGCGACAAAATCACGCCTACACTGCTGGGAAAGTCGTCCAGGGCCGCCACAGGCCCCCCCCACGGAGAAAGGGAAGCCGGAGTGAACGGAGGCTAGGGAAAGCCCGCTTGAAAAATGTCTGTGAAGCGGACACGGCGGCCCGACCGCGTCGTGGGGGCGGTGACGGCGTCGTCGCCGGTGGAGCTGGACCCAGGCTCGGCAGCAGCGGGGCGCTGCTGCGCCGGCAGGGCGTCGTCCGGCGGCGGACCCGGGGCGTCCCGGGCGGGGCGCGGAAGGGGACCAGCGGCAGCAAGGGCCGCGGGTGGCGGGGCGGCGACGGCAGGGCTCGTAAAAGGGCCCGAGGAGAGACCCTCGGGAGCGGGGGCGGCTGCTTCAGGCGGGCCAGCAGGAGCGGGGCCCGAACCAGGGACTGCGGCGTCGGGGCTCGAACCGGAGACTGCGACGGCCGGGCTCGAACCAGGGACTGCGGCGTCGGGGCTCGAACCGGAGGCGGGCGGGGCGGCGTCGGCCTGCACGTAGGCCGGCTTCACCCGGTCGATGGACACACGGACCCCTTTGCCGCGCACCCGCAAAGTGAGTGTTTTGTCGTCGCGGGCGAGCACTTCGTAGGGGCCAGTGTACGGGGGCTGGAGGCTGCGGCGCACCAGGTCAGTCCGCAGGAAGACGAAGGGCGCCGTAGCGAGGTCCTTGAACACGAAGGTGCCAGGCTGGCAGTGCCGCGAGACGGGCACGGGCCGGACACGGGCTGCATGGAGACGGAGGCGGTCCAGCAACGTGGACAAATCAAGGAGGACGGGCGGAAGAGCCTCAGGCCACGGCGCGTCGGCGTGGCTGTGAGGGCGGGTGACAGCGGACGGCGCAGGCGTTCTGCAGGACCGTCGCGGGCCGGTGGGACACTCGCGGGAGAGGTCGAGGGAGTAGCGGTAGCCCAGAGACATCGGCGATGGGGCCCATGGTGGCGACGTGGACAGGTGCGAAGTAAGAAGCGGCCCGTCGATGTCCATGTGGACAGGCGGGGCGGGAAACGAACAGAGTCACCTTGGCGCGTATGAAGAGCAGGCGCTCGTGGACCCAGGTGCGGCAGTTGCGCTGCACTGAGGGCCAGACAAAGCGGTCGAGGACGAGGCGGACGGAGGCGCGGGCGTCGGGGTGACTGAGGTTGTGCCGTGTGTCGAGAAGCGGCGGAGCGAGCAGCACCGGGACGTGGGGCCGGGGGCGCGTGCCGGGGCCCACGTCGGACATGGCGATGGCGGTCGTGTCAGAGCCGGGCGCGGGCACGGCGAACAGGCTCAGGAACGATGACGAGGTGTCCGCCAGCAGAGTCTGAAGCTCGGCGTCGGCGGCCTGGGCGGCGGCCAGGTCCTCGTGTGACGGCAGGGGCGCCGCGGCGACGTCCCGAACGGGGCACCAGGAGAGCGGGCGACGGCCCGGGCGGCGGGGTCAGCGGCGCCGGCGTTGGCGAAGACATGTCAGATGCACTCAGTCACTAAAGCACAAGCGCACTGGCACGGAGAGTCACTATCACTGGACACAGTTCACGATCACGTCGGGGTCACCACTTTGTAGGTATTGTTGGGCTCCTACGTTGCCCGCTGTGCACAGTGATCGAGACGCAAATGTTTATATACAGAATTTACATTTATTGTACTATGATACAAGTGACTATGATACAAGTGACTATGGTACAGAAACTGAGCGCGGCGCGGGAGTCGCGGTGGTCGCGGCGCGGCGCGGGAGCCAGCCGGCGTTCCGACGTGTGAACGGGCTGGAGGGCTGACGACGAGTGTGCCCTTGCCCTGGGGCTGCACGGGCTCGACGGGGGCCTCGGGACGGAGAGGCCCTGCACGTGCAGGCGCAGAACAAGGGCGGTTGTTTTCGAACGGCGGCCGGCGCGCTATTTAATAGCTCCAAGAATCGGCCGCCGTTCGGTGCTAAAACTAAGGACTAAAAACTATGGAACTATAAACACAATAAACACATTTACAGCCTCGAAACCGAGGGGGCGACCCTGGACGGCGGCGACAAAATCACGCCTACACTGCTGGGAAAGTCGTCCAGGGCCGCCACACGGCCACTACGCCCGCCAGATAATCGGCCGCCCATTCAACGGCGAGTCCTGGGGGCACACTGGCCAGACCCAGACTCTGACTCGACGCGCAGCACCGCGCGAGCCTGGGCCATTTTAACCCGGGCGCCGCCGTGGCCACTGCCCCCTGGCGGCCGCGTGTGTACGCGCGTCTCTGTGTGTGTGTGTACGCGCGTCGGCGCGCGCGCTTTTGTGTGTGTGTGTGTGTGTTTGTGTGTTTGTGTGTGTGTGTGAGCACGCTTGTACAGCAGGCTGTCTGCTCCAAACCAATTTATGACAGTTCTCGCTTGGACTTGTTCTTAACGGTTGCCTCCTCTTTCTTTTCAGGTGAGTGTCCCGACCCCACGTTGCCAAATCTCCCCAGTTTGGTACAGACACACACTTCGGCGGGTGAGTGTCCTGGTCGAGGTTACTTACGCCCGGTTCACCGTCGCACAGTGCGCCAGAGGACCGGCGGGGGCGGCCAAAACTGTAGACGCGTTTTGAGCTCCAGAGTCGCTACACAGGACTCGAACCTAGCGTGTGACCCCACCAATGGATTCCTCGTTCAGAGAGCAAATCCATTGGTGGGGTCACACGCTCGGTTCCAGTCCCATTTAGCGACTCTGGAGCTCAAAACGCGTCTGAGATTGACCACCTCCACCGGTCTTCTGACCCACTGTGGGTGGTCGGCTCACCGTGAGTTCACCGTCGGTTCACCGCGAGTTCACCGCGAGTTCACCGCGAGTTCACCATCGGTTCACCGTGGAGGGCGGACGCAGCGAGGACGCCGTGGAGGGCCTCGGCGGCGGGGCGGCCTTCGGCGTCGTCCCTCGGTCCCCATTTCCGGTCCCTTTACCTCATTACCCAATGTGGTACATCCGCTCCCTTGGGGCCCTGCGGGCCCCGCCGGCCAGGCTGCTTGGGCCCTTCAAGGGCCGCAGGGAATTCTGCTCGGCGAGGCGGGGCGCGCTGCTTTCCATGCTGCTTTCCTTCGCCTTCCCTCGTTTTCCTTCGCTTTCCCTCTACTAGACTCGCATTTTCCGGTTGCCATGGCGACGCGGTCGTCGAGACGGATTGCCCCGCCGTGCCCCTCCTCGCTAACCCCCCAGCAAGCTGATTCCGAGAGTCGGTTTCATCGCTGTCTCTCTCGCACCCATACCGGGCGCCCCATGAGTGCGAGAGAGACAGAACGACGAAAACGACTCTCGGAATCAGCCTGCAGGCTGAACCCGAGCGGGAGGGATCTGTCTCTCTCGCGCTCGTGGGGCTTATCTCTGTAGGTGCGAGAGAGACAGGTGGACTGAACCGCGTTTCGCTCACCGCAGAAAAGCAGCGGCCAGCGCCGAATCATTCTCGTTATCCGCTTTTAATAAACGCGTTCCGGTTTCCCCTGCTTTGTTTTCTTTCATTTTCCTCGTTCTTTTCCCCTTCGCGGTCGAGTGGCGCCGCGAATCAGGCGGCAAGCCCGAGCTGGCGGCAAGCCGTCGGCAAGCCCCAGCTGGCAGGCAGCAAGCACACTACTGAGAGTCGTTTTCGTCGCTCTGTCTCTCTCGCACCTATACGGCACGCCTCATGAGTGCGAGAGAGACAGAGCGACGGAGACGCTCTCGGAATCGGTCTGCAGGGGGGAGGGGGGCACGCCACCGGAAGTAACGCGGCGGGCGAAATGAATCGACGAATGTGCGAACGGCGGCGAATGGCGGCAGCCTAGCCGTGTGATTGGGAAGCAAATGCGGTTAGTCCGTCTCTCTCGCACGCCCTGCCGGGCGCGTCACCTCCCTGCGAGTGCGAGAGAGACGGAGCGACGCAAACCGGCCGCGGGCGATGAAGGACGTTCCCGAATCCGCAGCTGAGCCGGAACAATTCGCGACGGCGGCAACGCGGCGTGGCGCGCGCCTTCCTCTGCTCCGGCCGCGTCTTTTCTTATTTCTCTTCATTTTCTTTTTCCAGTTTCAAAACTTCCGTTCCCGTTCCCCCGTTTTACTTTTCCCGGCGCCCGTAAAAAGAAAGGCCTTCCTTATCACGTTGTTGCAAAACCCCGAGGCCTCGGAGAAGAAGAAGCGGCCGCACACCGCCGTATTTCTGAGAGTTACTGTACGACTCTGGCTGGACTACTCTCCGTTTGTCCGAAAGCGTGTTTTCAAAACGCGGCGTTGTTGTTTTGCTTGTCAGTGGTCAGTGGGAGCGACCGACGCGAGGGGCACTGGCCGTGGCGCACGCGTAGCTTTCCGCGGTCGTGATAGGTGTGAGGTGTGGAGTTTGCCGTCACTGACGTACGTGTGTGTGTTGTGTATGTGTGTGTGTGTGTGTGTGTGTGTGTGTGTGTGTGTGTGTGTGTGTGAGTGAGCTGCGCGCGCGCTCGCGATATGACGGGGGGCTGTTGTGTGGAGTGCTCGCTGGCAGCAGCGCTGGCAGGTGATGGCGGGGGAGTACACTGTGCAGCACGCGACTCGCGTTATTCCCTCGTTAAGATTTCCCCCCGCATGTACACTGGCGGCGAGAGGGGGCCAGGGCCAGGGGGGTGCGCTGTACTCCCGAGAGCGCTGCTGGAGGGCCCGTGTGTCTGAGAGCGCTCTGCGCCGAGTGCTCCAGCCTCCTCCATCCTGTCCGAGTACATGGCGCGGCGGCAGCGCCTGCCTGCAGACTGATTCCGAGAGTCGTTTGCGTCGCTGTCTCTCTCGCATCCACGCGGGACGCCTCACGAGTGCGCGAGAGAGGCAGAGCGACGAGAACGACTCCCGGAATCAGTCTGCAGGCGTGATCCCTCACCTCGGTGCCGAGCCCGTCGGCCGCCCCCGTCATGCCCTCCATCTTCGTCACGGCGAGCGCGTGTGCTGCCGGGGGCGGAGGCGGCGGCAGTGGTGTTGTTGTTCCGGCCCAATTTTTTGGCGCGGCGGCGCTGACGACGCCACACTGTATGGCGGTGTAGTTGAACGGCGCTGCACCGTCTGGCGGTCTGGCACTGCCTGGGCACTGCGGCGCCGTATCTTACATTTATGGCACCGTGGCACCGCGCGCGCTCCACTTAGACGTAGGCAGCCCGCCGCACATGTCGCCACCCGCACTGTTGTTGTGGCTGCTGCTGTTGTTGTTGGCGACAAGTCTCGGACTCTGCTGGATGCTGCAGGGAGGTCGCCCCGCAGCGGCGGCAGCAACATCGACGTGTTCCTGGTGGTGGTCGTGTCGTCGTCGTCATCGTTCTCATCGCCGTCCTCGTCGCCGTCCTCATCGCCGTCCTCATCGTCGTCCTCATCGCCGTCCTCATCGTCGTCCTCGTCGCCGTCCTCATCGCCGTCCTCGTCGCCTTCCTCGTCGTGCTCCTTGTCGTGGTCCTTGTCGTCGTCCTCATCGTCTTGCTCATCGTCTTCCTCGTCTTCGTCGTCGTCGTCTTTCCTCGTCGTCGTCGTCTTCCTCGTCGTCGCCCTCACCCTCGTCGACGTTGTGGTGTGCGGGGGCGACGGAACACGGCCGCTGCAGGGACAGAGTGGACCCCTTCGGGAATAAGTAATTCCCCCATTAAGGCTCTCGGGGACTTCGGAAAGCCAAAGCCTGCCCGTGCCCGTCGGGGATCGAAACTCGGCGCGTACAAGAGTTTGGAGTATCCGCCGACCACACCGGGGTCCATGCGGTCCAAGCTCTTCAGCCCAGCCCGAGCTTCAGCCCCCTTCCCCCCAACACCCTGACCCCCGGACGGTTAGCGCCGTCCCGCAGGCCGAAGTCATGTCCGTCGCTCCGTCTCTCTCGCACCCATGGGACGTCCCGTATAGGTGCGACAGAGACAGAGCGACGACTCGGAATCGCCCTGCCGGCCGGCAAATTGCGATGCCCCCTAATCCCGGCGCCCGGGATGTATTGCTTGACCGCCGCCCTTTTGTGCGGGGGAGGAGAGAGAGAGAGAGAGAGAGAGAGAGAGAGAGAGAGAGAGAGAGAGGGGGGGGGAGTCCTTCCAGCCGTAAAGGGGTTGCCGCCGCCCCGCTTGCTGCAGGTACACCCCCGCGGAACGCCCCCACGGCCCCGGCGGCGCGATCCGGTTTAAGGGTTGTTGCTAGTGTGTAAAACGAGGAAGGGAAGGAAAAGGGGGGGGGGGGGGTCGCCGTGGGCGTATACGTACGTACTCGACGGTGCTCACCGCACAAAAGGTGGAGGGCATCAAAATTGCATGGGTCAGCGAATGCCTGATGCGGGGGCTGGCGGGGCGGGGGTTGCTGGGGTTGTGTGGGCTGGCTGAGCGGGCTGCGGGGGAGCTGCGGGGGTGTGGGGTGGGGGCTGCTCGAGGGGCTGCGGGGGCCCCGCTGGCCGCGATGACTCGGCCCTCGAGGAGACAGGTGAGCTGCAGACTGATTCCGAGAGTCGTTTTCATCGCTCTGTCTCTCTCGCACTCGTGGGGCGTCCCGAATAGGTGCGAGAGAGACAGAGCGACTCTCGGAATCAGTCCGCAGGCGGCCTCCTCGTGCCCGGGCCGGTCGATAGCGTAGTGGCTGGACGACAACAAGGTAGGACGACGTTTGACAAATCGTCCGGGACGTCGCCGCCCACGCCGGACAGGGACAGGGCGGCGAGGGTGGGCAGCGGGCCGTCCGTGGTGGATTTCGCCGAGTTGGCGCTCTATCGCCGCTCGGACGCCCTCGACGGCGCCGTCGTGTTGGCGTAAAAGCAACCCCCTTCCCCTTCTCCGTCCCTCTCCCCCTCCCCCCCTCCCCCTCTCCGGGCTCTACGCTGGTAATTCTTATTTCCTCGGTTGTTAATTACTCCGGGTGCTGGCTCGGCTCCGCTAACAGCGCCCTCTGTCTCCGCGCTAATAATTCAATATGTTTGGTGGACCCTCCCCCTCCCCCTTTCTCTCTGTCTCTCCGGGGTCCCCCTGGGGCTTGGGGGGCGGCGTGCGGGGGCGTTGGGAGCGGCGGCAGGTGGCCGTAAGAAGGGTCCGCCAAGACCCAAGTCAGTGCGAAGTCGCCCCCTTCCCCGTTCCCCGTTCCCCGGCCACGCGGCCACGCGGCACCACGCGACCGCCAAGTTTCAACTGGAGGGCTCCCGGGGGGTGTGGGGTGCACCCAGGGGGGCTCCGACAGGTCAAGGGTCCCCCAGGGTGTGGACGGCCGCCCGGCGGCAGAGGGTGCCGCGCGCACCACGAGGCGACGGCCAAGACAACGCGCTGCTTCACCACGAAGCGGGTTTCTCGCGTTGGTTTTTTCTCGACGTGGCGCACACGCACTTCCAGGAGGTCCTCCGGGGACTTGGGACCCCCGCCGCCGCGCGCCCCGCGAGGGTTCCGCGCGACCGTCGCTCGCGGCTGCGAGGCTTCGAGGCCCCCTCCAGCGCCGCCGGCACTTGGCGTGTCTTTATGGCGGCGTGGTCGTAGTGGCGGGGCGCTGGCGCGGCGGGGCGGGGCGGGGCGGGGCGGGGCGGGGCGGGCGGGCGGGGCGGGGCGGGGCGGGGCGGGGCGGGGCGGGGCGGGCGGGGCGGCGGGCGCGGCGGGGCGCGACGGCGGGCAGGCGCCGCTAATGCCATATTCGCGACTGCGGGCTGCGGCCGCGGCGGGGGTTGCATGCGTCCGAGGGCGGCACGGCGGCACCCCCTTGATGGGGCGGGGGGTGGAAATTACCGGTGTAGGCTCGAGGCGGCGCGGCGGCCGCGGCCAAGCCCAGCCAAGCCCCTCGTTGTTACGAAAGTAGAATTGAGTGCTCCTTTCTCGATGTGTCCGCTCCGCGCTCCGCACCCCCCGCCGCCCCCTCGGCGACCCGGCAGACACTTACTTGGTCTCTAAGTTAGCTGTGACAGCCGCCGTGCTGGGCCGCCCCGCCTCGCCTCGCAACAAAGTGACCGCCTAGCCTTCGCTGCGCCTTCGCCTTCCTCCCTCGCGGTAAAGTTTCGGTTTGCGCGGAGTAAATACTGGTCCCGGCGAGGCTCGGCGGCGCAGCGCGCAGCGTCGCGGCCTCGGGTTGGGCGCCGTCGTCGGCGAGGTGGTGCACAGTGGGCCAGAAGAGCGGTAGGCGGCTGAAACTCTGGACGCGTTTTGAGCTCCAGAGCCGCTAAACAGGACTCGATCTGAGCGTGTGACCCCACCAATGGATTCCTCGTTCGAAGAGCAATCCATTGGAGAGGTCACACGTTCGGTTCGAGTCCCATTTAGCGCCTCTGGAGCTCAAAACGCGTCTGGAGTTTCGGCCGCCTCCACCGGTCTTCTGGCCAACCGTGTGGCGGCGGCGGTGGTGGTGGCTGAAAGGGCTCCGGGTGCCGCAAGTTTCCGCGCGGCAAGTGGATCAGCCCGGCGCACTTTGTGTCCTCCAGGAGGCGTCCAGGAAATCCAGGCGGCCGCGAGGGGCAAGGGCGCAGCGTGGGGCGACAGGACGGGGCTTAGCGGAATAACATATCGTCGCCGCCCCCTCCTTCATCAGGGGCCGCACCGCGCAGAGCACCCTCCACTGCCAAAAACGAGGAGAGAAAAAAAACGAAAATCGGAAAAACGAGAGAGATAAAGGGATTCGCCTGGAAAGGGGTGAGAAGGGTCCACAGCGGGGAAGGTAAGCAAAGCGACCAAAGCAAAACGCGCACGTGAGAAAAAGGGAACGCCAGGGGAGCGGGCGGGGCTCGAACCCGCGTCGTCATGGTGCAAGTCGTCGTCCCGCCCCCTCCAGCTTTGTAACAACCCCTTCACCTGGAGGAGGAGGATCGCTGTCGGGGTGCTGGCTCGCTGTCTTCCGCACGACTGGAGGCGCGGCCCGGCCGCCCCCTGCAGCGAGGGGCTGATGCAGTGCCCCAGCAGGCTGATTCCGAGAGTCGTTTTCGTCGCTCTGTCTCTCTCGCACTCATGGGGCGTCCCTTATAGGTGCGGGAGAGACAGAGCGACGAAAACGACTCTCGGAATCAGTCTGCAGGCTCCAGGGCGGAGCTCGCCGTCGGACCCTTCCCTTATTTTCCGCCCGAGGGAGTCGGCGTCGCCCTGGAGGGCCGGAGGCCCCGGAGGGGGCTTAGCAGTTGGCGCGTCGCAACAGTCGCCTCATTCCGAAGGACGGTCGCTCTGTCTCTCTCGCACTCATGGGGCGTCCCGTCAGGGTGCGAGAGAGACAGAGCGACGGAGTGCCCTTTCCGGCTGCACGTGCCCGCCGATGGGCCCAGGGCGGCCCTGCCCAGGGGGTCGCACGCGGCGCAGCGCGGCGCGGAGGCGGAACGAGCGGCTTGTACTCGGTACTCGTTCCCGGCTCTCTTGAAGGCGGCCAACTGTGCGCACCGGGGGAGCCGGAAAAGCGAGGGAGCGTTGGCGACACGCGAGTCGGATTCAGCAGTGTCGCGCCGTCTCTCTCGCACTCGCTGAGCGGCGGAGGGTTCGGAATCACTCCGCGCTGCTCGCGGCTCGCGTTGCCGCCGTGCGTGAGTCACGCGGATTTCCCTGCCCCCCTCCGAAGCGTCTCCGTCTCTCTCGCACTCCTGGGGCGCCGCCGCGTCGCGCAGCGGGTGCGAGAGAGACGGAGCGACGGGAGCGCCTCGGCAGTGGCGTGGCGGCTCCCCCCGTCCCGTCAGGCGGCGTTTCGCTAACTCGACTCGACTGCGCGACGCGGATTTCGTATTCGGCCCCCTCAAACATGCCACTTTCTTCTTTCACTCGCGCTTTGGTAAAAAATGAAGCATGGCGCAGCGGGCCGCGTGACAGGGGAAGGGATGGGGAGGGAAGGCCCAGGGGGAATCTATCGCGACGTGGCCGCGCGTGGATGTTGCGATCCCGGTGGCCACTGCGGCCACCATGAGTGGCTGTGTCTCTCTCTCTCTCTCTCTCTCTCTCTCTCTCTCTCTCTCTCTCTCCTCTCTCTCTCTCTCTCTCTCTCTCTCTCTCTCTCTCTCTCTCTCTCTCTCTCTCTCTCTCTCTCTCTCTCTCTCTCTCTCCTCTCTCGCAGCGCCCAAAGTGGCTTATACGTCCCGACCACCTGAAATGCCACTCCGCACGCAAAAACTCGGAATTATACTTTTTTTTTCATTCTGAGAAATGCATACAGTAACGGCCCCACCCCGCCGCGCGGGCCCCTCTCGCCGCCTGTGTAAATTATGTGGAGATTTGACGCGAGGGTTCAGGGGGTTCCCCCTTTTTTTGTGCGCTCGCGTGGGAATGGAGCAATATTTCTATCTTTTGCTCGCAATCGCCGTTGTTTTTTCCTTCCTTCTTTTTCAATTTTTTTGAAGTTTTTTTTTTAATGTGTGAAAATGTCTTTGACACAACGACTCCTTTATCGCGCCCCTCTTTTTAAACCTTGCGAAAATAATCGACGGCCGATGATGTGGCGTAACAGATAAGGCGTATCTGCCACCGGTAGTCCGTATATTTAGCATCACTCTCGAAATTAGGTCGACGCGGTGGAGTCGCTTAGCGTCCGTTGCACAGTGAGTGTGCCAGAAGACCGGTGGAGGCGACCAATATTCCGGACGCGTTTTGAGCTCCAGAGTCGCTAACTGGGACTCGAAGCGAGCGTGTGACCCCACCAATGGATTCCTCGTCCGGAGACCAATCCTTTGGTGGGGTCACACGTTCGGTTCGAGTCCTTTTCAGCGACTCTGGAACTCAAAACGCGTCCGGGTCCGGATTTTGGCCGCCTCCACCAGTCTTCTGACCCTGCGCGTCGCCGAGTGCCCTGCCCCTGCACTGCAGCAGGCTGATTCCGAACTGCGTACAGTGCTCCATCGCTCTGTCTCTCTCGCACCCTCACGGACACCGCGAGTGCGAGAGAGACGGAGACTGCCGGTTTTCCGGACGTGCGTCCGCCGGGCGCGGGGGCCTCGGCGGGGCCGCGGGGCCGCGGGGGCGTCGACGAGAAGCTCGCCCGCGGCGTCGGAGGGAAAATCTCTCCGGCCACGAATAGCAAATCAGTGGAAAGCTTTTACCGAAATTGCCCCCGTATCGGGGCGGGGGCACCGGGGGCGGAAAAAAATCAGCCTACGGAGTTTGGGCGCGCTCCTGGTGGCGGTGGCGGTCCACGCGTGGGGAGGACGAAACCGGCGATGTCGCTGCAGTATCGACCAGTGTATCGGAAAGGGGCCGTCCACCGTCCGGCCGGCCGGCCAGGTGATGTTTTGTTTCGTTTTGCTCCGTTGTTTGGGTGTGTTTTCGTCCGGTTTGTTTTGGTTTCGCTAAAAAATGGTGGGGTGGATCTTTGCGGGGCTGTCGCTGGGGCGGCAGGCCGGGAGAGCCTGCTGTGGCACATTTTGTCGCCGGCTTCGGACAGGCCGGCACTGTACTACACTGTATATACAAGCCGAGAGGTGGCTGGGCTTTGGCCCCGCCTTGGGTGGGGCTTCTTCGGCCTACTGCCCTCGCCGGCCACGCCACGCCCCGCCACGCCCCGGCCTCCTCGATCCAACCAACCCGCCTCGCCACTCGCCACCTGCCCGGCCGCCCCGCTGCCCTGTTTTCGCCCCGTTTCGCCGCCAATGGGCTTTCTTTGACCCTTTTGAATGCGTAGGTGGGTCCGCGAGGGGCTGGAATTGAACGGCAAGTCGTCTAGGCATTGCTGCTGGGCCTGGCTGGCCCGTCCCGTGGGCAAGCTTTGTTTTCCCTGTTTGTCCCCTGAATTCCTCGTGTCCCCCGCGTGCCGCTGAATGCTGAATGTTTCATGGCGCCGGACCAGCAGACTGACTCCGAGAGTCGTTTTCGTCGCTCTGTCTCTCTCGCACTCATGTGTCGTCCCGTCGAGGTGCGAGGGAGACAGAGCGACGAAAACGACTCTCGGAATCAGTCTGCTGGACAGCAAAGTCCACATGCACGCGCCGCCTGCATCGAGGGGTCTGGAAGGCTCCCGTTATTGTCGGACCTTTCAAGGGAACGTGGATGAAAGGACGCAGGGACTCCCTGGAGGGTCCTGGAGGGTTCTGGAGGGTCCTGGAAGGCCCTGCAGGCTGATTCCGAACAGCGAAAGCTTCTCTCTCCTGCACTCATAGGGCGTTATGTGAGTGTGAGAGGGACAGCGACGGACAAGCTCCTCTTGGAAACGCAGTCTATGCCGGAGGGTCCCGCACGGTCGCGCGTGCGTCGCGACGGTCTTGACGTGGCCGGCGAGGCTCCACGTGCGCAGGCCCGGCTGAGATACCGCACGCTCTGGCGACGCCATGGCCGTCCCGCAGACTGATTCCGAGAGTCGTTGTCGTCGCTCTGTCGCTCTCGCACCTTTACGGGACGCCCCATGAGTGCATGAGTGCGAGAGAGACAGAGCGACGAACACGACTCTCGGAATCAGTCCGCTGCCGGGCCCTGCCCCCTGCACCAGAAGCAGACCGGCTCCGAGTTGGTCCGATCCGTCAGCCGCCGCCATCCATAATATGCCGATATGGCGCCGCTCCGGCCGCCCCACCGATAAAACACTCCCCCCCCCCCCGTCTCTCTCTCTCTCTCCCTCTCTCTCTCTCTCCCTCTCTCTCTCTCTCTCTCCTCTCTCTCTCTCTCTCTCTCTCTCTCTCTCTCTCTCTCTCTCTCTCTCTCTCTCTCTCTCTCTCTCTCTCTCTCTCTCTTCCCTTTCGGCTGCAGGCCTGCGAGCCGGCCGGCAATTTCCACGGCGATGCGATAGAAATTGGTCAATCTGGGCGGCGCGGCGCGCGGCTGGCGCCGTGTGGGCTGGCGCCGTGAGGGCTCGCCTCGCGCAATGGGCGGCCGGCGGGCACCGGCGGGGCAGATGTTCTCCGTCGGGGTGAAATATCGTGCCGCCCGCCGGAGGGCCCGCGACGTGCCCCCGCGCGACCCGTGGGGGCGAAGGGGCGCACGCACAGACACTCTCACACAGACATACAAACTCACACACACTGAGGCAGACCCTGCCTGTGTGAGCTCGTGTGGGGCGGGGCGTTCATTCGCGTGTTGGTTTTCATTTCACCTGCACGAGAACTCTGCCCCGCGTTGCGGCCTCGGCCTCCACGGACCGAAAACCACTCCCTCCACCGTCAAACGATTTGTTTTCCATCCGCCCCAGCAGACTGATTCCGAGAGTCGTCGCTCTGTCTCTCTCGCACCTGTGCGGGACTCCCCCACGAGTGCGAGGGAGACAGAGCGGCGAAAACGGACTCTCGGAATCAGTCTGCTGTGACTCGCTTTGTTGGCAGTGTAGGGCGCGGTTTAACTTTTCATCGTGTAGGGAGGCGTGCGTTGCGCCGTGCGTCAGGTAATGCGGGATGCGGGGGGGGGGATCGATTTCAAAGGGGCAGTTCCAGCCGGCCGGCCTGTGCGGAGTACCGGACGACTGGCCGCTGTAGCACTGGTGGATCCAGTTAGGACTACTGTAGGCTCCAGTTCGCACTGTAGGCTCCAACAAGGACGCTGCAGGCTCCTGCAAAAGACTCCAGCAAGGACAGACTCCGGCAGGGACGCTGCAGGTTCCAGCAAGTACCATTCAGGCTCCAGCAAGGGCTGCAAGCTCCAGCAAGGGCTGCAGGCTCCAGCAAGGGCTGCAGGCTCCAGCAAGGGCTGCAGGCTCCAGCAAGGGCTGCAGGCTCCAGCAAGGGCTGCAGGCTCCAGCAAGGACTGCAGGCTCCAGCAAGGGCTGCAGGCTCCAGCAAGGACTGCAGGCTCCAGCAAGGGCTGCAGGCTCCAGCAAGGGCTGCAGGCTCCAGCAAGGGCTGCAGGCTCCAGCAAGGGCTGCAGGCTCCAGCAAGGACTGCAGGCTCCAGCAAGGGCTGCAGGCTCCAGCAAGGGCTGCAGGCTCCAGCAAGGGCTGCAGGCTCCAGCAAGGGCTGCAGGCTCCAGCAAGGGCTGCAGGCTCCAGCAAGGGCTGCAGGCTCCAGCAAGGACTGCAGGCTCCAGCAAGGACTGCAGGCTCCAGCAAGGACTGCAGGCTCCAGCAAGGGCTGCAGGCTCCAGCAAGGACTGCAGCCTTCAGCAAGGACTACAGACTCTAGCAGTCGACTTGCAAGTTAGGGGAGAGAGGGTTGGGATGCTGATTGGCGACGTCTGCAAATTAGCCATCGCGATGGCGCGCGCCAGTGTGGCTGCGGCTGGAGTCTGGAGGAGGTTCTGCCGGAGTGCGCCGCCCCGCTTCGCCCGTCCTCGGCCCGTCCTCTGCACACTCATTAGGTGCCGATGCCCCGGCTGGCCCTGGCGGGGCTCTGCGCTGTCCCCTCTGTCTCAACATCCCTCGCTTTGTGCGGGGCGCCGAGAGGGCTGCAGGCCGAGGGGTAGTTTGTTGTCTGTCATGAGGTGAAAAGGGAGTGGGGGGCTGAAGGGGCCTTGTCCGGCAGTCTGTGCACACGACGCCGTTGTTGGCCGCCGCGGCGCCGCGAGGGGGACTTTTGATAGCGCTTCCAGACGGGTTGGGCCGCCCCGCCCCGCCCCGCCCCGCCCGCGCTATCTCCCTGCCGGCCCGCATACTTCTCCAACCCCGCAGCCGCAAAGCGGTGTGCGGACCTGCGGCGCGGCACCGCGGCCTGACAAAGTTGTTGCCCTGCGCGGAGTGAGACGGGCGGCGGCCTCTGCCTCTGACTGACGACATGCGCGGGGCGGGGCGGAGCGGCAACTTTGCTCTCGGCCGCTTCACAGTGTGCTGGAATTGGGAAGCGGCTCTTCTAGGCGGCGAGGCGGCCGAGGCGGCGGGCCAACTTTGACGAGTGTCGCGGCGTCGAGCACTTGGCTGTGATTGCTTGCGCGGGGAAGTCCCAGAGAGCGATCATTGCTCGCCGCGCCACCGCAACGCAGCCCGCCGCCGTCATCGCCGCGAAAGCCGTCTGGACGCGTCCCCAGCCCGCCCCTCGACGGGCTGCTTTTTCGGGGGGGAATCGATACCCCCCGCGTGGTGCGTTACCCGAAATCAGTCTGGGCGGGGCGGGGCGGGGCTTACCAAGGCCGGAAGCTGATGAGACGACTCGGGTCAGAGTCCTCGCGATTGCCTTTGACGCGAACGCGGCCGTGGCGGCGCGTAGCGGACTGCTGGCTCGCTGCAACGGACGGCCTGGCGGGCTGCTGCCGCCTTTGCATTGCCAATTGTCGCGCGCGCTGTGTGTGTGTGTGTGTGTGTGAGAGAGAGAGAGAGAGAGACAGAGAGGGGGAAGAGACAGAGAGAGATGCCGTGTGTGTGAGTGTGTGTGTGTGTGAGTGAGTGTGTGTGTGTGTGTGTATAGCAATGACCCTCCGCTCCGTCCCCTATGAATGTACTCACGTGCCGGCCGCAAAGTGGTGGTGGGTCCGGCTGGCGCCGAGGCGCGCCGAGGCTGACGCTGACACTCATTCGACCCCCTTTTGTTTGTTTTGCAGGTGAGAGCCGTTGGTTGCTGCCCGGTCCGGCCCGGTCCGCGAGTGCGTGAGTCTATGTGCGCGCGTGTGTGAGTGTGTGTGCGCGTGCTTTGAATTAATGGGCGCGTTGGCCAGGTAAAGTTTATTCGCGAGCGAGCACGCAGTCGCTGGGCGTGGCGACGCCACGGCGGCGCGGTAACGCACTTTACATGGCATGATTCCGAAAGTGGACGTGGATTTCGGCCATGGAAATTGTTAATGGCGTGCCTCGTTAGGGCCTCGCGGTCCGCAGTGCTGTGCCCCACAGTGCTCCGCCGCTCCGCAGTGCGGCGCTGGGCCGCTGGGTCGGCCTGATAGGCTGCAGCCGGCGCGGCGCGCGGGCCATGGACCTCGCCATAGGCTGCAATACATCAGTGACAGTCCCCGGCCCGGCGAACAGTGGGCCAGATGACCGGTGCAGGCGGCCAAAACTCTAGACGCGTTTTGAGCTTCAGAGTCGCTAAACAGGACTCGAACCGAACGTGTGACCCCACCAGTGGACTCCTCTCCGGACGAGGAGTCCACTGGTGGGGTCACACGTTCGGTTCGAGTCCCATTTGGCGACTCTGGAGCTCAAAACGCGTCCGGCATTTCGACCGCCTCCACCGGTCGTCGGGCCCACTGTGCGGCGGCGGTCCGGCGGCGCAGGGCGTAGCACTGTGGAGGACTCTGCAGAGCACCGAGATCCTACAGAAAACTTCCGTACCGAGTAATCTACTGGTTTGTGTTACAACGAATGGGGTGGGAACGCCGAGTTCATCCCGGTGTACTTTTCACAATTCTGGCTGAACTTTTTACACACCGCGTTGTGTGAGCTTCTGTTGTACTTTAGGCAGTTTTCCTTGTAGTGTAGGCTCCGGGGGTTGATGAGAAATCGAAGTGATTATCGGAGTTTGTAACACGACGCAGGGCTCGAGGCAATCTTTGCGCGGCGCGGGCCGCCCCGCCGGCAGATGAGAGGGGGCGGGGAAATTTCAGAGTTTCTTTTTCTTCCTGTAAAAATGGCTGCTAATTAAAGTGGATTGGCGCGGCGCGCGGCGATGGGAGCTTGCCGTGGGATGGCGTGCTGGCCTGGGCGCGCGCCGCGGACGCGTCGAGGGTTGAAAGGGAGAGCGGGGCGAGCATTACGGCGAGGATTAGGCGTGACGGACTCCATGACGGCGTCCTCGGAGGGGAGGAAGTAGTGTTCGAAAATTCCCGGGAACAATCATTCAGGGGAATATTCCCGAGACTTCCCGGGAATTCCCGAGAATATTCCCACTTGGCCGGGAACATTGCTTCATATGAAACCCATCACTTTTGATAAAAGTTAAATTTTTTAATACGAAATTTTTTGATAGAAAACTAATTTTTGATTACAAAACGTTTTGTTTTGTTCCCTTCTGAAAGAAAAATGGAAATACACTCATGTGTTTCATAATTTTTACTTGATACCTTGCGTGTTCTACATTTTTCCTGCAAAAAAACCAGCTGTTTTTAGCCATTTTTTAAATTCCCGGGAATTTCCCATTTTCGGGGTTTGATTGTGCCCGGGAACGTTCCCGGGAATTCCCTAAATTCCCGGGAATATTCCTACCCTTTAGAACACTAGGAGGAAGGGGTGCCGGCCTCGGCTTGCGCGGCGGACTCCATGACGGCGTCCTCGGAGGGGAGGAAGGGGTGCCGGCCTCACCTTGCGCGGCGGACTCCATGACGGCGTCCTCGGATGGGAGGAAGGGGTGCCGGCCTCGGCTTGCGCGGCGGACTCCATGACGGCGCCCTTGGCCGGCGGCCTCCGGTATCACCAAGGCCTCCGGCGTCACCGAGGCCCCCGTCGAGGGACGAAGGCACGCAGGCGTACGCCAGGTAGCGGGGTGACTCGCTTATTCCAAGTAGCGGGGCTGGCGGCCTGCAGCCCCGAGCGTGCCTTACTCCAACCCCTAGGCATTCGCTTTGCGAACCCTTACGCGGCGCGCGGGTAGGTGTGGGCGGGGTGGGGGTGGACTGTTGCAGACAGTGCTGGCGCCTCGGCGGGGGTCTGCGGGGTGGCGGGCGGCGGGCGGCGCGGCGGCCGGGGGTGGCTGGCGGGTGGGCGTCGCGGCGCCCGGCCGCCAGTGCTGGTCGGCACGGGGCGCGCGGCGGACACGGACTTCGGGCGGCCCGCTACTCGGCCAGGGTGGTTTTCGCGGCGAGAGTGCGATCGCGTCGAGCGGCGTCCCCGGGAGGAAGAGGAGGAGGGTCTCGTTGGAGCGCAGCGCGTTGCCCGCGGGCACAGTGAGCAGAGCAGGTAGGCAGAGTTCAGGTTCGTTGTCTCGATTCGCGGACTTTGGTGTGTGCAGTGAGTCAAACGGGATGAGCTTACCGATGAGTCGCGGCCTCGAAATACTGTGAGGCGGGCCTCGGGGGACGCTGATGTTGCCCCCAGGGCCACTTCAGCCTAGACATGTGCGCCGACCGCATTTTCATCGGCGGCGGCGTTTGGCCGAAATTTAGCCGGCGGCGGCGGCGACGCCGGCGTCTGCGCCGATGTCTTGATCGGCGGCGGCGGCGGCGGCGCGGCGGCGTGGTTGACTTAAATTTGGTCTATTTCTCATTTAAAAACATGCCCATGAAAAGAAAACACAATTTGATGGACTAGTTCTTTAGGGTGGACTAGTTTCGTTACAAAGGTAAAAGTAAGCAATTTAAACACTCCAATGAGATTTGTTCTCGCGGCGGAGGACGTGCTCGTCGGGTTGCCTATCCCTGGGCGCTCGCTGCTGATGGAAATGCAAATATTTAGGGCATTTAAGGTCGCGACGCCGCCGCCGCCGCCGGTAAAATCATCGGCGGCGGCGCGGCGGCGCGCCGCAAATTTTGGTCAGCGGCGGCGGCGTGGTAAAATTTGTCGGCGGCGGCGCAGCGGCGGCGCGGCGCACATGTCTACTTCAGCCACGCACGGCGAGGTGACTCACACACGCGTCCTCGTCAGGACTTCGGGACGCGTCACCGGGAGATGCTCTTCGTCAGGGCAGTGGCTCGCTTTACTGCTCCGGACACTAAGTTGGTTAGCCCTCGTTACTCGTTGGCCCGCCCGAGCTGGCAGCCAGGCTGGCGGCCACCCTTCATCCCCCTGCTGGCTTTATTCGCCGGCCACCTTGCCAGGCGCGGCCCCCTCGGGCGGCCCTCGGGACCGAAGGACTGCAGAGTGAAATTGTAATTCCCGCTTCTCGCTCGGCGACGTCATCCCCGCCGTCCTCGCCGCCCCACTATTTGTCGACGGCGTCCTCGTTCATGGCCGCCGCGGTCGTCCCTCTCTCTCTTCTCTCTCTCTCTCTCTCTCTCTCTCTCTCTCTCTCTCTCTCTCTTTTTCTCTCTCTCTCCCTCCCTCCCTCCCCATCGAGCTCCACCGCGTCATCATGGCCCAACTTCTGGGCATGGTTTGTC
The DNA here is from genome assembly GCF_012932325.1 of Thrips palmi. Taxonomy (NCBI): domain Eukaryota; kingdom Metazoa; phylum Arthropoda; class Insecta; order Thysanoptera; family Thripidae; genus Thrips; species Thrips palmi. The sequence continues at coordinate 11,684,672 of NW_023144631.1, read as the reverse complement.
TTTACGATGATAGCGTCTCTTCATTTTCGCATGCGAGCGACTGTCTTTCTCTCTCGCACCCCTACGGAAAGACCTATAAAGACTGGAGTCCGCTGCGCGACGCGTCTCACTTAGTTTCTTCTGAACCCTTTTCCCTTTCGCTCGTTCCTCCCTCTTTCTCCCTCTCTCTCTCTCTCTCTCTCTCTCTCTCTCTCTCTCTCTCTCTCTCTCTCTCTCTCTTCTCTCTCTCTCTTCTTCTCCGCAGTGCGTCGCACCGCGTCCTTTCTCCAGCGCCACACTCCAGGTTGACCAGGCCCTTCAGGTGTGACGGCTGTTTGTCGGGTGGTATAAACCCGGTAAGGGCCACATCAAGGATCGTAAAGTGTCCCCCTTCCCCCTGGGTTCCCCTGGGACTGATAAGCCCTCTGTGTGCGTGTGTGTGTGTGTGTGTGTGTGTGTGTGTGTGTGTGTGTGTGTGTAAGGGTGTGCGCGCGTGCGACCCCTCCAGCCATCAGATATTGATTTGATATGGGGGCTCTGACGGTCCGAGCTTGTCGCCTTCACAGTCCTGGCAGCGCCGTTGCCGCCGCACCGAGTTCCAAAGGGGGGCCTAAAATGGCTCAAAGGGGGTCCAAAGAGGGCTCAAAAAGGGTCCAAAAGGGTCCAAATGGGGCTCGGAGCGGAGCAGAGGGGGTCGCAGTCCGCAGCATCCCTCCAGGTCGCGCGGCTCGGGGGCCTCCGAGCGAACACAGCGCGCGCAGGGTCGTTGGCCCCAACTTTTGATCCCCGCTGCCGGCCTGCCCCGCGAAGGCGCGTGGGTCGGCGCCACGCCACGCCACGCCCCGCCACGCCACGCCGTGGCCGCGCAGCCCGTCAAAAGCAGCTAATCACATCTCGGTTGGGCGAGTCTCTGTGTGCCGGGGAAGGCGCGGCTGGCTGGCTGCTTGGCTGGCTGGCTGCCTGCTTGGCTGGCTGGCTGGCCTTATTAGAGTCATTACTGGAGTCGAGTCGGGGGGTTGCGCGCGGGGTAGCGGCGGGGTGACTGGCAGATTTGTGGGGTGGTCTGGCGAGCCCGATAGTGTGACTGACTCCGTATCTTGATGCGTGATGCGTGACCCGGGACGTCGTGCCCGGCCTGTGCGTGGCGTGGCGTGGCGGAGCGTAGCGTGGCGTGGATGGCCCACTGGCCCGATGATGCCATGATGCGCCGCACGCCGCGCGAGGGAGGGGAGGGGGTGGAATGTAGGCCGAGGCCCGCCGAGGCCGTTGACGCGATGCCCGGGAGTGTCTCACTGTTTCGGCGGCCCTCCATCGCACTGTTAAAATCGTTGTGGAAAAGCCCGGAGATCTTTGGAAAAGTGTGGGAAATTTGCATCACATGTGCGGGTAACTCGTACACTCGACGGACAACAAATAGTCAAACCGGAGGGCCGACACTTTTGAAGATCAGGCAGGTTTCTCCCCTCCCCAACAAGTTATCTGGAAAATACCAGGATTTTCTTTTACAGTGTGTAAACGCGCTCCCGGACCGGGCCATGCCGTGCCGTTTCGCTTGGCCGGGGATATTTCTCATCAAAGCTGTGATTGGGGAGCAACAAAGGCGTTTCATTCGGCCGCGATGACGTCCAAACGGGGCGGGGCGCGGCGGGGCGGGGTGGGGTGGGGCCGGGCGGGGCGGGGCGGGGCGGGGCGGGGCGCCCGTGTCCCGCCAGATGAATTAAAAAGTTATCTTGAAAGTGACTCTGAATGACGCCTTTGTCGGCCGGCATGCCTTTGCATTGCTTCTGCTTCGCGTTGCTCCTCTATCGCAAGCGCACGGAAAAAAACCGTTGGTCGTCACGATCGGATTTACCCAGTTGTCGTTACAGTGGTTGTAAGCATCGAGCGGCTTGATTCAGGCAACCAACTAGCGTATCTATCCTCTTACAAGTCACTTGGTCGGCCCGAGCCGATCGTCACAACCGACCGCTCTGCTCAAGGAAGTTCGGTTCTGAGAGTCGAGGTTTCACGGGCCTGCCGCTTGGTGACGGCGTGTCCGTTCGCATATTAGTATTTCCGATTTATGTTACTCAAGTAAATAATTTTCGCAAATAATGCTGTCTGTTGCCTTGGTAAATATCTTCTCTAGCTGTCAGCTAAAAGTTCTGAACAAAATATGACACTGAGGTCGAGAAGAACGAATTTTCGTGTTGCCTCTCGCTGGCGTCTACGTTCGCCCATTAGGTTAGGTGCAGGCATGGTCCCCGTCTCGGCAGATCTCGCTCCTACGTCAGATATAGAGACGCAGCTTCTGCATCGGGGAGAGTGGCGCGGCTTCGTGGCTTCATCGCCACCCAAATTTTTACATAAAATCCCACTGAAGGTGCAAGAAGCGCTACCAATACGAGGACCACAAAGCTACAAGTTCTAACCAATCCTGCTGAGCGCAGCGTCAGGGTAAAAATTCCCCCAAAACGAGATTCGTTGACTTAAGTGTCAAATGAGTTGGTCCTCTCGACCAACTTTCTGGTCGTCTCGAAGCGTTCCAAAATTATATCTATCCCTGCAACTGATGGACGACGGTTCTAGGATGCCCTATTCTTGGTTGTCACAATCAACACAGTCGTTCTGATGGCCAGCTTGCCTCAGCTCGGCGACATGGTTCTCACAATCAGAAATCCGGTAGTCCCACCAGCTAAGCTATCGAAGAAGATGGTCGTGGCGATCGACTTTCGGTCGCCACGACCACGGAGTTTTTTCCGTGCGGGCCGTGGCCGTGGGGGTGGATGAGCACGGCGCAGGCGGAGGCCCGTCGCGGCGCACTCTGTCCGAGTGATATGCTCGGCAGTCACACTGTATGCCTCTTCGCTCCGTCTCTCTCGCACCCCTACGTGCCCCAACGGGACGCACAGTGGGCCAGAAGACCGGTGGAGCCGGCCAAAACTCTAGACGCGTTTTGAGCTCCAGAGTCGCTAAGCAGGCCTCGAACCGATCGTGTGACCCCACCAATGGACTCCTCGTTCGGAGAGCAATCCATTGGTGGGGTCACATGTTCGGTTCGAGGCCTGCTTAGCGACTCTGGAGCTCAAAACGCGTCTAGAGTTTTGGCCGCCTCCATCAGTCCTCTGGCCCACTGTGGGACGCCCCATGAGTGCGAGAGAGACGGATGAGCTGGTCCATGGACCAGGCCCGGAAGTAGTATGGAGCCATAGGCGCCAGCCCCGCCGCGCGCACGTGCACCCCGACATGGACCAACTCGGCCAGGGAGTTGGCAGCGTAAACAACTCCGAGTTCGGAAACGGTGGCTCGTTTCCAGAGTGACTGTCTCTCTATCTCTTTCTGTCTCTCTATCTCTCCTCTCTGTCTTGCTCGCTCGCCAGACCGCCGCGCCTCCTCGTCTTGCCTGCAGCCTGCTGCGCCTTTCCTCCCGCCCCTTTTTGCCAGGCAAACTTTTTCCAACGATTTGGCGTAAGTCTAAAAGCGAGGCGCACCAAATATATATATTTGTGCGAGTGTGTGGGTGCCCCCTCTGGCTCCCCCCACCCCTTATTCTCCAGCAGCCGACTCCGGCCGACTATTGGAAGAAAAATGCTGGGGGTGCGCGCCTCTCGCGCTCACACACACACACACACACACACACACACACACACACACACACACACACACACACACAGCAAGTCGTGCATTCCAGGCGGCCTTGGCGGCGTGATGGTCTCCACACCAGTGGCGCGGCGGTTAAAAGGGGGTCGTCCTTGATCCCCGGTTGCGCATTTTGCACGGGGTGCGCAAGCCATGGCACGAGAAGGCGACGTGAAGGCCCTGATCCCCCCTCCGCCACTGCCTTCTTCGCCGTGTCGCGTGTAAAACGTCTTACTTAGCGGAAGGGTGTGTAACAGGAGACAGGGTGCCCTGTGCGCTTGTGTGTGTGGGTGTGTGTGTGCGTGTGTGTGTGTTTGTGCGTGTGTTTGTGTGTGAGGAGATTTCGCATCGGCCTGCCCTAGGGCGCTAGCCTGTTTACTGTATCAACGCCGCGACGCGACGGCGCGGGGTGTGGGGGTTGGGGGTGGGGGTGGGGGTCGCCGACGATCGGGGAAAGGGGCGGCGGAGTACATCTTGCGAGCGACGTTTACTACGGCGAAACGGGGCGGCCGTGCTGGCAGGTTTCTTACTCGACTGATAAGCACACGCAGGCACACACGCGCATTTACACACACACACACACACCACACACACACACACACACCGCCGAACGTCTTTGTTTGCGGTCTCTGTCGTAGGCCTCCCTTCCGCTCCCCCACCCCCTCCCCCCCGTTCGGCCGACGGCTGCGGCGACAGGCCATGTATATATCCTTTCCAGTCGGATGGAAATTTAGCGCAATCTTGCAGTCCTTTTTCGTGTCGCGCGCAAAAATCGAAGAGCGCCACCGGCTGCCGCCGCCTCGGCGCGTCGCCGCCGCGCTCTCTGCGTGTTCTCTTCTTTTTCGTGCCCCTCTCTGCCCCCGCGCTTTGGCGCGCTGCGCTTCGGAGTGCGATTCCGACCTCTCGCTGTCTCTGTCGCACTCATGCGGTACGTCTCCGCAGCGGTGCGAGTGCGAGAGAGACAGTCGGCTGGAATTCTCCAGGCGGCCCCCATCCATCAGGGTGATACTGTGTCGAATGCAATTGATGAACGACCCTCGGCGCCGCGCCGCGCCAACCCTTTGCCTGGAATGGCTGCGCGCCGCGCTGCGCAACGGCAGATAAGACGCACCGTGATGGACGCCGTCTGGCCGAACTCTTTCGTCCGCAGCGGGCGGACAGACGGACAGACAGACAGACAGACAGACAGACAGACAGACAGACAGACAGACAGACACACAGACACACAGACACGCGGTGGGAATTAATTGCGTCGGCGCAGCCCTGGGTTTGCTTTTGGCGGAAGGGGTTGGCAGCAGACTGATTCCGAGAGTCGTCCTCGTCGCTCTGTCTCTCTCACACTCATGAGGCGTCCCGTGTAGGTGCGAGAGAGACAGAGCGACAAAGGCGACTCTCGGAATCAGTGTGCGGCCGCCGCAGCGACGGAGCGAAAACACGCCGCCGGGCGGCCGGGCGGCGCGCTGCTGCAGGGAGCCCCCGGCAGGTAGGCGACCGGCCGGCAGGCGTGTGGAGCACGCGGCCCGGCATGCCGGGGGCTCGCCGCCCGCCGCTGCGAGGAGCGCTGCGCTCCGCCGCGGACCGATTCCGAGAGTCGTCCTCGTCGCTCTGTCTCTCTCGCCGCCACACGGGACGCCCCATGAGTGCGAGAGAGACAGAGCGACGGGGAGGACTCTCGGAATCAGTCTGCGGCTCCGCTGCTCACGTCCAGCAGACGAGCCGAGCCGGCGGAGCGCTCTGCCCCGAGGCGTTCCCTGCTCCGCCGCTCTGCGGCGTTCTGCGGCGTTCTGCGGGGACGCGAACCAACTTCCCCGCACGCCAGATAACGCCAAGACGAACAAGGCCGAGAAGAAACTGGAGAGGAATCTGCGCTGCGCACCGCGCCGAGGACCGCGTCAGGCCCAGCGAGAAAGTTGCGAGTTGGACGCGGCGCGCACCGCTCGCTGAGTGAGTGAAGTGCCCCTCGCCGTCTGCGGCGGAAATAAAAGACCCGATCGCCGCCCTTTTATTTTGCCTCCAGACTCTTTCGACCGCAGATCGGGGATCGGGGATGGTCGGCTCATCAAGGCAGGGGGCGCCGCCGGGGTGAGGGGCGCCGTGTTCGCAGTGCGATTTGTGTGCTCTGGCTGGGCCAAGGAAGAAGACCCTGCCGCGCGAAGGTCGCTGCGGCAATTCTCCCGCCAGTGACTGGTCTGGAGAACTAGAGCGGATCCAGTAGGTGGAAAAGGGAGGGGCGGAGCAAAAGGACAGGGGTCGAACCCTAGATAGCCAACCGAAAGGTTGCAAAGAAGCAACACTTTGCCCCTGAAAGTTGGCGAAAAGTGCTACTCCCCCCTCCCCCTCCCGCCTCCCCCTCGGATTGGCTCTGGATCCGCCACTGTTGGATAGTCTGGATGACGGCAGTGTACGGTCGGGGTCACGACCTTTCGCTGGAGCCTCCAGCCGACTCATTCCGCAAGTTCGTTACCTCGTCGCTCTGTCTCTCTCGCACCCCTACGGCGCGCCCCGCGAGTGCGACAGAGACGCAGCGACGAAAGGACCCTCATCCGCGGAGTCGGGCGGCAGGGCAGGTCCTCCACTCCAGGTGCGACGAGCAACAGGACACCTTGCCGGGGCACGGCGTGGCTTTCCAGTGCTCTTAGTGTCTGTCTCTTCGGACAGTGCCCTCGCCTTGCCGAAAGTTTTCGCCCGTCTGCTGAAGTGTCTAGTAGTGCAGGGGAAGGGCGAGGGGGTCCTCGCCCCGCGTTCGTATCAGATGATGCCCTTCTGCCGAGCCGCTGCGGTTTTCGCTCGGGGTCTGGCAGCCTCTCTCTCGGCGTCTGTGACGGCAAGGCTACGCGACTCCGGCGATAAAACTTGCGCCCCGCGACGCGACGTGGCGGCCGAGGCGAGGCGAGGTTGAAGCGGGGCGCCGAGTTCAGCGCCGGTGTGTGTGGCTGCGCCGGGGCTGTGCGCTGCGCCGCTGGGTTGGCGCGAGATTTATTCTAATTGCTCTCCGGGCCTCACCGCGTGGCGGGGCGGGGCGGGGCGGGGCCTAGTGTAGCGTAGCGCGATGCCGGCGTCGTCTGCCTACACCTTCATTAGCTGCTCTAATGCCGGGATAATTTGTATCGCGCCGCTCCAGCGCCGCTCCAGCGCCGTTCCAGGCGGAGGCTGGCGCGAGCTGGCGGGGCAAGGCTGGCTGGGTGGCCCCAAGTTTTTGTCGCGCCCGCCCGCACTGCGATGAGGAAGGGCCTGGCGGGGTGGGGTTAGGCGGGGCGGGGGGGGGCGGGGTGGGGCGCGGCGAGGCGATTAGAATCTCTTGACGCGAACGTCCCCCGGCTTGGTTCATTGTTCGCGCTCCCTCTCCCGACGTCGCCAAGCTGCTGATACCCGTGTATCGCACTAATCGCAATAGCGTAATGAGCTGCCGACCCGCCCCACCCCGCCCCCCCACCCCACCCCACCCACCCCACCCTCCCCACCCCACCCCACCCCGCTTCGCCACGCCAAGGGATGGGCAGGGCGAATCACTTTGCTGGCGGCACCGCGTCACTGGGCTGCCTTTCGCTCGGCAAGGCGATGCAAGTCACCCTCCATCACCTCCACCCCGGCTTGGCTTGGCTTGGCCCGAGGCGAGGCGCGGGGCTCGCGGCTCGGAAACCGAAAGTTCTGGAATGGCTTCGGCGCGGCGGCCGTCGAGTCAGTCGCGGAGCTGCAGACTGATGCCGAAAGTCGTTTTCGTCGCTCTGTCTCTCTCGCTCTCATGGGGCGTTACCTGTGGGTGCGAGAGTGACTGGGCGACGGAAACGACTCTCGGAATCAGTCTGCAGCTCTATGGGCTGATGCCCGATGAACGGCCAGGAATAACCCTCACCCCTTTGGTTGGCCCGTAGGGGCGGCGATCAAGTAAATTGGACAGACAGACAGACAGACAGACAGACAGACAGACAGACAGACGGGCGGGCGGGCCGCCAGCCAGTATGCAAAGTGTAGCCACCCCGCGCCGCCACGTGATCCCCTCCCCGATGGCGAGCCGCGCGGTCTGCTACTCGGCTTGTGCGTTGGATGAGGTTGTAGGGTTCTTGACGGCGAGCGGGAGCGCGGGGTGCGGGGGCGGGGTGCGCGGAGTTGGGGGTTGGGGCGGGGGTGGCGCCGCCCCGCGGGGGTTGCTGAAGTGGGCATTGTCTCCGCTTTGGACAAAACCGCGACTTTTTCCTCCCCCTCGCCTCTTTGGGTTTCTTCGCCGCGCGTGCTGAGTGTGCTGTGTGCCGAGCTGTCACGCGCAGCCCCTCGCCGGGCCGCCTCCTCGTCTTGGGCGTGCTGGAGGAGGCAGTGTCCCTTGCCCTTGTCCCACGAGTGCAGGTCAAACAGAACAAGGCGTGCTCGGCGCGGCGCGTGCTCGCGGCGCTGTCTTTGGCGTTCGTAAATACCCCGCGTCGAGGGCACTCTTGGGCTCGGACCACGCTATCTGCCCGCACGCCAGCTGCGGCAGCGCAGCCGGGCTGATTCCGAACAGTGACTTCGTCTCCTTGTCTCACTCGCCCTCACTTTCGGAATCAGCCCTCCGAGCGGTTTGTCGCTCTGTCTCTCTCGAACCCTTGTGGAGAGCGCCATCAGTGCGACAGAGACAGAGCGACAAATTAGCTCTCCTGATTCGCTTGGCTGCTGCGCTCCGGACCACGAGTCAACAGGCACCTGCCGCTGGCTGGCCACTCCCCGGCGCCACCACCCGGCGCGCACCTGTCCCCCGGCGATACCCCGCGCGCCGCGGCGGGGCAGGTGAGGGCCGTGGAGTCTCTCGGACGCGGAGTAGCGGCGCTGCAGTGCGGCCCGACGACGCCGGCACAGGGGCGTATGTCGGAGGCGCCGGGCGACTTGTTGCAACTGTTGGGGCAGGACGGGGCAGTGCACTGTGCTGTGCTTCACGGCGTCCGAGGCACGCTCTGTGACTGTGCGACCTCGGAGGCCTCGGCAAGGCAAAGCAGTGCCGGCTGTGCAACCCGCAAAGTAAAACAACGATCCGCTCCCGCAAACGCAAACGCAGCCTTCAGGCCGATGCCCAGCACTGCTTTCGTCTCTGTCTCTGTCTCTCTCTGTCTCTCTCTCTCTCTCTCTCTCTCTCTCCACCTCTCGCTTCAACACAGGACGCCCCGTTAGTGCGAGAGAGGCAGAGCGACGTTGCTCGGAGTTGGCGTGCTGACTCCGAGTTTGGCGTTGGGGTTGGCGTTGGGGTTGGCGTTGGGGATGGCGTTGGAGTTGGCGTTGGGGTTGGCGTTGGGGTTGGCGTTGGGTTGGGGTTGGCGGCCCTGGGGGGAGGAGGGGGAGGCGGGCGGCATTCCGGTTGTGATTTTTATATTCCGCCCTAATCCGCGGCCCGCGTCTGCGTGTCTGCGCCACTGGTGATGCCTTGCCCGGCCTTGCCTGCCAAATGGGGTGGAGCGACTTTGTCCACCCCCTCTCGGCCTCCGGGCCTCGCATAGAGGGAGGGTCGCGTACGTCCACTCCCGCGTGCGCGAGAGTCGTTTCGTCGCCGTCTCCGTCGCGCTCACGGGGTTCCCCGGAAGGGTGCGAGAGAGACAGAGCGACGAGCCGCTCTTCGCGGAGTGCGAGAGCGGCGAGAGCCACCCCAACGATCTGGTAATGAGAATCGGGTCGATATTCGCGCTGTTGTTATGCGAGGCATCGTCTCTCTCTCTCTCTCTCTCTCTCTCTCTCTCTCTCTCTCTCTCTCTCTCTCTCTCTCTCTCTCTCTCTCTCTCTCTCTCTCTCTCTCTCTCTCTCTCGCACTCGTAGGTGAGGGCGCGTAGGGGTGCGAGAGAGAAAGAGCGACGGAGTACCGCTCGGAATCCGGCTCTACTGTACTGAATGTATGGACTGCGTTGACGCGGCGTCGAGCGTGGCGCGAATGAATGTGTCGGTTCGGTCGGCTTTCTCTCTCTCTTTCTCTCTTTCTCTCCTTGGGCCTTTCGGAACGGAGAATATGAAAGGCCGTTGCTGCTGAATGGTGGACGCGCCGATTGACGGGGAATGACTGGAGGCCTTCCAGTCCGTCCACGTGGTGTGGCGTACGGCGCTTCGTCGCTCTGTCTCTCTCGCACTCATGGGGCGCTCCGTGTAGGTGCGAGAGAGACAGAGCGACCGAGGACTGTGGAGTCAGTGTGCTGCGGGCTGCGCGGTGCGGGCCTCGTGCGTCTCGGGGAGGAAGGAGTTCGTAAACAAGGAGGAAGCAGGTGGCGCTTCCCAGCCTTCCCTGGCCCCAAGTCACGCACGCACACACACACACACATCTCTCTCTCTCTCTACACACACACACACACACACACACACGCACGCACGCACGTGCGCACAGGCACATCTTTTTGTTGCGCCTCGCGGGCAGGCCAGAAAATACGTGGAAGTGTGGAAGCGTATGGGTCACTCTTCACGAGTGCAGGTCGTAAATATCCCTCCCCGTCTAACGCGCTTGTTTTTTTTTTTGCTCTTTGCAGTTCGCGGCGTGGGTGGACGCCGTCATCTTCGTCTTCAGCCTCGAGAACGAGGCCTCCTTCAACGCCATCTACAGCTACTACACCAAGATGGCGCACTTTCGGAACTCGGCCGAAATCCCGCTGATTCTCGTCGGAACGCAAGGTGAGTTGGAGTCGGGGTGAGTGCGGGGTTGCGTGCCGCGGGTGAATGGAATGGCGGGCCGCCAGCCGGCGGGCTCTCTCTGTCTCCCTCGCACCTGCGGCGCCCCGTTGGGGTGTGAGAGAGACGGGCGCTGTTCGGAGAGGGCTAGGCGGAAGGGCGGCGAACGGGACTCGCGGGGCGCGGCCGCGGCGCGCGGGGTCGCACAGTGGGCCAGAAGGCCGGTGGAGGCGGACAAAAGTCAAGACGCGTTTTGAGCTCCAGCGTCGCTAAATGGGACTCGAACCGAACGTGTGACCCCACCAATGGATTGCTCTCCGAACGAGGAGTCCATTGGTGGGGTCACACGATCGGTTCGAGTCCCATTTAGCGACTCTGGAGCTCAAAACGCGTCTTCGTTTTGTCCGCCTCGACCGGTCTTCTGGCCCACTGTGGGGGTCGCCGAGCAACGCGCACTCGCAGACTGCTACCGGGATTCCTTTTCGCCGCTGTCTCTCTCGCACTCACAGGCGTCCCCTGCAGGTGCGAGAGAGACAGCGACGAAAACGACTCTCGGAATCAGTCCGTCGATCGCCGCGGCGGCGTGTCATCGTCTTCGTCACCGTCGTCGGGCGTGACGGGCGTGACGCGCGGGTCGCGGCGTGGCGCGAAACGGCCGGGCACTGCCGCGTTGCCGTGGGGATTTAGCGAGAGCGTGCGTTAGCGTACTCGCCGGCCGCCCCGCCACGGAGGGCCACGCCACGGACCGCCTCGCCGACCAGCTGCCCGTCTGGCAAAACCGGGTCCGGGGCCTCTGGCTCCGTCCGTCCGTCTGTCCGTCTGTTTGGGGCTTTGTAGGTGAACGCGCACCGGCTGGCTCCGGCCCAACTCGGGTTCAACTTCAACAACCTGCAGGTTGCTTCCGAGCACCGCTGTGTCGTCGCTCTGTCTCTCTCGCACCCTGACGGGACGCTCCATGAGTGCGAGAGAGACAGAGCGACGAGAGCAGCGCTTCCGGAGCGTCCGCCCGGCCGGAGATACTGGAGCAGGGGCCTGAGGGTCGTGGGGGCTTCGGGCCTTCGGCATGGGGCTGCGGGACCGGCCCCGTGCCCTCCGCCACCGTGGCCGGGTGTGTGGTGTGCACGCCGCAACACCTGCTTCCCCTTCCCCCTCCCCTCCACGCGGCACGCACGCGACGCACACACGGCGCGAGGTGCACGAGCCACAGGGGCAGATGGCGCAGCCACGTGCGCAGCGCGCAGCCGGGCCGGAGTTGCGTCTCGTCTGCGGACTGACTCCGAGAGTCGTTTTCGTCGCTCCGTCTCTCTCGCACCCGTACGGGACGCCCCATGAGTGCGAGAGAGACAGAGCGATGAAAACGACTCTTGGAATCAGTCCGCTGCTGGAGCAGCGGCGCAGGCGCAGACTTCGACGGGCGTCAGGGACTTCCCTTGTGGGGATCCAGGAGTTTTCTCTGGAGGGGTGAAATGCAGCGCTTTCTGCCTATCCAGGGCCAAAGCCGGCCAAAGCGGCGCTGGTTGCCCACCTTACAGGCGCCCAAGGGCACACTGTAAAAAATTTTGACACGAAATTTCGTGTTGTGGCTAGTGAAACGCCCCTTCTTAGTTATACTTCTAATGAATTTCGTGTGCCAGTGGCAATGAAATCTCGTTCGCCATGGCACACGAAATTTTGTTGGCCACTGGCGATCAGAAGGCTTCTTCCTACGCCAAATGGCAATTTTTGAGTCGTGGCGCTGGCAAGGATACTCGGAAAACCCAAAATTGTGAAATTTCTAGTTGTGGCGAGGAGAATTTGTCTCGGGCCGATGAAAAAAGCGGCACGAGCGGTCGGCATAGAACCCGAAACTTTAACTTGGATGTCTTGTGCCCTGACCCCCGGCCACCGCACCGCTGCTTGGCAGAGCGCTCGACGGAGCTTCATCATGGACTCGCGAGGACTAGTCTGGCCCCCACCAGGTGCGGCGAAGCAAAGATCCCTTCCCTTTGCCACGACTTGAAATTTCATAAATGTCGTCAGGGTAGGATGCCTTTTCAGTGCCACACCTATGATTTTTCTTCGCCAAGGGGCTGTTTAAAATTTTAAAATCGTGGCTGAGGGAAGCATCGTTTTGTTAGCCAAGCGGTAAATTTTACGTTTTGAAATTGGGAATTTTATAAGCCACTGGCACTATAAATTTACTGTCGCGGTTTGGAAAGTGCCTTTCCATAGCCAGTGGCGCTTTAAACACACTTTCGTGTCTGGCTAAGAAAATTCAAGAAGCCATTGGCTACATAATTTTAAAGGTATTTTTTACAGTGCAGGGAGTTACCCCCATAGCACTCCTCTGGATCCGCCCCTGCTCCGAAGAGCACTCTCGCCATGATCCTCTGGCTGCCAAAAAAGCGATAATTGAGTCAGTTTTAGCGCCCTCCCTTTCCCATTGCCACGCCCATGCCGGGCGTTGCAGTGGCGTTTGCTGGTGTGGCGGCTCATCCGGCAGGCAGACTGATTCCGAGAGTCGTTTTCGTCGCTCTGTCTCTCTCGCACTCATGGGGCGTACCGCATTGGTGCGAGAGAGACAGGGCGACGAAAACGACTCTCGGAATCAGTCTGCACTGGGAGTGTCTCGTCACGCTTCGCGCGTCGCCCGGCTTACCGGCCAGCCTTGGAGGCCTTGGCACTCATTGGCGTTTCGGTTTATGGCCCAGATAGGGCGGCCCATGGCACGGCACGGGGCCCCGCCCGGACCGGCGAGGCGCCGAGCGTCGCGGCCGCACCACGCCGACGACGACGGGACGCCGACGCCGCCCTCCGCACGCGCGCCGCCACGGCCAGCAACTCGGTTACGAGCAGTGCACTCGTGTCGCTCCGTCTCTCTCGCACCGCTAGGCGACGCCCCGCGAGTGCGAGAGAGACGGAGCGGCGTTCGTAATCAGCTCGCGGGCGTGTGGGCCTGTGGGCGTGCGGCCGCGTGGGTGCGCGCGGCGTGTGGGCGTGAGGGCGGATGCTGCATCCTTCCTGCAGTGCCCTACAGTGCCGCGGCGTCGCGTCGCTTTCCGTCCGACACCGGAGGAGCTCGAAATTTTACGGCTGTAATGGGTATCCTGCACGTCCTGGGGCCTGCGGTGCGGCGGTGCCTTGCTGCTGGACAGGCTCCAGCGCTCCTCCAACGCCAGGCTGATTCCGAACGGGAGGGCTCTGTCTCTCTCGCACCCCCATGGGACGCCCCATGAGTCGAGAGAGAGAGAGAGAGAGAGAGAGAGAGAGAGGAGGGGGAGGAGGAGGGTGAGAGAGGGGAAGAGAGAGAGAGAGAGAGAGAGAGAGAGAGAGAGAGAGAGAGAGAGAGAGAGAGAGAGAGAGAGAGAGAGAGAGAGAGATGCCTCCCGCTCGGAAACAGCCTCCAGCTCCAGCCGGCCCTTCGGCCCTTACTCCTTTCACGCCGAGTGACTCAGAGCGCGCTGCAAGCGCTGGCCCTTCGCCCTTCGATGGCGTGGCGCAGCGCGGCGTGGCGTCTCGGATTTTTATTCCATTTTTAGTGGGGGAGGGGAGGGGGCAGGCGGTGAAGGCCGTGGGTCTTCTTCGTCTCCTCCTGGCTGGAGCTCGGGGAGGAGGAGGGGGAGGGGGCAAGGGTGCCGGCGGGGTGGCGTGGGCGGGGCGGAGGGGTTGGGGCCCGTCGCGAAGCGGCCAGTGACGTGTGCCCTGTCGCCCTGCCGATCTCTCGATGACGTCAGCAACGTCGTCAACGCGACGCGCGGTGTCTAGGTCAACCTGCAAGGCCAGATCGTTGAGCCTCTCTCTCAGCGCCCCTCGCCCTCCTTGGCGGTCCGCGGGTCCGCGGCGGCAGACTGCTTTCAAACGTCGCTCTCGCCGCTGTCTCTTTCTCGCACCAGCACAGCCGTCTGATTCCGAGCGCTGCTTTCGTCGCTCTGTCTCTCTCGCACTCATGGGGCGGTCCGTAGGGGTGCGAGAGAGACAGAGCGACGAAGCAGTGTTCGGAATCAGACGGCAGGTGCGGAAGACACAGAGCGACGAAAACGACTCTCGGAATCTGCCTGCAGTCCGTTCCGAGTTTCCAAATTGCGGCTACTGTACCTGCGCGGCCTGACAGCTTGACCTGGCCACTGATCGCGTCTTGCCCGAAGGGACTGCTCCACTGCACCCTTTGCTCCCGGCCAGCCGCGGCCAGACGAGCGACTCCGGAGATTCGTTTCGCCACCCCGTCTCTCTCGCACTCCTGCGCGACGCGCCACGAGTGCGAGAGAGACAGAGCGACGAAATGCGCGCCGCGTTCCGTCATTCCATTCATTGCCCGGGCCGGGCCGGCGCGTTTACCAGCCGCCACTTTTTTACGCGCGGTCCCCCTCGCGTTGCGCTTGCTGGAGGGAGGGGGCCGGCGGGGCCGGCGGGCGGGCGGGCCGGGGAGGGGGCAGGAAGGGTGCGGGGCGAGGCGCGGGGCGGAGCGGGGTTGCTGGAGTAGTAGTGCATCATTGTGTTGGTGCGCTGGTGCCGCGCCGCCGCCGCCGCAGTTTGTGTGTGTGTGCCGCGCTGCTCCGCAGCCCGTTCCGTGCCCTCCTCTCCTCCGAGTCCAGCATCACCTTTGTTGATCCTGTGATCCTGAGCGTGGACTTGCACTGCCGGGCGTCGCGACGCCTGCACCTGGGCCGGCTTCGGCTTATTCTCCTAAGTCGTTCGAGTGGCGTCCACCGGCGTCGCCGTTCGCTATCAGTGTTGATGTACCTCAACAAGCGTGCGCTGTGTTAGTATTTGTGATGTGCGCACCTTTCGGGCCTTTCGGGCATTGCGGCTTGTGTGGCTAAGGCGGCGTCACCGCCCCTCTTCCCCTGCCCTCCCCCTGCCCTCCCCCACCTAGCGTCGCGACACTGCTAGTATCAATGAGGGCTTAGCTCTGTATGCGTTTGAGCTGTTGATTTGGCCTGAGCCTCAGCCCAAATTAACATGCATATTATACTGAATTTCTTCTTTGTTAGTGCCCTTGTTCTCCATTAGTGCTTGTCTTTGTGAGATCCAATTGCCGCATTTTAATTGCATTTTTAATTTGTGTGTTTTTAGATGCCATCAGCGAAAACAACCCACGAGTAATTGACGACTCCAGAGCACGCAAGCTGGCTACTGATCTGAAACGCTGTTCCTACTACGAGACCTGTGCTACGTATGGCCTGAATGTGGAGCGGGTCTTTCAAGATGGTAAGTGAATTTGGTTTAATTTTGGATCATTTTAGTAATGTCACTGAGTATGCTGTAACTAAAAAAAATTCTTTCCACTCCAACAGCTTGCCAGAAAATTGTGCATCAGCGTTTGTCAGCATCATCATCCTGTCTGACCCCAAGCAACTCACGGCCATCTACACCGCTGGGCAACTTTTCATCTCCTCAATCTGGATCACAGGCCCAACCCATCAATGCACGAATCATTCATCAAAACATGCCAGTCACACCTACAATAACCAACCCGGGAGCTTCATCAAATGGTCTGAATACGAGCAGTTCATCGGGTGGATCTCCAGCTACGCACAGCCACCACACTCTTTCCCACAAGGTATGGGGAATTTCTTTTTAAAATAGAATTAATTTAGTTTCCTTCCAAGGAGTTCAATAATAACCCGTCTTGTTTTGTTTTCAAAGGAGGTGATGAACATGTCGCAGTCCATTCCATCAAGTCGCCAGGTGCACACTCTTTCATCAGGCATGAGGCATCATGACTCAAACAAACTAGATTCCATGCGCCCAGCTGAAGCTGAAAAGGCTGTAGGCTCAGCTGCACCACCAATGGGTGCCGCTGCTGTTGAAAACAACAATATGCTGATGGTGAAGTGCCTGGCTGCCCCTCCTCCAAGCACAGGTCACTCTGGTACAGGTTTTGACCCCTCTGTCAAAATTGCTCCACCCCAAGGGTTTGAGAATATTGGTTCTCGATTTGCACCTCCTCAAGGCTTTGACTCCCTCGGCATGCCCTCCCAAGGCAAGGATGGCAAAGACTTGCCCACTCCCAGTTCAACACCCACCACATCAAGGTTCGTATTTTGTTGCCCTCATCTTTCATTTTTAACATATTTTGTTTTTGTGAGGGGGAAATTTGCTCACTGCATTATTTCATATTCTAGGAAGAGCAGGAGAAGATCAAATTTATTCACACCTTCCAAAAAGGGTGAGGACAAACTACGCAATGGGGAACTTGGAAGTGGAAGAGCGATCCCATTGAAGCAAGGATACTTATATAAGCGTTCCAGCAAAGCTTTAAACAAAGAGTGGAAGAAAAAATATGTGACCCTTTGTGATGATGGAAAACTTACCTACCATCCTAGCCTGCATGTAAGCATGGAATAATTTGAGTTATTTTAAATCTTAAGTTCAATGTCTCTATTTTGAAGCATAATCATAAACCCGTCTTCTTTTTCTATAGGATTATATGGATGATGTTCATGGAAAGGAGATTTCCCTGCAGTATGTGACAGTCAAGGTCCCTGGGCAGAAACCTAGAGGATCCAAGACAATCAACTCCAGCAATGTTTCTGTTGGAAGCAATGGTGTTAGTGATGGTCTCAACAGCCTCACCATAACAAGTAAGACATTTAAATCTTTCTCAATGTCCTTGATGCCACAATGATGTTCCCCATAATGTGTTTTTAATAATTGTGCTTTGTTTTCTTTAGGTTTTCAAGGCAAAGACAAACGACCCATTGATAAAGTGCAGTTGACTGGATTTGAAATGTTAAAAGATTCAAATAATCGCATGGTGCAGCCTCAAGGCAATGATGAATCTTTGAACTTTTCTCTCAATGGACACACATTGAATGCATCTGATGGAAAGATGTCGGAGACTCCAAATGTTAAGAAGAGACACAGGAGAATGAAAAGTAGCAGTCTCAAGAATACCGATTGTGATGATTCAGATGGTTATGAATTTTTTATTGTCTCTCTTGACAACAAACAGTGGCATTTTGAAGCTTCCAATTCCGAGGAGCGTGATGAGTGGGTCTCAGCTATTGAGCAGCAAATACTCAACTCATTACAGGTAGGAAAAATTATGTAATTTTCATATTTGTTTGTATTATATTTATCTGTATTTTTTAATGATTGTTAATGTATTTTTAATGATAATTTTTTGCTTTGTGTTTAGGGCAATGAAATAAGCAAATCAAGGTCTCGCTTACATGGAGCTGTAGACACAACCTCTATTCAACTCATTCGGTCGAGAGTTCATGGAAATACGAATTGTGTGGATTGTGATGCCCCAAGTGAGTTTGCCCTCTTTGTTCTTAAGTTTTAATCATCATTTAACCATAGGCATACTTATAGACATCGTATTATTTCACTTCTAGATCCAGACTGGGCATCTCTTAACCTAGGAGTTTTGATGTGTATAGAGTGTTCAGGAATCCACCGAAACCTGGGCTCTCACATATCCCGTGTTCGATCTCTAGACCTGGATGAGTGGCCGTAAGTTTCTGAATCAAACACTTGATGTTTTTGTTAAATCAACAGAAAGTCTATCAAGATATTTTATCAGACCATCTTAATATTCTTTTTATTCATTGTTTTTCAGGCAAGGTCATTTGAGTGTAATGTTGGCTTTGGGAAATGCACTTGCTAATGGTGTGTGGGAAGCTCGGGTTCCTCGTACATGTGGCATTCCCAAGCCCACTCCAAATTCAAGTAGGGAAGAGAAAGAAAGATGGATTCGTGCCAAATATGAAGCCAAAGAGTTCCTTGCTCCACCCTCCCTTGGCATACCTCTAGCACAACAATTGATTGATGCAGTTTGTAGGTAAGTGAACAACTGTTTTCAATTTCACGATTGAAGACTTACCATGAAAACAAATCAAACTCACTCCACTGACTTCAATTTTCACAATGTGTTTTAATTAAAACTTGTCTCTTTCAGAGTCTCTATGAAATGCGTCTACACTCTTCTAACACATTGCACTCCAGAGGATGTGAACAGCACAGTGAGCCCTCGTGATTTGCGCAACCCACTACACCTTGCATGTGCCCTTGGCAATGTTGCGATTGCTCAACTTCTTATCTGGGTATGCATACAATGAGCAAAAAATTTCCTTCCTTACTGCTGTATAATTTTTTGTCATTGTAATAATTTTCTTCTTATGCTTTTCTACAGAACAATGCCAATGTGAAAGCTGTGGATCAAGAAGGCCAAACTTGCTTATCTCTTGCCAGAGCAGCTGCTCGCCAGGCATCTCCAGATCCAAATGTTGGTCACCTCATAGAATTGCTTCAGTCCAATGGAGCCCCAGAGTTATCCACCTCCACAGTTCCTCGCAGGCAGCCTATTTCTTCACTTCCTCCTAATTCCCTCGACACACTTCCCTCAAGTATCATATGAAATGGAAAAATTGCTTAGCAGCAAATTTTTTCGTGATCATTCTAACTCTTGATTTGTGATTTAGAAAAATTGTTTGTTTTGTACATAATTATGTATATTTATTTCTTGATAATTTTGATTGTCACAATGTTATATTTTTACTGTGCATGTCAGCTTCTAGTGAATAGACAATTGATATGCATCTCATATCAATTATTGAAAAAAATATGTGGTATAATTTGACGTGCACAGTAAAACAATGTGTATTGTGGTGATAGATCGTGTGTAAATCTATCTTAACTTAAAAGTTTCTATGAAACCTAAGAAGCTTTATGAGTGAAGCTAGGTAATACCAAATAGGCTCTTTAATTGTTCTGTATATTTGATCTGACCCAGTGTTTTTAATTTTTACTTGCCAACTTCGAAGCTATAGTGCTAGTCAACATTCCCCATTATAGCATCTTAACGTAGAGCTTTCTTGTTATTGTTATTTTTTGTTGATGTTTTATCATTTTTATTGTGTATATGCATTGTATTCCATTAAAATATGTCATGGCCATTTACCTTATCTCTTGTGATGTTCTCTCTTCCCCTTGTTTACTAGAAATCCAAACCAATAGCAGAAGCCCTTTGATTGAAATTGGAAACCTCTATTTCACTCGCCCTATTTTTTTGCCTTGTCTCTAAGAAGATCCCAAGATAGATAGCATAGGGTAGTTCTTTTGACATAAAAATTAACAGAAACAAATCGCTAATACTAAGCCTTGGAATGGGCATATACTGAATTGAACGGGGAAAGGGCGCTACAGTCAGGCTTGTGCCTACATTTTGAAAGTAAATTTTTATCTATTAGAACCTGCAAGTTTACTAGAATAATACTTAATACCAGTGGATTAGATGATTTTTGAACATTGATTGATGGAAAACAAAAACTGGCAATGCATAAACAATTTTAAATTATTACATTATTTACAAGTAAAATTTGCTTTGTTAAAATCTTTTGAATTCTGTTAGCTGTTTTAATTTATTTTACATTGTGAGAAACAACTTTTGTTGCAAACAGTTAGCTGTTTCAGGTCTTCTTGGCAGGTACTCATTGGTAGAATTATTAGCAACAAATCCTAAATGTGTATATAGTTACCCTTTTGTAAATAAAATATGTATATGTTGTTGACACTGTTTTGAGATGTTCCCACAAATGCTTGGTTCTATGTTCTATTTATACATGTGAGTAAACAACTATAAAACAAATTCTGTTCTCTCCAGCAAAGAACTTGAATTTTGAAACATGTTGAAATGGTAGTGATGCGTATTGAAATACAAATGTTTCACCTGATTACCTCGTGCCAATCACTGATTTCCCTAAAGCCCCCACACTACATACTCACACTTTGTGACCCTGCATCTCAAACTCATGTGTCACGGAGATGACATCGGAAAATCCGAGCAACGCACCCGACCACGCCGCCCGCCCAGCTGGCCCAGCTACATCATTGGGCTTCCCCCAGCAGCTGAAGCTGGACCAGCTGGACGAATGACGTCAGATGAACGGACGGGAAGGAGGGGGAGGGGGGGCGAATGAATGGACGAATGAATGAATGAACGCATGAATGAATGAGGACATTGAAATGCTTCAGGGTTTTCCAGTCATCGATCAAAAAGCTCTAGAGGAATCGACGGGACAGTTCGGCTCAATTTTTCATAGACCTTTCTCCGGCCGCTCTCCCCCTACCTGCTCCGGCCCCTTTCCCTTCACCTCCCCCTTCCCCTCCCCCTTTCCCATTCGGCCTTGCCTAGTCGCAGCCGCAGGCCGTTCGCGTCGTTCGCCCAGGATCATTTTCGTGAGTCAGTGGGAAAGAAGTGGGAGAGCCCCTCTCAAGGTCTGGCAGCAGGTGACTGCAGGCTGCAAGCACAAAGAAACAGAAGCAAGTCAGACGGGCGTTGAGCTGTATATGGCCGATTCCAAAATGGGCAGCGCGCACTCGAGAGGAAAGCGTAAGTAACCTATGCTCGCACCTTTCCAGTTTGTTTTTATTTCACCTGAGAGTTGGGTTTCGCAATTTTTGCGCTGAAATCATGGGCGGTTCTGCCGCGGTGTTAAATGGGTCCGTTTGGCGAGGGCCCGAGGACCAGCGTGTCGTTCAAGGACCCCCCAAGGAGGGGGCTGGAAATGCAAGAATGGAATGCAATTTGGGGTCCAACAAGTGAAGGCTGTTGTGTCGTGAACTAGATTATGAAGGGAAGCTAGGGAAGTTCAAAAGGGACATGTCGGAAGAATTCTCCTCGTATTTCTAAAATTTGTTTATGTCAATAAACATAAACATTTTGATTTAATCGTTAAATGTATTAGAAAGCAAACAATTCATGTCATGACAAATCTGTAATTTTTCATATAGGATTATTGCCAATCATCTGCACTGACCTGAGATCCACCTTGATTCAGAAACGCGTTCCACATCTGTCAATGTACCAGTTTCGGTGCAGTGGCATGCGTGATTCATGTAAGAATTGCAAATCAATCTCTCAGCTTTTATTTGATTTGCATGTTGTATTGAAGTAGCTTATTTGTTTAAGAATCCTTTTGTTAACTAAGCGCTAGCAAAAGTAAAGTACACGGTTTTGCATTACAACTGACCGTTCAGTAACAAGTATAGTAGATTCTTAATGTAGGTCTTGCCTTGGATGTGTAGTCATACTTTTTAGGAAGCATGATGTTTTAAATTACCTTTTGTTCTTTCTAGTTGAGATTAATCCTAGAGGCTCAAAGAGGCCAGGTAAGACATTGCCTTGTCGTCATTCTTATGTATCTGTGGAAGAACTGCTTGGACTGCTTGAAATTGTGCTTGATAATTAATAATTAGTATTGCTATAGCTATTTGGCCAGCAATGTGTTGTATGGCATTGGATTTGTGTTTGCCAGGGAAAATTATGATTATTTAATTGTTCTCCTTTTGAAAGCATTAGATTTATTCCCCCGGGTTTTTTCTCTCTTCGCAGCTGATAATGGGCCACCAAGTTCGCCAGGCAGCAACCCATCTGATTATGTTGAAGACTTCGTGTGTAACGAGGACGACCTTCAAGAAAATGAGTGAGTAGAATTTGCAGTTTCTTTCTATTCTTGTTTAATATTTTTTGTTGCTCTTTTATTTTTATAGTTTTTTGATCTGCATCTTAATTAGAGGAATAAGTAAAACAACTCTCTCCTAATTTCAGAATGAAGGCATTTGATATGCCAGATGGTGCTGGTAAAGTGTTGGTGGTTAAGCAGAAAGGGAAGATATCAGCTGTCGGATCAAAATGCACTCATTATGGAGCACCTCTGATTAAAGGTGTTCTTGGTGAGGGTCGTGTTCGTTGCCCATGGCATGGAGCTTGCTTCAATGTAACCACAGGTATGTTAACATGAATCATTTACTTTATTGTTGAATTTTTAAGATATTGTTTGTAACCCTGCTCTTGTCAATTCAATGTTTATCCTGTTTCAGGAGATATAGAGGACTTCCCAGGTCTAGATAGCTTGCCTTGCTTCGATGTTAGCATTGAAGCAGGCAAAGTGAAGGTAAAGGCTCACAAAGAAGCATTAAAATCAAGTAAAACCGTGAAAACCATGACTTCTCCATGTGGAAAAGACTCCCGTTCATTTGTTGTGATTGGAGCAGGTTCGTAAATTTTGCAATGTTGATTACAATCCAACCCAGAACTGTTCATTGATTTTTTGGTTGTGCTTTACACAGGTGCTGCTGGTGCATGTGCCGTTGAAACTCTGAGACAGGAGGGTTTCACTGGAAAGATTGTTATGATCACTTCTGAGCGCGCTTTACCTTATGACCGCATTAAACTGAGTAAAATGTTGGATGTTGAAGTTTCCAAGCTTCAACTTCGAGATGAATCTTTTTACAAGGTTAGATAATGTTTTCACGACTTCAATTTTTCAAACCCTAAGCAGACCTTTCTAAGTATTTTATGGTTGTCTACAGGAGCATGGTATAGAGGTTCGCACTGGAACATCAGTGAAGTCTATTGATTCCAAAGGAAAGAAAGTGATCTTGAATGATGGAAGTGAGATAAATTACACTCGCCTTCTCGTTGCATCTGGGTCCAAGTAAGTTTATTCTACAAGCATGATTTTAAATTTACTTTATTGCTTAAATCTTAATTTAATATCTTAAAATATTTCAGAGCAAACACTGCTACTCAACCTGGATCTGATCTTCAAAATATTTTCTCTCTTCGAACCATTGAAGATGCAAATGCCATTCATAAAGTACTGTCAAAGGAATCAAATGTTGTTATTGTTGGAGCATCTTTCATTGGCAAGTTTCATTAATATTTCTTTTGATTCTGCCAGTATTCATTTTCTTTCATTTTGTATTTATTACCACTCCATGCAGGTATGGAAGCTGCTGCTTATTGTGTTGGCAAAGTAAACTCGGTGACGGTGGTGGGTCGAGGCTCAGTGCCTTTCCAGCCAATTCTAGGAGAGAAAGTTGGTGCTCGCATCTTGCAACTGTTCGAAGAGAAAGGTGTGAAATTCCGTATGGGCTGTGATGTAACTAGCTTTGGAGGTGAGGGGAAAGTGAATGAAGTTAAACTGTCAAGTGGAGAAGTTCTCCCTGCCGATGTTGTTGTTCTTGGAATTGGAGCCCAGCCTAGCACTGCATTTTTGCAAGGCACTGACATTGAGATGCAGCGTGGTGCTGTTGTTGTGAATAAGGTCAGAAATACTTTCCTCCATTTGCTCTTGACCTTTCATGAATTCAAGCACTGCATGACTGAAAGCTCTTTTATTATTTGCAGTTCATGGAAAGTAGCATTCCAGACATATTTGCTGCTGGTGATGTTGCCTATGCTCCAGTTTTTGCAGCTGATGATCGTCCGGCAAGCATTGGACACTGGCAACTTGCTCATTACCACGGACGTATAGCTGCTCGTAATATGGCAGGCAGCCGAGCAGAATTAAAAAGTGTACCGTTCTTCTGGACAATGGTCTTTGGAGTTGGTGTCAGATATGCGGGTAAGCACTTCTTTGCAACTTTCTTCTTCTTTTTCTTCAAGGATTCTTTGTTGTTAAAGCAATTGCTTTTGACTTTTCAGGCTATGGAGCAGGATTTGAGGACATTGTTATCACTGGAGACCTGTCAGCCATGTCCTTCATTGCTCACTATTGTGTTGGTGATGTGGTTACTGCTGTAGCCACTGTGGGGTCAGATCCTGCCGCAGCTAAATTTGCAGAATTGCTAGCAATGAAGAAAACTCTCTCAAAAGAAGATGTACAGAAAAATGGAAAAGCTTGGGTTGATTCACCTCTCCTTTAGTAAAATAACAAAACAATGTCAGCAGGCCTAGTTATGTGTAAGATTTGCACTTGATTGACTATCAGTATTACACCACCATTGTGATACGGTGTTTATCCACTAATTACTTTGTACTGTAGATAATTTGCTTTGGTAAATATCTATTGTCACTGCTGCTTTTAACCTGCCAGTATTGCTCTTACGTATCTAGTTGCCCCACTCCCCCCTCCCCCTCCCCATTATCTTTGCATTTCCCAAATTTTCTCTTTATTTGGAAAAGTTTTCTGGTTGTGCTGGCAAAATCTCAGTTAGCATATGTCTAGAATCGAATGAAATTTGTGATGTTATTAAATCAATGTTATCTTAAAGATGGACCAATTATCTTGTTTGTATTTTTTACTTTTAAGTTTGTATTATTTTGTTTCTCTGCATCAATTTGTTTTTAAATTCTTATAACATATTTATCATAAGAAAGAGTTGTTTTAACGAACCATAACTGATTGTGATATGCACTGTTACACATGTGCCTTAATTAATTCTTTCTATTAGTCGTTTTTCCTGATTTAACATTTATTCCTGTACGTACTTAAAAATGTTGGAACAATTGTATTAATTCAGTTGTGCGGGTGATGCTTTTGTGATAAATGTTCATTTATATTTTACTATGGGTTCATGAGGTTGATGTTGTAATTCCCTATTTGAACAGCAAAGATTTTCCTTAGTATGCGTAAAGATTGAGGCCTCTAGGACTCAAGCATAAGATAGGAGTGACACCATGCATTTAAAAGACAATAAACAAGAAAAACACACGAGCTAATATTTTTGAATTTATACACCTTGAAGAATACATGTTAAGCCCGGCAGATGATGGCCCCGCTTTTCTCACAAACAGATTAAAAATAAACCTGATTTGCTTCATCGACCGTAAAGATTAGTACTAAAACTGCAATGCAAGCGCGGACGGATTGTCATGTTGTACCGCGCGGCGGGCCCGAAATGAAGTGTCATCGTTTGTGATCCTGGCTTCTAAGTCGAGTCACTCCAAAGACTGACTCAGTGCGCCATGCACGTACGCTGTAGTACGCTCGAACGCGACGGGCCTGGACGAGGGGTTGCCTACCCATGAGGCGCCCTGTGACGTGTCAAAAGGGTAGTCTGCCTTCCCGGCGCTGCAGCGCGCTGTGCCCCACGGTGTCCCTGATCCAGAAGCGATGAAGAAACAAGCCGGGCGAAGTACAAGGAGACATTTAATGTCGCCAGATAATTTCTAACCTGTTTGTTGCCATCCAAACAGTGCTGCTGGACATGTGATCTAACTCAGAGTGGTCGTACTGAGTTTGAAATGTTCCACCCGGACGTTCTCTCGCGCAGGCAGTGTTTCGCGCCCCTTTGACCAGACTAGACTGTCAGCATGATCCGCTTCCAGATGCCGATAGAGGCACACGCGGTTATTTCACTTCTTCAATTTTTGTCAAACGGAAAACAGAAACGCGTCGAGGTTGCGAACCCCAACCCTTCACGTGGCGTCCGACACCTCTGCATCCTCGGCCACCGACTGGCATACATACTGATGCCCTGAAAGTTGGACTCATCAAACCAAATTCAGTGCCAAAGTGATGAAAAGATAAGTGTGGCTAGTATTCGAACCTACGTCCTCGTCGTTGCGGCCGCAGCTCTTGCCCACTGAACCACCACGACACTTGTGACAGGTGCTTAACTCAGTCTGACCGTAGGGGAGGCGGGGAGGCGGGGAGGCGGTAACGAAGGAAAAAAAAAGGAGGGCTGCTGGGTATCGAACCCAAGGTCCATCTTCTCTTGGCCGGCGGTGCCACCAGTTCAATCAATGGCGCTTTTACCGTCCTACCGACTATGCCTTTCTGAAATCATCTCTAGATTGACGAATCGCATCCTATCGCTAGTGTGAAGGCCGACTTCCCCGGTCGGCGCAGCGAATCCGATGAGCCGGTGAGGGGAAATCTTTTTCACTTACAGGAAAAATCTAGTATTTCCTTTTTCCTCTCTTTGTGTTCTTGTGGCTCGCCCAAAATTCTCCAATCGACGCGAGAAAGGAAAGCAAACACTCAGCGGAGAACAAGATGAATGCAGCCGCCGTGGCGATACCCCACGACGTTCGCACGGTTGCACTCTGCTCCTGCCTCCTGCTCAGCGTCATCCGGCGGCACAGCTTCGGCTATACCCCGCGCCACCACCGCTGATAACAGTAGCAGCGAAGGCTTGGATTGCACTTTTGAAGTGAAGTATAATTCTCTTTCCAAGATGCGCATGTAATTTTTTTCCGTCGAAGAATGGTGATTGTCAGAGAATCTCGAGGGAAACTTAAGCTGCAGTGCTCCAGCCTAGACAGCCCGGACCGCCCTTCCATTATTCGCTAGGTTATGGTCTTGTGTTAGTAAGCAGAGGCAGCAGTCAAATCTTGACCAATCTGACTGCGTAAAAATCAAGACTTCATTCTTCAGGGAACTCTGATAAGGATTTTCCTTATATCAGGGATGGTGTTGGTGTTCCTCTTTGGTCATGAACATTAAATCCTCAAAGTTGTAAAAATAGAAAATTCTTATAGACAGATTTTTAAATTGTCGACATTGGATCAGGGTTTTGAAAGGAGATTTTCTACGCAATTATCACTCTTTTTGGAATTTTTGATAGATCGTCCATGAGATGTTTGTGTGCTTGTTGCAGTGCAGTAACGCCTAATGTTCAGTGCTGTTTTTCGTGCTTTGCCCAATTGTGTGGCACAACGTGTTACGGCAGCATACTTTAAAGGTCTGTAATAAATTTAATCATTGGGTCAGTTGTGTAATAATAAAAATCACGGCTATTAGTAAGAAACAAAACTAATTCTGTTTGTGTTTTTTGGTGCTTGTGTCATTTCAGCTATTACCTTTCGGTCTAGAGGTCTCCATAGTGTATCAACAAAAGAACAGATCCACAGCAAAATGAGGGTCTGTGTTCTTCCCGCATTACAAGACAACTACATGTACTTGGTAAACATATTCAATATTAATTATACACTGAAAGAATGAGAACTCATTCTCTAAATTTAGTTGCATTACTGATTTTTAAAAATTGATACACTGACAGGTGATTGATGAAGAAACTCAAAAGGCAGCAATTGTAGATCCTGTCAACCCAACTGCTGCTTTGGAAGCAGTTCAAGAAGAAAATGTGAGCCTGACAACTGTTTTGACCACACACCACCATTGGTAACTAAATTGTGAGTAAAAGTAGAGTGAAAACAAAAACACCTATGACAATATTGTTCTTTGTTGCCAGGGATCATGCAGGAGGTAATGAAGAACTTGTTAAGCGCTACCCTGGCCTGGAAGTTTATGGTGGTGATGACAGGATTCCCGCCCTTACAAAGAAAGTTACCCATGGCAACAAGTTCTTTGTGGGGAAACTGGAGATAGAAGCTTTGTTCACACCATGCCACACCTCTGGTCATGTGTGTTTTTTGATTAGCTCTCCCGGCCAACCTTCTGCGGTTTTCACAGGTGAGAATTATGTACATTTGTCACTCTTTTTTCTAAGTCTACCCTCATATTGTTTAAATATTCAACCAAACTTCCTGCTCCTGCCATCTCTAATTATTTCTCTTTTACAGGTGACACTTTGTTCATTGGAGGATGTGGACGATTTTTTGAGGGAAATCCGGAACAAATGTACACAGCATTGGTAGAAATTTTAGGAAGTTTGCCA
This sequence comes from Thrips palmi, assembly GCF_012932325.1. NCBI lineage: Eukaryota > Metazoa > Arthropoda > Insecta > Thysanoptera > Thripidae > Thrips > Thrips palmi. The sequence goes on along the minus strand of NW_023144631.1, from coordinate 11,657,132 downwards.
GATGAGACTGTAAGCTTGTTGGCCCATTAGTCATGCTACTATGCTGGATATACAATGTAATCATTGGTTTTATTTTCAATGTTTACAGAAAGTGTTTTGTGGCCATGAATATACTGTTGCCAATTATAAATTTGCCAAACATGTTGAACCTCATAATCAGGATTTGCTTGAGCAGGATGCCAGAGCTAAAATGAAAAGAGAAAGGCAAGAACCTACTGTGCCTTCAACCATTGGTAAGATTAATTCATTATTATTTTAATTCTGGAAACAAGTAATTTTCAGATGTAGACAATTTTCTTTCTTTCTCTCTCTTCCTTTTTCAAAACAGGTGTTGAAAAGAGAACGAACCCTTTCATGCGGGTCTGTGAAAGTAGTGTACAAGATCATGCTGGACACCAGGACCCAATTGCAACCATGCAGTTCATACGCCGTGAGAAGGACAATTTCAAAGGCTAAACTATAGTGTTCTGTTACCCAAGGACGGATTGGGCTTTTAGTTTATTTCATTACACTCTGTCCAATATGAAAAACAGCTTTTTATAATTTACTTATTGGAAAATATTGTCGTAAAAATAGAACTTTCCACCATGTGCAATAATTTTTTATAAATATATATTATGAAACTTATTATGTTTTGAACTGTCTTAAAATACCCTAACTTTAAACAAAACTGAATTTGAAAGCAACCCTTACTTGAGGTCTACACAGCAAAGCACTATTACTGCTCAGCCCAATTTTGCAACTGCCTTGCTAATGATGGTGCTGCATAATCAAGTGGTGTCTTTTCCTCTCGATTCTTTGTGGTTAGACGTGCACCATGTTGAACCAACAGCCCAGCTTCCTCAACTCTGTCATCTTGACAACACAGGTGTCTGAAATTAACCGACAAAATTATGAGCATACAATTCACACATTCTTCAAATGGAACTGGAAATACGGGAAACTTACAGTGGGGTGTTTCCATAAGCATCTTTGCAGTCGACTACAATTTGATTGCCACAAGCAAGAAGTTCCTTAAGAACATCGGTATTGCCAACAGAGGCAGCTCGATGGAGAGGAGTAGCACCTCGTTTATCAGCAATATTCACATCAGCGTGACTTGACAGCAGAACTCTGACAATCTACCATGGAAAAAATTAAAAATATTTGGTGAAAACTTTGAGTTGAGTCAAATATTACTAGGTTGAGAGAGCATTTAATACTTACATTTAGCCAGCCTTTAGAGGCTGCATACTGCAGAGCGGAATGACCTTCATGGTTCTGAGAATTTACTTGTGCTCCCAAAGCTAAAAGTGTGTGGACCACTTGTTCCTTTCCCGCTGATGAAGCCAAAATTAAAGGTGTAGAACCAATCTGAATGTCGACATAAAATTGGAGATTAGGTGGAATGCAACATGATGTTCAATCATTGAATGTTAAATTTTTTTTAAAGAGGAATCTAATGTACATCATCCTTGCTGTCAATTGGAGTACCAAGATCGGATAGAAGCTTGACAAGCTCTTCGTGGCCACCCAAAGCTGCCCAGTGAATCAGCGTTCTATCATTCTGCAAGGAAAATAAGTTCTCAATAGTCACGCTGAAATAAGAAGCAAACAAACAATCGACGGCAAAAAACACAATAAGCAATACGTAATAGACTTCGAAAGGAAAAAGGCAAAAATCATTTTCTTTGACAAAGTTGCAGCTGCAGTGGCACTGGACATAACCCTTGACAGTGACGAGCTTTTCTTAAACATTCACCACGACTCACGTCATCTTTCTGGGTCAAAAGCTTATTGTCCTGCTCAAATTTCAACTTGAGAGTATAGATATCCCCCTTGAAGGCGATGTCGTGGATAGTTTCTTTGGGATGCAGTGCCATAATTCTGATTCAGCTCGCCGTGCGGTTCAAACAGAAACACAAGCGAGTTGTCAATGACGCCCCCCCCCGCTCCGGATCAAAACATGACTATTCGCAGCGCAGATATTCTGCATATAGTGATACACCACTGCGTCGGTCTAGAGGCCTAAATACTTCGTCAGAGAGCGGCAAGTGAAGGAACGCGCTCTGGTTGGTTATCCCAGTCACGTGGGTACTGGGCGCCGCCCATTTTGGAGTGCGGCCATTGCCAACGTCGGAAAAGCACAAAGATTACTTTCCACCTCGTTTGCACTATACAAATAAATTATTCCATTAATAAGACTCAAGCCCGGCAGCTGTAATGCTGAAAAGTTAAAATTAAATTGTAAAGAGACTGTGCTTTAAGGAATATAAGCGAAGGGATTGGTTGTGGCAGTTGGCAACAATTTCTCAAACGACAACCCGCGCGTGCACAGTCGTCTGCTGCCGACCTAACCTAACGTTGCGCGGAGGCTTTGCTTACGTAGTACACCTGCTGCACGGCACGGCCGCTCAGACAGCCCGACGCCCCACGCCCCGCGCGCTCGACGAGACGGCTAGACGCGTCGCTGGGGAGCAGGGCGAGCTAAGGCGAGTGGGGCCGTCACCGTGAGCGATGAGTCGGACACGTCCCAGGAGCCCCTCCTGGAGCCAGAGCCAGCCAATGCCACCCGCCGCGCCCGGTCCGCTCCCCCTCCAGCCCCTCCAGCCCTTCCAGGTCAGGTGGCGCTTAGAACGCCCTGGAAGTGCGCGTGCAGCGTGCACGCGCCGTGCACACGGTGGGCGTCGGGCGCGTTGCGTGTGGCGCCGAGGGGCGGGCAACGCTGCCCCCCTCCCCTCCCTTTCCTCTTTTTTATCCATGCGAAAAAGCAGGCCTGCCTGGCATGGCCGCCAGGACAAGGCGTGACCCCTTTCCTCGCAGCGTCGCAGGCGACTCGCAGCCCCGCGCAGCCCCCGCAGCCCCGCGCGGCACCAACCCCGAGACCAAGACCGACCCCCTCACGAACTGCGCCGCGCCATGCCGCGCCACGCGCTGCACTCCAAGCAGATTGATTCTGTCTGAGATTAGTTTTCGTCACATTGTGCCTCTTGCACTCATGCAATCTCCTTATCCAGGAGCTTGACATCTCGTTGAAACGAATGTGACAAAATGTTATTGCGTCCTTTGAATGAGGGTGTGGGGCGTCCCGTCGGGTGCGAGATAGACCGAGCGACGAGAACGACTACTCTCGGAGTCAGCCCCGTATGGGTGCGAGAGAAAAAGAGAGAGAGCGACAAGAACTCTCGGAGTCAGCCCTGAACGGGTGCGAGAGAGACAGCGACGAGAACGACTCTCGGAAGCAGTCCCGTATGGGTGCGAGAGAGACAGAGCGACGAGAACGACTCTCGGAATCAGTCCCGTATGGGTGCGAGAGAGACAGAGCGACGAGAACGACTCTCGGAATCAGTCCCGTATGGGTGCGAGAGAGAGAGAGCGACGAGAACGACTCTCGGAATCAGTCCCGTATGGGTGCGAGAGAGACAGAGCGACGAGAACGACTCTCGGAATCAGTCCCGTATGGGTGCGAGAGAGAGAGAGCGACGAGAACGACTCTCGGAATCAGTCCCGTATGGGTGCGAGAGAGACAGAGCGACGAGAACGACTCTCGGAATCAGTCCCGTATGGGTGCGAGAGAGAGAGAGAGAGCGACGAGAACGACTCTCGGAATCAGTCCCGTATGGGTGCGAGGGAGACAGAGCGACGAGAACGACTCTCGGAATCAGTCCGGTATGGGTGCGAGAGAGACAGAGCGACGAGAACGACTCTCGGTTGCGCCGACCTATCTTCCATATGACCTTACTCACCCCTCTCTTCCCCACCCTCAACTCCCCCTCACCCAAAAATTAGTCAAAGGGGTTGATGATGGAAGAGGGAGGGGGAGGTGGTTAAGAGAAGACCGGAAGGACCAGGAGCAGTGGAGTAGGGAGGGGGCCATGATACGCCTTGAAAAAGTCGAAAAAGGCACCAAAAAGTCTTTAAAGTCCGTACAAAAGTCAGAAAGTCAGAGACAAGTCAAACAGTTAGGGACAAGTCGAAAAAGTCACCATTGAAATTAGTCACAGTCAGCCAATCTAGTCTCAAGTCATTGTCCACCTTCTCATCCAGTGGCGCCCCCTCGCCCAGCATGCATCTCGGTTGCTCCGACCTATCTTTCATATGACCCTAGGGCTGAGGGGGAGTCATTGGGTGCCGAAGGACCAGAGGGGAGTGGAAACAGCGAGGGCGTAGTGACCTAGAGTGGGACTCTAGGAGGGCGAAGCGGCTTAGCCAGCCAACGCACGGAGTGCCTTTGTTTGCGGCGGTAGCGGCTTGCGTCAGGGGCGAGATGGGCCACCAGTCGGACACGCATGTGTTGCGGTACGGCTTGGCCTACCTGGCAGGCGCTAAAAGGGCACGCTAGGGAACACCAGCCGATGCACAAGGCCAGCGTCACTGGAACTCACTGCCCAATTCCTCAGAATGAAAAGCCCAGCAAAATGGCACAACTTTTAGGCCGAAAAAAAAATTGCCTGACTTTGAAGTGGAATATCTCCGGAACGGTTCGTCGGAAAAATCTGGGGTTGTGATTTTTGGATTCAGCGGACCTTTCTGCGTAAGATAAGACCCGTTTCAAAACGATCGGGTAATTTTAACAGCAAAATCCCAAGATTTGGGACTTTTTATGTAATATTTTCGAGAAAAGTGAGTTTTCCCCGTGAAAAAATTATTTTAGGTCAAATCTGATGGCACGATCGTGTTCCCCGTTCAATTTTGAAGCTAGAACCCGAATCTGAAACCAATCGGACAAAAAGTCCCTGAGATATAAGAAATACCCAAAATTAGTGTAAAAATACCCAAAAAAACTTAAAATCCCCATATCTCCCAGAGAAAATTTTTTTGAGGTCTGAAATTTTGGCCATGAACTCCCACCATGGGGGACTACTAACCACCAAAAAATCAGCGAAATCCAAGGGGGTCGTTGTAAGGTCCTGCTTTTCTTAAATAAACCTGCTCCTGTCTCTCTCGCACCTACACGGGACGCGCCACGAGTGCGAGAGAGACAGAGCGACGACGGCGGCCCTCGGAATCAGTCGACTGCCCGCACGTCACGCAGGGCTCAAGGTAGAGGGGGTGCTTTTGTCAAACGGCTGTCGACGCTGATTCGTCCGCTGTCTCTCTCGCACCTATACGGGACGCCCCATGAGTGCGAGAGAGACAGAGCGACGGAAACGACTGTCGGAATCAGTCTGCTGGACGAGAGTGGAGGGGACCGCGGCACCTCCACTGATAATCCAAACGCCACGAGTGCAGCGTCAATCAGTGCAAGGCGTTTGAATCCGCCTTCATCGCACCCATCGGCGCAATCCTTCGCTCATCAAGTGCGACGCCTTCCCGATTATGCGTTGGCATAGGGCGTTTTCGGAACGCGTCGCTCGTGAGGTGCGATAGTGGCTTCGGCGTTGCACGTCTCGTGCGGTGTCTCAGTAATTGCATTGCAGGTTGCGTGCCTACACTGCCTGCAGAGTACTTGGAAGCACACCCTGCATGTGCAGTGTCCTTGGAGGCGCCCGGCCCAGCCTGCAACAGTGGCGTGCCTCAAGCCCCACTCCCCCCTCCCCCACCACCGGAAGGGCTCTCAAATACGCAAAGTTATTGGGCGTCAAACCCTCGCAGTGACACCCCTCCCCTCAACCCCCTAAATTGGACTGGCCGCCCCTATTGACACGGCGTCCGTAAGGCGAGCAATTGCGCAACGCTTGGCTGCTTGGCGGGGAAGGCGCCTTCCGGAAGGCGGGGGTGGGGGGTCGCGCTGTGCCCCGGTCCCCCGGTCCGGCCGCGCCTGCACTAGAAACGACACTACCCTTCAAGCGTCGTGGTTGCCACGCTCGGTTTCAAGCGTAGTTCTCCGTTCCTCTCCCGCCTATCTAAACGCATGGGAAATTTGCCTATCTGCGCTGTACTTCCAATGTAGTAGTTTGCATGAATGCGCCGCACAGCCGCGCTTCGGTTTCACCGGTGTGCTTGTCAACAAAGCGGACGCAAAAGCCGATACCACCGACAGCATGCCGGACGGATTGAGCCGCCGCGCCGCGACTTTGACACCGTCGGACATCCCTCACTCGGAATCCACCGAACACACATGCTGCAGGGCGAGGGGTGCAGCGGGGTGCTGCTGACAGGACCCCCGGCAGGCGGGGGCAAACGGGGGCGGGTGGAGGGGGGCTCCCGCGGCATGTCCCACAGGACAATCGCGCCCTGCAGGACGGTGACGGGGTGCACATACCTGTCCCGCTGGTGGCGGCTCGGCGTCCTGCCGGTGTCCTGCTGGCTTCCTGCTCGTCCTGCTGCTGCTGCTGGCGGTGTTGTTGTCGTCGGAGCGCGCGCGGCAGGGCGGCGGCGAGGTGGTGCGGTGGGGCGCGTCGCGGCAGCACTGCCCTATCATTCCTGGTCCAGCCTATCAAGTTCAAGTTCAAGTCTACGCGGGGCCGCGACGGCCGCGGCGCCACAGGCCGAGGAGTCGAGGGTGGCGCAGGCCGCCCACCCCACCCCCACACACTAGAGGCGGCCAGAGGCGCGCGGCCGCGCACGCGCACCCCGCAGCGCCGAGCAGCGCCGAGCCTCCCGCGCCGCGCTCGGACTAGACCCAGCCCAAGCCGCCCAAGCCCCGCCGCTACCTCGCACCGGGGACCAGGGCCTGGCCTGCAGGGCCTGGCCTGCAGGGCCTGGGGGCGGCCAGACGGGGTGGCACTGTCTCTCCCTCTCTCTCTACCTCTCAGGACGGCGGAGGGTGGGCGGGATTGTTTTGACGTCGAGGCCGCGCGCCGCCGCGCCCCAGCAGGCGAGCGATTCAGATGTCACTCTCTCTCTCTCTCTCGCACCCCAACGGAGAGCCCCATGAGTGCGACAGGGACAGGGCAACGAAGCGACCCTTTTCAAATTACTCGGCAGCAGACTGATCCCGAGAGTCGTTTTAGTGGCTCTGTATCCCTCCTCGCACTCACGGGGCGTCCCGTGCAGGTAAGAGAGAAACACAGCGACAAAGGAGACTAACGGAATCAGTCGGCCCGTGTCTGCCCCGACGCGACCCCCGATGTTGCGAGGTGGGCTCTTCCCGAGAGGAGTAGGAATGGTGGGCGGGGATGGTACAAGAGAGACCAACGCGGGAATAGACCTAAAGGTTGATTAATAAATTATATTCTGAAAAAGTATTTCACATTGAGACGAAAATCACAGAAACGGGTCTAAGGGTTGACTTAAATCCTTAAACTATATGGCATATGGCACACTGAAGACTAAAACACTGGGCTAAGCCTTGTTTAGAAAATTATTCTGAAAATATGTCACACTGAGAATCACAGAAATCACAGAAAAAGGTAAAAGGGTTCATTAACTTAACTAATGAAATTATTTTAAAAAATATGATACATTGAGACTGAAAACACTCAGCTAAGGGAGTTATTCTTAAAATAAAATTAAAACGTCACATCCTGTGCAAGGTCAGCAAGGAAAGAGATACACTGATAGCTACCGCTACGCCTCCGGGCTGTAAAGGTCCGTGAGCTGGTCGCTGTCACTGTCAGTTTTCTGCAACAACAAAGACAAAAACTGTAGCGCGCTCTGATTGGTCGAGCCCGGCGGCCAATCAAGGGCTCTGATACCCCCGACTGCCATCCCCCCACTGTAAGTGAACTTCCCTCCCCCCCCCCAGTCCACCTGAGCGAGGATGCAGAGGGGGGAGGATTTTTTGCCCCACCACAAACCCCCCCCTCCCCCAAACGTCACCTGGTTTACGTAGATAGAAAGGTAGACAAAAGGCCGTAGTTCGCCCGTTCGCCCCAGACGTGCACAGTGGGTCAGGAGACCGGCGGACGCGGCCGAACTTCTACTATACGCTTTTATAGCTCTATAGAGTCGCTAAATGGGACTCGAATCGAAGAATCGATCGTGTCGCCCCACCAATGGATTGCTCTCCGAACAAGGAATCCATCGGTGGGGGTCACACGTTCCGTTAGAGTCCTATTCAGCGACCCTGGAGCTCAAAGCGCGTCTAGAATTTTAGCCGCCTCCAGGCCCACTGTCCCCACACCGCCACTGCACCTACTTTAGGGTCCTTGGTCTCCTTGAGCGTCGGGGGCCGGCTGCTGGGCTGGGGGAAGCTGCTGCCCCGGACATGAATCACTTCGATGCCGACGCTCACGCGGCTGCGCGTGCTGCGCGTCGAGTTGGTCAGGGTGACGTCACCATCCTGCGGGCAGGCAATGCAAGCCAATGTTGGAAATACAGGCAATACGAGCAATGCAGGCAACATAGGCAATGCAGCACATGCATAGCCGCGGCGAACTCAAGAATAATCCCGGAACAATCAAGCTGCGCCGGCGGGAAAACAAATAGAGGTACTAAAGCGTACACAATTACCCTCTGTTCAAACGTAACAGGCTCATCCACCCCGATTCCCCCTTTCCAAATGCACGGGGGAATGTCCTCTCTACGCTATACCACGCGTAACTTTGCGCTTGACTCGAGAATTCACTTACGCTTTGCTTTTACCCCCGAACACCCAAGGCCGACCAGGCCTCCGTGTCAAAGCGAGTCCGAGTTGCTTCAACCCAGTGAGTGGGTCCACCACGGCCAGCCGGCCAGCCAGTAGGAGGCCACCGAATGCACACCAAAAAGCTTTGAGTCACGAGTATATTTGATCAAACCACGACAATAGAATTTTCTAGCTGAGAGCAAGATAATCCCATTGCCGAAAACATCCTCCAGTGTTGAGTGCCCGGTGCCTGAAAACCAAATCAATAACGACTCGGACAATCTGATTCGGCTGGTCGCTCGCAGAGAGCCATTCCCGTCTCTCTCGCACTCGACATGCATCGAAGAGAAGCAGCGGAGCCTGCATCGCACTAAAAGCCAGTCCACTGTCAAAAACCAAGCGTGGGGAACTCCACGCTTCCTGGTGCGGAGTATGTTCCCCACACTTGGACGTGTGGAGTTTGCAGTCTTCACACCTCAAGTGTGGAGTAGCTCACAGGGCCCCCATCCCTTGCCACTGTGCAAACGTGGACAACCCCACACTTAAAGTGTGGATGTGGGGACAGCAAACACTGCACTTCCAAGAGCGGAGACTGCAAATTCCACAGCTCCGCATTTCACGGTGTCGCGCGGACTCACCCCGTAGCTGGACAAGAAGGTGGTCAGCGACCCGCTGACCGCGCCGACGGGAGGGGTGAATGCAGCTTGGGGGCGGCCGGCGGCGGCCGCGCACGTCGGCGTCAGGGGCAGCGGAGGCGGGCTGTGCAGCCTGGGCCTGCTGGTGGGCGGCGGGGGCGGGCTGAGCAGTCCCGTGTCGGTGATCTTGCGTTTGTTGATGGGTGGCGGCCCGGGCCGGTGCGGCGTGTCCACGCTCTGGGGTCGCGCAGTCCTGTCGGCCCCGGCGGTCCCTGCGCCAAACGCGCCGGGCGCGCTGGGCCTGGCCTTGGTGGTGGGCTGGCGGGGCGCCAGCGGGGCGAGGCCGGGAGTGTTGCCCAGCTGGTCGGGGGTCTCGTCCTCCTCGCTTCGGTTGTCAGCCTCAGACAGCAGCTCCATGTCGTCGTCGTAGGAGAAGTCGTCGAGTACGTCGTCGACGTCCTCGGGGTTCTCGGCCTCAGACAGCAGCTCCATGTCGTCGTCGTAGGAGAAGTCGTCGAGTACGTCGTCGACGCCCTCAGGGTTCGGCGTCACCATGTGTGCGCTTGCGCTCGGCCCGTGCGGCGGCGCGTTGCTACTGGAGGACGTGCTGCTGGCGCGGGGGCGTCTTGGAGTGCTGGAGCGTCCTGGCAAGCCGGCGCCCCGGGCGCTGCCGTCCCTTGACCGGCTCGCGATGGTCCCTGCGGCCGCTGGTCCTTGGCCGCCGTGCGGGGGAGTGCCTGCCTGGCCTGCCTCGCCTGCCTCGGCGTCGTCGGCCCTGGCGGGGCTGTCCGCGGTGGTGAAGGACACGGCGCTGCCCACGGAGCGCGGCCCGCGGCGGCCCACCACGTTGGCCGCGGCGGTGGCGGACGTGACGAAGAGGCGCCTGGAGGCCGAGGAGAGCGCGGAGGCCTGACTCTGCGACATGGTGCTGCCGGTGTTGCCACTGCTGCTGCGCCGCTTCCTTGACTCGCGCTCCCCGCTCGAGATGGAGGGTCTCCTGTTGGGCGGCGAGCTCGCCACGTCGTGCAGCTTGGCCGGCTTCGCCCGCAGGGGAGAGGGAGGCTGCGACGGCACGATCACGTCGCCGTCGGTGTCCGAAGACTCTGGCTGCTCGTCGTCAGAGTCATCGCTCTCGGTCGAGTCCTTCTTAGCGAGGGGCTGCTTGACCGGGGCGCGCTGCGTCAAGATGATGGTGTTCGCGGAGTGGATGTGGTCCGTGTCGGACGACACCGGCGTGGACCGCCTCTGTACCTGGGAGGCGACAGATGGGTGGGCCTCGGGGGCCGATGTGGAGGCCGCCGTCACAGCGGTCGCGGCCCTGGAGGCTGGGACCAGCGCCAGGCCGCCGGGCGACTGGCAGACACGCTTGGCCTGCATGGGGGAGGCCGCGGCGCCCTTCTTCAGTGACAGAGACTTCCGTTTGGGCAGCGGTCGCTCCGCCGCCACGATGGGAGCACCTACCATGAAGTCGACCAGGTCCGAGGTCATCCGGAAGGGGGTGAGGATTTGGCGGCCCTGCGGCGCGGGCTGGGACATGTCCATCTTGAGGCTCGGGCCGGGCGAACTGCGAGACGGGCCCTGCGGCGCGGGCTGGGCCTTGTTCACCTCAAGGCTTGGGGCGGGCGAACTGTGCAGCACGGCGTCGGGGACGCCGGCCGAGTCCTCCATCGGGGAAGGGCTGCGCCGAGCAAGCGGTTCAAGGTTGTTCCATGGACTAGGCGGAGGGCTGTAGCACGGACTGGAGGGAGGGTCCCAAACCGGACTTCGCACCTGACTTGGTGCGGGGCTGCACTCCGGAGTCGGGTCTATGATGAGAGGTGGCTCTGGGCTGCGCACAGAGCCTGGCGCTGAGCTGCGCGTCGCACTTGAGACTGGGCTGAGCACAGAAGCTGGCACTGGGCTGAACGCAACACTGGACACTGGGCTGCGCACAGGACTGGGCGCCAGGATTCGTGGGGTGGTTGGAGGCGGCATGGGTGCCTTGCTGAAGGTCAAGCCCAGGGCCGGCCTGCTGGGGCTCGCGGCCACGGTCGGCTTGGTGGATGTCGTTCCCAGAGTCGGCTTGGTGGACGTGGTGGCCACGTTCGGCTTGGTGGCCAGTAGCCTCTTCATCAACTCGTCTCCCTTGGCCTTGGCCTGCGCCTTGGCCTTGGCCGCCTCGGCGGTGCGGCTGGCCAGGCCCTGCCCCAGCATGCCCAGGGACACGGGCTTGGTGCGCGGCTTGTTGATGTCCTCCGGGCTGCTGAGCGGCTCGAAGACGCTGAGCTCGTCGTCCGTGGTCGCGGGGTGCGGCAGCGTGGCGGGCGCGGGGCTGGGCGTCAGGAGGACGGTGGCCGTCGTGGGGCTGTCCGGGTTGTCCCCACAGGAGACTCCAGGTCGGCCGCCAGCCGGCCTGCGGGGAGCCGGCGACCGAGGGAAAAGCATTCGGGCGGGGGGGGGCGGGGGG
>NW_023144631.1:11610181-11645120 GCF_012932325.1 Thrips palmi | reverse complement strand
GCGACGGGACCAAGTGTAACTCGCTGGAACCCAGTCGGGACCGACTCAGGGACCACTCGCGACTGGGTGGGACCCACAGGGACTCAGCGAGACCCAGCGCAAAACCCACGGGGACGCGACGGGACCGAGTGGAACTCGCTGGGACCCAGTTGGGACTGACTCTGGGCCCACTTGCGACCGGTGGGCCCAAACGGGGACTCAGCGAGACCCAGCGCGACCCCCGGGGACGCGACGGGACCGAGTGGAACTCGCTGGGACCCAGTTGGGACTGACTCTGGGACCACTTGCGACCGGGGGGGACCCACAGGGACTCAGCGAGACCCAGCGCGACCCACCGGGGACGCGAGGGGGACCGAGTGGAACTCGCTGGGACCCATTTGGGACTGACTCTGGGACCACTTGCGACTGGGTGGGACCACAGGGACTCAGCGAGACTCAGCGCGACCCCCCGGGGGACGCGACGGGACCGAGTGGAACTCGCTGGGCCCCAGTTGGGACTGACCCCGGGGACCACTCGCGACCGTGTAGGCCCCACGGGACTCGCGAGACCCGCGCGACCCCCCGGGGGACGCGACGTGACCAAGCAGAACGCTTAGGGCCCCCGTTGCGACCCACTCAGGGACCGCACGCGACCTGAGGGGACCCACAGGGACTCCAGTGGGACGCATCGGGCCCCGTTGGAGCCCCAAGGGGACCCGAAATTACGATTTTGGCCGTAAATGTTGCAGAATTACAAAATTACGGACGTGATTCGTAGAGAATTTATCGTTAAATGGCAGTAAAAGTACGAATTTTTCTGACCGTGCAGGGCAACCAGGGAAGGGAGAAAGGACAAACGGGAGATTCCAGCTCATTCCGAGAGAGTCGCGCTCTGTCTCTCTCGCACCTACAAGGGACGCCCCATGAGGGCGAGAGAGACAGAGCGACGAAAACGACTCTCGGAATCAGTCTGCTGCCGGCCCCCGTGCGCGCACACTGTGCGATAATGCTGTAGTGGTGCAAGGTCAGCCCATCTGGGTCGTCCATCCTAGTCCGTCCTCCCCATCCCCTCCCCTCCCACTCACTCTCTCTCACTCTCCCTTTCTCCTTCTTCCTCTCGCAGTGCATCATCATACCGTCATCTGGTAATCGGACTTGGTGAATGCCTGCCTCTGCACCATGCCGGTGACGACAGCGGCATTCCGAACAGCAGTCGCTCTGTCTCTCTCGCACCCCACGGGACGCCCACGAGTGCGAGAGGGGACAGAGCGAGGCTATGCAGGCCGACGAGGGGCCGCGGCCACGACGCGGCAAAATGGGGTGGCCAACACGTTGACGGACGCCTTCACGGTTACCCCAGAAACCCAGCAGCAGCCGTACGCATCACCGCGCGCCACACGCCCGCCTAGCCTAGCGCCTGGACTCGTGCCCATCGGTTTGCCATCAGCAGACCCACCGGAAACGCGGCCCCGCCCCAAAACACACACACACACACACACACACACACACACACACACACCCCCCACACCACAAACCTCGCACACACACGCTCGCACACGCACACACACACGCACAAAGTAAGTTACACATGCAAACAGAGGCTGCGTGCGCCGTTCATTACCCCCTTTACGAGTTCGCCCTGCATCGCGGGGTAGCAAAGGTCATCGCGCCGATGATGCGGGCCGCCTAGGGCCGCCGCGGTGCACAAGGTGGCACTTCTTGGCCACGTCGCGTCAGGGCGTTTCTGATTTCGGAGGGACAAGGGCGGATCCAGAGACGGTTTCAGGGGAGAGTCGTAGCAAAAGTGGCCTACGGGGGTGAAGTGCGGACTTTTTGCCCACCTTCCTGGTCACTTCACCGCAATCCTCCTGCCCCCCCCCTCCCCCCCGGATTCTGGGCCCCTGCTGAGGGAGGGCCAGAAGGGCGGGGGCAGGGTGCCTCGGGGGCGAGCCAAAGTCAGGACGTCCCCACCGCCGCGGGGGACAAAAGCTTTATATGCTTTGTTGCGGCCAGTGACCCAGATTCGGGAAAAAAGGGGTGCGGATCACCAGCACCACCAGTAGTAGGCACGTCTGTACACACACACACACACACACACACACCCCACCTACACACACAAACCCCCACCTACACACCTACACACAACCCCCACTCTCACACACACACACTCTCACACACACACACACACACACACACACACACGTCGTGTCACGGCGCTGAGCGGCGTCGTTTGCGTGCAAATCATATCGCCCCGGTATTGCCCCTTTTGCAAATTGCCTGAGCAGACGGTGTGTCGTCGTGGCGTTTGGGGACGTCGGGGTGGGGGGACATGATGGAAAGGAGGAGAGGGCGGGGTTGTCTTTTCCGGTGTTTGCTCGTCTGTTATTATCGGACAACTCCTTGTCGTGGCTCTGCCAGGCTAGCGTAGCTTCCAGGGGCGCGGTCGCGTATCGCAGTGTGGCGTGCCCAGGAAACACCGAAACAAAATTGGAGCTGGTTCGCTTTCCTGGATCCGCCCTACGCACGCGATACGCAGCGGGATCGAAGCGAGCAGCGCCTTGCAGTGCGCCCCCTGCAGACTGATTCCCAGAGTCGTTTTCTGTCGCTCTGTCTCTCTCGCGCTCATGAGGCGTTCCGTAGCGGTGCGAGAGAGAGAGCGACGAAAAGCGACTCTGGAATCAGTTGCTGTGTTTCGAGCACGCCGTCTCCGTCGCACTCATGGAGGCGTTTCCCTTGCAATTTGCAAAAAAAGACAGAGAGAGAGGGGAGGGGAGAGAGAGAGAGAGAGAGAGAGAAAAGAGACCATGTGGAAGCAGCCTTTTTCTTTAGTGTGGAGCGTTCGAGCAGCCCCCCCCCGCTCGTACGCCTCGAGGTTTGGGAGTTGTAAAGCATGTTTTTGTTTTTGTTGTTGTTGTCTGGCTTCTGCTGACCTATTTACCCTCGAGGAATGCGCCCGTCTTGCAGGTCGTAAATAAAATTTGTACGAGTGTTGCTCTGAGGACACATTATGCATCGTTCTGGGGGCACTACCTTGAAAATGCGACCCGTTTATCGGACGCACGCGCGTCTGTGTGTGTGCGTGCGTGCTTGTGTGTGTGTTTTTGTGCGTGGGGCCCCACGGGGAAGTACTTTGGGGGTCGACTCGCTCCGTCCCGCCCAGCACTGATAATCCAAGTGTGGGACAGGCATGCACTAGAAACGTGGGACAAAATGTCCCACGCTTGTAAGCGTGGGACAAAATGTCCACGTTTGCAAGCGTGGGACAAACCGTGTTACACGCTTACAAGCGTGGGACAAACCGTGTCCCACACTTACAAGCGTGGACAAATCCGTGTCCCACACTTACAAGCGTGGGACAAACGGTGTCCCCGTTTGTAAGCGTGGGACAAATCCGTGTCCCACACTTGCAAGCGTGGGACAAACCGTGTCCCACGCTTGCAAGCGTGAGACACTTTGTCCCACGCTTACAAGCGTGGGACATTTTGTCCCACGTTATCTAGTGCATGCCTGTCCCACACTTGGATTTTCAGTGAGTTCGTTGAAAGAATGAAAAACCACTGCCACTTTTTGTGCGGCTCTGTTTTGACAGGAGGCGATGGCGCTGTGAACAGATTGCCGCAAATCCGACGCCTCACCTCAGCGGTTTGGAGCCGACAGGTGTGAACGAATGGCACGCGTGCGCCGTGCGTGAGTGTGTGTGTGTGTGTGTGTGTGTGTGTGTTTGTGTGTGTGTGTGTGTGTGTGTGAGAGAGAGTGAATTCGCGCACCTGTGTTAGTGTGCTAGAGAGAGAGAAGTGCACTGCGGTGGGAACACGTACGCTTCGCACATATGACCGGCCACGACCAAGTCTGACCTCTCCTTGCTTGCGCGAAACCATTAATATTTTGGACTGCCCGCCGCCCGTGCGTCCCTGCGCCTGTGTGTGTATGTGTGTGTGCCTGCCTGCGCGTGTGTGAGTGTGATGTGTGACCGGTATAACGCCTGCCAGTGCTAGGTCAGTCAGGTCCTTCCAAAAAGAGACGCCTCGGGCATCCCGCACGCATGCACACACACGCACACAACACACACACAACACACACACACACGCCGGCCTCTTATACTCGTCGCAAGGCCACCTCATCTCGAGGAATATTTCGGACTGTTAGTTTGTTGCCACTCCGTGCCTCTGTGTGTGTGTGTGTGTGTGTGTGTGTGAGAGAGAGAGAGAGAGAGAGAGAGAGAGAGAGAGAGAGAGAGAGAGAGCGTGATAAATGAACTCCCACGATTAGATCCAGGGCGGCGGGTAGGGGCGCCGCGCACACTCACTCAGAGCCGCCCCGACAGTTTTAACGTGTCGTTTATTCGTTTTAAAACGTCCCGGCCTTCCAGTTGAGTTGGGCGGCACAACCTCTAGCCTTTTGCCCGGCAGGCGAGCCGTCCGGGCGGCCAGGCAGCCCGCAGCACCCCGTCGCTTCCCCTTTTCGGCGGCGACATAAACAATTTGCAGGCGACGCCGTCCGGGCCGGGCGAGACCTCTCACAGTGTGGTGCCGAAGAGCCTCTTTGTTCTAATGTGACATCGCAACGCGCGGAATGGGCCAATGGGCCGCTAGACGACGTGCGGCACGGCACTGCCAATATATTGGACAAGTCTCGGCCATGCCTTTTTTCTTCTTCCCTTTTTCTGTCTCCTTTCTTTGGTGCGAATAATTACGAGGCCTGCAGCAGGGCACGGCGTGGCGGCCGCCCGATTCCGAGAGTCGTGTTCGTCACTCTGTCTCTCTCGCACTCGTGGGGCGTCCCGTAAGGTGCGAGAGAGACAGAGCGACGAAAGCGACTCTCGGAATGAGTCTGCAAGGCGCGGCACGCATGCTAAGCGAGCCGCTCTTCATACAATGGCCCGTTTCGGGCGGCCTGCGCCCTGGCAGTGCCGAGGCAACGCCGCCTCGCCGCCCCGCACGGTGCAACGCGTTGCATCACACTGGAAAAAAAGTCAACAACACACTCGACCGTATCATTCGCTAATTTTTATCGGCGTCTCCGCGGCGGACTGATTCCGAGAGTCGTTTTCGTCGCTCCGTCTCTCTCGCACCTCTTCGGGACGCCGCATGAGTGCGAGAGAGACAGAGCGACGAGGACGACTCGGAATCAGCCTGCTGACCGCCAAGACGGCCCGGACGACGCGGCGCCCCCGGGCGCCCCCGCGGTAGAGCCCGTCAAACGGCAGGCCAAACGGGCCAGACGGGAAAAATCTTATTTTAACGCGTGGCCCGACCGGCCTGACCAAGTATGAAAACGTGCGACCACGCGACCTGTGCCCTTTTATCATGGCCAGCTGGGCCAAATCTCCTTTAAGTCGGTGTCGGCGCGGCCTGCCGCTAGACCTGCAGACCCGGCAGGCCCATTCTTTCATATTCTGGCCCGTACGGCCTGCGCTGTCAGAAGACGACCTGACCGACCAGCGACCTGGGCCAGCAGACCAGCTGCCGTCCCGTAGGTGTCGCAGCGCTGGCCGGCCGGGCGGAGGATCGATACCATCCAGAGGCAGGCCTTTTTATCGGCTTTCTGACTCT
Source organism: Thrips palmi (assembly GCF_012932325.1). Classification (NCBI taxonomy): domain Eukaryota; kingdom Metazoa; phylum Arthropoda; class Insecta; order Thysanoptera; family Thripidae; genus Thrips; species Thrips palmi. The sequence continues at coordinate 11,639,589 of NW_023144631.1, read as the reverse complement.
CCAAATTCTGGAAACGCGGAAGAAATGTCATTCTGAGACCACGATCCGTCTCTGCAGATATATATTTTCCGTTTTCGTGCCAAAAAAAAATTACCGCTGGCTGGTGTTGAACCTCTGTCACTTTCGACGCGTCAGCGGTACACCGGCGCAGCGTCGGCTGCGTATGAAACGTTTTCGCATGAGGAGACAGCCCGTGCTGGCGGCCCAGGTCGGGCAGGCCACAGCAAAATCACGCCGACCCAGGTGACCAGGAGATTAAAAAGATCGACCTTCGTGGCCAGAGCGGGCCGGCCACACCTGCAAAGTTCGTTTCTTGGGCCGAGATGGTCCGCTCTGGCCAGCCAGGTCGGCCTCTGCATCAGCTAAGAAGCTGTTTTCCGCCCGTACTCTTGGCTGGCCTGATCGGCCTGCCGTTTGACGGGCTCTACCCCGCGGTGGGCCGTCCAGTCTGCACGACGTCGCAGCGGCCACACGGACGGACGGACGGACGGACGGACGGACGGACGGACGGGTGCAGGCAGACAGGCGGACAGACAGACAGACAGACAGACAGACAGACAGACAGCGGCCAGTTTTACATGCCGCAATGGGCAAGGACGGCTCTACACCGTGGACGGGCTTGACTGTGCGAGCAGGGACGCACCTAGTTACGAGCTTCTTCGCGGCGTCCTCGTCCTCCTCGTCGCGTACCGAGTGAGTGATTGATGGCCGGGCAACCGCGAAATTAACGCCGTTCAAACGGTCATTAGCGCGTCCCGAGCCGCTCGCGCGCGGGTTCGAATCCCGGCGGCGGCGGCTTCTGCATCTTTTTCTCTCTGTCTCTCCCTTTATTTTGCGAGATGACTTCATCCGACCGCATGTCGTCGCGGTGCTTGACTGCTTGGCGTCGGCGTCGCATTCGCTTCGGTTCGTCCCACCGCGCTGCAGCTGGAGCTCTTCCGAAGTCTGTCTGTCTGTCTGTCTGTCTGTCTGTCTGTCTGTCTGTCTGTCTGTCTGTCTGTCTGTCTGTCTGTCTGTCTGTCCGTCCGTCTGTCTGTCTCTCTCGCTCTCTCACTCTCTCACTCTCTTTCTCCCGGACGCCCCATGAGTGCGACAGAGACAGAGCGCCAACGACGCTCCGCGATGGTTCGGCTGCTCGGCTCGCACGGACGGTACTACCTCGCTGGCAGTGGCTTGAACTTGGCCCTGAAGGGGAAGGGAAGGGGAGGAAAGGGAAGGGACGGGAAGGGAAGGGAAGGGGAGGAAAGGGAAGGGACGGGAAGGGAAGGGAAGGGAAGGGGAGGAAAGGGAAGGGACGGGAAGGGAAGGGAAGAGAAGGAAAGGGAAGGGAAGGGGAGGGAAGGGACGGGAAAGGTGCCGGCGCTGCACTGCACTGCCGAAAATCCAGGTGCAGATTCAAGGAAAGGTATGTGGGGGGGGGGCTTTTTCACCACCCCTCCTAGATAGCCTCCTAAAAGGGAGGCAAAAAGCCATACTTTGTCCGTGTAAAGTGCAGCTGGGCCACCCTAAAGACTCCGCCTGTGTCGCCGCCACCGCTACAAACTCGGGAGAAAATACTCATCGAAATGCTGCTTTGCGCGCTCAACAGTTTGTCGCTCTAGTTCTCCCTCTTGACCGGGCGGCGGCGCTACTCCACGCTGAAGAGACTCTCCGGCCGGTGCAACAATAGCTCGCGGGGCATTGCCAACCGCGAAACGACAACAAGACGCACGTCCACTCATCCTCGGCGCCGCTCGGTGCGTCGGCTGCAGACTGATTCCGAGAGTCGCTTTCGTCGCTCTGTCTCTCTCGCACCTATAGAGGACGCCTCATGAGTGTGAGAGAGACAGAGCGGCGAAAACGACTCTCGGAATCAGTCTGCTGGTTTCCCCACCGGCCGCGAGATGGCGCCGCGCTATAACCCGTTGACACGCGCTGCGCTAGGCCGCTTATCTGCTGCTCCTCCTCCGCGTCCACCACTGCACTGCCAACGGACCGCCACCGCCGCCACTCTCTCGGTGTGTCGATACCCCGCGCCGGCCCTTTCGAAACGCAAACCGTTTTATAATGCCCCGCACGCGTTGTGTGTTTCAGAAAGTGCGCGGTGCTGGCTGCTCTGGGTGCGCTGTAGACTCATTCCGAGAGTCGTCTTCGTCGCTCTGTCTCCCTCGCACTCACGGGGCGTCCCGTACGGGTGCGAGAGAGACAGAGCGAGACTCTCGGAATCAGTCTGCTGGGTGCATGATGTACCAGGTGTACCAAAAACCCCGTGTCAAAAGAAGAGGTACGGAACCCGCATGTAGCCGTGCGGGCGGGCTTGCCTATGCCGCGCTCGGTGGGCGCAGAGGCGGTCTAGGGTTGCCGTTCGTCACTAACGCGCCGCTAACGGGTGACAAGCGCTCACTGGGGCTGCCCGCGCTCCCAGCCCGAGCCGTACTTCACCATCGGGCCGGGGGCCGGGGGCGCGGGCAGCCCCAGTGAGCGCTTGTCACCCGTCAGCGGCGCGTTAGTGACGAACGGCAACCCTAGACCGCCTCTGCGCCCACCGAGCGCGGCATAGGCAAGCCCGCCCGCACGGCTACATGCGGGTTCCGTACCTCTTCTTTTGACACGGGGTTTTTGGTACACCTGGTATACTGCACCTTCGCGTCGTTCGTGCGCCGCGGTGCTCCGCGGAGGGCGGCCCACAGTGGGCCAGAAGACCGGTGGAGGCGGCCAACACTCTAGACGCGTTTTGAGCTCCAGCGTCACTAAATGGCACTCGAATCGAACGTGTGACCCCACCAATGGATTGCTCTCCGAACGAGGAATCCATTGGTGGGGTCACACGTTCGGTTCGAGTCCTGTTTAGCGACGCTGGAGCTCAAAACGCGTCTAGAGTTTCGTCCGCCTCCACCGGTCTTCTGGCCCACTGTGCGGCTCGGACCGGCAGAGGGCAGGCCGGCCGAGCCGAGCCGGTCAATGACTGACACCGCGACCTTCTGGCCGGCGACCTTCTCGTCGAATTATTGCGCGAGTCCGTTTACAAAGTATTTGAGTGACGCCAAATAAGGCCGCCTCGCTAACAGGCCGGCGTGCCCTATCCCACCGGACTGATTCCGAGCGCCGTTTCGGTCACGCTGTCTCTCTCGCGCCCTCGTGAGTGCGAGGAGAGACGGAGCCGCGAGGAAGACTCTCGGAATCAGTCCGCAGTTATGCCCGCCGTCGTTTGCATGGGACTGCGCCCAACGAACTGATGGAGCCGAAGTAAGTACTCACAGTGCTGCAACCGCGGGGCCGAACTAGCGACGGCATTGACGGAACTCTTTGGTGTGACCGCGCGTCGAAGTCTCCAGGGCAGTGGTCTAGCCCGTAATGGTAATGGTAATGACAGGGGCGAGGTAGGCCTCCCGGTGCACTGGCGTGCGCGGCGGGCGTGCCCACCCTGGCGCCCGCAGGGGCGAGGTAGGCCACCCGGTGCACTGGCGTGCGCGGCGGGCGTGCCCACCCTGGCGCCCGCAGGGGCGGGGTAGGCCACCCGGTGCTCTCGGTGGGCGCACAGTAAGCCAAATGATCGGTGGAGGCTGCCAAGCCAAAATTATAGACGCGTTTTGAGCTCGAGAGTCGCTAAAAAGGAACCAAACCGATCGTGTGTGTGATCCGCCACCACACAGTAAATGTCTTACGGTGAAAGGCTGCACCAACATAATATGGTGGCGATTTTCTCCATAATACCAACGAAATTTGTCAAAATCTCTATAAGGTACAGTGAATTCTCAATGGTATGTTACGAAGTCAGCTGCACCACCATAATATGGAACATTTTCACCATAATATGGAGAATCTTCACTGTAGAACATTTAGAGTGCAATGAATTGTTTTCCGACCGAGGGCTGCAGCTCAAACCGCCTCTCGAATTTTGGCCGCCTTCACCGGTCTTCTGGCCCACTGCGTGCGCACCCTGCTGCCTGGAGCGGCGAGGTAGGCCACCCGGTACACTGGCTTGCGCGGCGGGCGTGCCTACCAGGAGGCGATTGCGATTAACGGCTGGACCACAAGTGATCGTCTGCCTTTCGGGCCCGCCCCGGGGTTGCGTGGTACACTGGCGGGCGAGCCATTAATTAGAGTGGTCGGGCTTACATTACCGCGGTATGAAAGGCGACGCCGTTAACCCTCTTGTTGTTGTTTTGCTGCAGACTTGCAGACCGGCTGCTCGTCGCGGGAGTCGCCTCCCCGATGGCTGTGCCAGGCGATGGCCTGTCCGACCGCACCGCGCGGCTCCGCGAGGCGTGCCCTGAATTTTTGATGGGATTCGCGACCGTCTTCGACCGTCTTCCGCGATAAGGCGGTGCACAGTGGGCTAGAAGACCGGCGGAGGCGGCCAAAACTCTAGACGCGTTTTGAGCTCCAGAGTCGCTAAACAGGACTCGAACTAAACGTGTGACCCCACCAATGGATTGCTCTTCGAACGAGGAATCCATTGGTGGGGTCACACGTTCGGTTCGAGTCCTTTAGCGACCCTGGGGCTGAAAACGCGTCTAGAGTTCTGGCCACCTTCGCCGATCTTCTGGCCCACTGTGCGGTGGCTGTGCTGCCGAGCCGTTCAGAAAGATCGGCTTTGTCGCTCTGTCTCTCTCGCACCCTTACGGGGAGAACCCTGAGTGCGACAGAGACAGAGCGACGACTCTTTTGAATCGCTCGCGGGCAGCCCCGCGCCGATACCCCGCCAGGCGCGGATCCAAGGGGGGGGCGATGGGGGCGTCCCCCCCCCCCCCCTGAAGGCGGCGAAGCCGCCTGAAAGGTAGGCAAAAAGTCGCACATAACCCCTGTAGGTAGGCAACTTTCACGACGTCGCCCCCCCCTGAACCCGTCCCTGGATCCGCCCTTCACTGTTAAAAGAAACTGTAGGAAAACAGCACATTTTCCAACAAGGGATTTGCTTTAAAGCAGCACGTGTCATCGGAACTTAAAACAGCACAAATGCTGTTAGGAAACAGCAAGTTTCATCATTGGAGAAAACAACAAAAATAGTGTTTTGAAATGATTTCCAATGCTGGAAAACAGAACATCTTGTTTGTAAAATTAATGATATATGCTGTTTTGGAACGGAATCCAGTCATTTAAAAACAACACCATTCAATTGAAGATTTGCAGCTCACGGCTCAAATGAAACTGCAACTCGATACCCCCCTGCAACAAGCAACTCGACACCTCCCAGGAAGACTCGACTATCTTCGCGCGCCCGATAGAGACTCGACTATCTCCACGAGCCCGATAGACACTCGACTATCTTCGCGAGCCCGATAGACACTCGACTATCTCAGTTTTTACATATATTGTCTCATAAATCAATATGAATTCTACAAGTAGTTTTCCTTTTGATGGCACTTATCAGATACATACTAAGAGATGATTGTACTGCGCTCAAATTAATTACTAGAGTGAGAATCATCTCTAAAAGCGCAATCTGAAAAATAAAGTGAGGTTATGGTCGTTTGTTTTTACGGCAATTACAACCAAACTATAGTTTATTGCGAACAAAAAACTAAAGGAATTTCATCTCCTATATATTTTCAAACTTTTGAGACAACTCCGCGACTACAATCTCCTTGTATTTTGTTTTAATCGAGCTCGTTCTCAATTCTGCGTGTTCTAACTTTTAGCTCAATATTTTTGTGTGTTGTTGTGTACTTACGTGTATAAATCATATGCCGTCGTGTTCGGAAAAGACTGGACTTTGCGATGAATACCTCGGACATTACCACACATGATTATCTAATTGTTCCGAAGAATCTAAAGTTTCCTTTGCTAGCTTTTTGAGGCGACCTGATTTGAGATAGTCGAGTGTCTATCGGGCTCGCGAAGATAGTCGAGTGTCTATCGGGCTCGTGGAGATAGTCGAGTGTCTATTGGGCGCGCGAAGATAGTCGAGTCTTCCTGGGAGGTGTCGAACTATCTACGCCCACTGTCTCGATAACCGACTATCTACGCGCGCTCTCCCGACAACCGGCTATCTACACGAGCTGTCTGGATAACCGTCTATCTGCTTTCTCCACCTCGCGAGATTGAATGCTTTTATTTATCCAACCAATTAAGTTGCCCTCGCAAAACCTTTACCAAAACTTGTCAAAAGTTTGTCAAAGCAAGATTAAGTATGGTTTAAACGGGTCGCTTTAAGTGTCATGGAGAAAAATACTTCGTTATACGACAACCCTAACCTCGCTACGATGTTGGATAGTCGGTTATCCAGACAGCCCATGTAGATAGCCGGTTGTCGGGAGAGCGCCCGTAGATAGTCGGTTATCGAGACAGTGAGCGTAGATAGCTGCTTGTTGCAGGGGAGTATCGAACTATGTTAAAATAAATTCTGTTGTTTCTTAACAGCATTTGTGTTGTTAAGTTTTTTAGCAACACATCCAATTTTTAAACAGCGGTGAACTGTCCAGAAACTGCACGCACTGTTTGAAAACAGTAGAGCTGTTCCAAGTTTTAAGACAGGTTTCGTTCTTACAAGACAGTGAAACTGTTGGGGAACTGTGATTTGGTTATAATTATTCGTTATTGAGCCGTCAGGAAACTCCTATTTCCTTTTTGTGAATAACAGAGAGACCGCGTTGAAGAACAGTTTCTACTGTTTGTAAACAGAAAAGAGCGTTTGTGAAGGACTGCTAGTAGTGGATAGGACTATTAGGACCCTCGACTTTTTTTAAATAAATGTATAACAATTCTTTTGTTTGAAAACAGAAAAGTGTTGTTTATGAACAGGTTTGTGCCATTTGGAAATGGTAATTCTGTTACTCTACAACTTATTGTCAGAGGTCAGATACAGAGAATCATCATCCCTTTTTACAACACTGCTGTTGCATAACGACTCAGTGTCCAACAATATGCCGTTCTTCTACAACAAGTGTTGCTAAAAAACTTAACAGGATATATGCTGTTAATTAACAGCATCTTTTCTATCAGTGTTGTACCCCGCGCCCCGGGGCCTTTACGGCCAAGCCCGCGTATTATCATTAACCCCTTCCCTGTTTCGTCAGCCGGTCGGCCTGCCGGTGCACTATGAGCCATTCGCGGTGCGGACTCTTCGCTCACTGTCCACTCGTTTTTAGCGCGCGGAGTATCGCCGCTATCACTTTTCACAGTTTCGGCGGTATGGCTGGTGGCGCTAGCGCGTGTGGTAGCGCCGCTCTGAATATCGATGCGCTTCGCTCTCGGCTTTGCTTCAGCAGACTGATTCCGAGAGTCGTTTTCGTCGCTCTGTCGCTCTCGCAACAATACGGGACGCCCCATGAGCGCGAGAGAGACAGAGCGACGAAAACGACTCTCGGAATGAGTCTGCAGCAGCACGCGTCGCGGCTGTCGCGGCCGCGGGGCGTCGTAAAGCACGCTAACCGGGCTGTCACGATCTCGGGGCGTGGCGGCCGGGGCGGACGTCACGTGTGCGCCCTACACTGCAGCGCCTTGCAGTGCGCCGTGCAGCAGACTGATTCCGAGAGTCGCTTTCGTCGCTCTGTCGCCCTCGCACTCATGGGGCGTCCCGTGTGGGTGCGCGAGAGACGGAGCGACGAAAACGACTCTCGGAATCAGTCGGCAATGCCTTTGCAGTGTGCCTTGCAGTGCCCGCGGTTAAGATCAGGTCACCGGACCGGCGCCTCCGCATGTATAATCCCGTGTCACCTACCCTGCCAAAAAATGTTCTGTTTGCAAATTTTGCTCTTCCTTTGGCCTTTTGCAGACATCTCGACATGTACTTAACCAGAGTTTCACATTTAGATTTTCATTTTTAACAACTGGTCGAGGGATGGCTTAACGTCAAGAGCGGGAAGGCCCCCTCCCCCAAAAAGCACCTAGATCCCTGAAAGGTGGGCAAAAATTGTTACTCCCACCTCCAAAAAGGCCGCCTCTGGATCCGCCTCTGCACTCACAGATAGCCCCAGCCTCGTGCGTGCCTTTGCCGCTGTCGGCAGATAGCAAGCAGTGTCGCGACGCATCGCGATGCCCCTGGCAGTGGCGCTGCAGTGCAGTGCCTTGCAGTGCAGTGCCTTGCAGTGCGGTGCCGTGGAGGGGGCGCCGCGCTCCAGATGCCCGTCCCGTCCTCAAGTTCAGTGGCAGTGCTCTACCGCCGCCGCATTCCGAAGCATCGTCGCTCTGTCTCTGTCGCACTCATGGGGCGTCCCGTAGGGGAGCGAGAGAGACAGAGCGACGAAAGGATCCGCTTCGCAATGAGGCGGCTGCCCGCCGCTCCAGATCCAGTCCGCACTCGCAGTGCTGCATCTCTAGGACGCGCCGAGCGGCCGGACCGGTCCAGCCTTCCAGCGGCCCGTCGCTCTGTCTCTCTCGCACCTCTACGGCGCGCCCCGCGAGCGCGAGAGAGACAGAGCTAGGCTCGCTACCGGCCGATGGGCGCCGACCGGCCCGGCCCGGCCAGGCGTCTCTGATTGATTCAATAACACGCTCCCGGCTGATAATTAATATCGATAATAATTTGTGATCGGCGCGGATTGGGGAGTCGCAGCGGCAGGTGGAGCGGGTGGGGCAGGAAGATGAATCGGGTTATTATTCTGGACGGGGCGGGCGGCGGCGGCGCGCCGTGGCGTGGCGTCCTCGACGTTTTCATTTTCGTCGGCCCTGCCCTGCCCGGCCGCCCCGCCCCGCCCCGCCCCGCCCCGCCCCGCCCGAGACTGTTTGCCCAACGCCCGGCAGCGTCTCTTTCCCACGCCACCACAAACCGCTTTGTCTGGCGGTGTAGTCGGTTGTTAGTACTTTAGTACCGGCGGCTCATCGCGGCGCGGCGTGCCGGGCTGGCGGACGCACCCGGAAGCGCGGGGTATGGACTGCCGGTCGGTCTATTAGCGCGGGGTATCGCCGCCGCGGCGGGATGCTGCGCCACTGCATACCGCACCGCAATGCGCACTGATTCCGAGAGTCGTCGCTCTGTCTCTCTCGCACCTATACGGAGCGCCCCATGAGTGCGAGAGAGACAGAGCGACGACTCTCGGAATCAGTCTGCTGTGGAATGGAATGCTCTGGACGGTGTGAACGGATGAACGTTTCAACCCTGAAGCGACACGGCGGTGGCCGTCCTGGAGGCTTCGAGGACGACAGTGGACAAACGGCAGGCTTCACTTCTTGACTCACGCGGAGCATCGAGAGCGTGTGTGTGTGTGTGTGGTGGGGGGGGTGTAGTGTGTGTGTGCGTGTGTGTGTGTCAGAGAGAGAGAGGGGCGAGGAGGGAGAGAGGTGTGTGTGCGCGCGCATGTGTGTGTGTGTAGGTGTGTTGGTGTGTGTAGGTGAAAGGGGAGTGTAGAATGTAGGTGTGTGTGTGTCAGAGAGAGAGAGAGAGAGAGTTAGTGGTTGTGTGTGGGTGAGAGAGAGACGGGTGGGAAGGGAGAGAAAGGAGTGTGTGTGTGTGTGAGAGAGAGAGAGAGAGAGAGAGACAGAGAGAGACAGAGAGAGACAGACAGACTAAGTGTGAGCGAGTGTCAGCTCGATTGCCAGTGTGTGCGTGAGCCTTTGTGGGTGAAATGGGACACCGCGCGCCAAGGTACGTATGCCCTTTTCCCCGCCGGCTTCGCGAAAAGAAAGACGAGCGCTTCGGTCGTCGTGTTCCGTTCCGCGCGTTCCGCGGGGCGGCGCGCTCGCATTAAAACTGCAACAAATTGCATCCGATTTCGCTATCTCGCTTAAAGACGGTGTCGTCCTTGCCCCGCAGGCCGCGCGGCGCCGCTGGCGGCGAAGTGGCGACCCCGTCTACTCCGCGCGGAGAGAGAGAGAGAGAGAGAGAGAGAGAGAGAGAGATACGCGGCGCTCTGGGGCTGAGAGTGCGTGGCACGGCGGCGCGGCGGCCCGTTCTAAATATATATTGCGATTCACGCATCGATTCACGTTCACGCGGCGAGGCTGGCTTCACTTTCGTATCGAGTTTTGCAATTACAAGAGCCTCCACACGGCGTAGCAGCGTAGCGTGGCGTAGCGCGGGGCGGCCCTGCCCCACCCTCGCACACGCACGAACCCACACACTTAAACACACACAGACACACACAGTGCTTCGATTGTTCAGTGTTGGTCAATATTTATCGAGTTTTAATTCGAGGTGGATGTCGGCGCCGCGGCGTTCTTTCTCGCCAGTGGCGTGGCGGCGGCCTGCCCGGCAAGGAGGCCTCCTCGCACGGGATTATAAAAGACTCCTTCTACTACACTGTTGGCTCGTAAATAACTCAGAAAGGCAAGCAGCGGCAGCCAGGGGGGCCACCACCCTGCTTCGCCCACCTATCGGGGTGTCGTCACAGAATAATGCAGTCTAGAGCACTGAAAAAAGGAGAGAGAGAGAGAGAGAGAAGCGCCTGTCCGAGCGTCAGTTGTTGAACCTCGGGCACACATTACCCGTCTAATGATGAGCTGGCAGGCTGTACTCCTCGCCGCCGAGGTCGCTCCTCTCCCTTCCGCCCCTCTCTCCCTCCCTCTCCCTCTCTCCCTCTCTCTCTCTCTCTCTCTCTCTCTCTCTCTCTCTCTCTCCCCCTCTCTCTCTCTTGCGGGTGGACAGCGCATCGGCAGAGGAGTACGCGCGCACCGGGACCGCCGGGGCGGCGGTAGACGAAGACGAGTTGCGTGATCTGGAACAGGATGACCACGACGCCAAAGTGTTTTCGGCCTGCACCGACGGCCTTGACGGCGACCTTCGTGACCCCGACCGACCCCGCCACCGCAACCACAGGCCAGACGGATTTACCTTTTGGAAAAAACTTGATAGGAATAATTGCTAGTTAATTGAAGGAATGAATGCTAAGGAGGGCTTGCTTGACGTCAATCAGGGCCTTGACAAGGGCGGGGCGGGGCGTCGCAGTCCGTCCCTTGGGGGGCCTCTGCCGTCTCAGGCTCTTGGCCGTCGCATCCTTTCGGCTGTGTCACAGCCTCTCGACCGTGTCTCAGCCTCTCACCCGTCTGAACCTCTCGTCCGTCTCAGTCTCTCACTCAGTCTTATGGTGCTTCTCAGCCTCGTCTAAGTCTCTCAGCCGTCTGAGCCTCTCTCAGCCGGTAGAGCCTACGTTCCAGAGCCGCCGTCTCAGCCCCGTGTCTCAGGCCTCTCGGCCGTTCGGTCTCTAGTTTCGAGTCACGTCTCAGCCTCTCGGCGTTGTCTCAGCCTCTCAGCCGTATCTAAGTCTCTCAGCCGTGTCTCAGAGCCTCTCGACGGTCTCAGCCTCTCGGCGTTGTCTCAGCCTCTCAGCCGTATCTAAGTCTCTCAGCCGTGTCTCAGAGCCTCTCACGGTCTCAGCTCTCGGCGTTGTCTCAGCCTCTCAGCCGTGTCTAAGTCTCTCAGCCGTGTCTCAGAGCCTCTCGACGGTCTCAGCCTCTCGGCGTTGTCTCAGCCTCTCAGCCGTATCTAAGTCTCTCAGCCGTGTCTCAGAGCCTCTCGACGGTCTCAGCCTCTCGGCGTTTTCTCAGCCTCTCAGCCGTGTCTAAGTCTCTCAGCCGTGTCTCAGAGCCTCTCGACGGTCTCAGCCTCTCGGCGTTTTCTCAGCCTCTCAGCCGTGTCTAAGTCTCTCAGCCGTGTCTCAGAGCCTCTCGACGGTCTCAGCCTCTCGGCGTTTTCTCAGCCTCTCAGCCGTGTCTAAGTCTCTCAGCCGTGTCTCAGAGCCTCTCGACGGTCTCAGCCTCTCGGCGTTGTCTCAGCCTCTCAGCCGTGTCTAAGTCTCTCAGCCGTGTCTCAGAGCCTCTCAACGGTCTCAGCCTCTCGGCGTTGTCTCAGCCTCTCAGCCGTGTCTAAGTCTCTCAGCCGTGTCTCAGAGCCTCTCAACGGTCTCAGACTCTCGGCGTTTTCTCAGCCTCTCAGCCGTGTCTAAGTCTCTCAGCCGTGTCTCAGAGCCTCTCGACGGTCTCAGACTCTCGGCGTTGTCTCAGCCTCTCAGCCGTGTCTAAGTCTCTCAGCCGTGTCTCAGAGCCTCTCACGGTCTCAGCCTCTCGGCGTTTCTCAGCCTCTCAGCCGTGTCTAAGTCTCTCAGCCGTGTCTCAGAGCCTCTCAACGGTCTCAGCCTCTCGGCGTTTTCTCAGCCTCTCAGCCGTGTCTAAGTCTCTCAGCCGTGTCTCAGAGCCTCTCAACGGTCTCAGACTCTCGGCGTTTTCTCAGCCTCTCAGCCGTGTCTAAGTCTCTCAGCCGTCTGAGCCTCCGTCGACCGTGTCTCAGAGCATCTGGGCCGTCTCAGCCTCCCGGCGTTGTCTCAGCCTTCTCAGCCTCTCTGCCGTGACCGTGACCTTTACCCCGCAGGCCTCGGCCGCGCGACGCCGTGCCGGGTGGTCCCGTAACGAGGGGGCGTGGCTGAGATCTACGCGAATCCGGCCGAAGTGATAATGGCCCTGGCCGTGGCGGCCGCGCCTCCGCGGCGACACCGTCCTCCCCGTGATGGATGGGGGCATGGGGGCCGCCGAGGCAGGCCGGCCGGGGCGTCTTCTCCGTCGTTTATTTGGCTGCAGTTTACATTGCGGTGCATCCTCCCCGAGCTCGCCTCGCCGAGGGCAGCGGGCCAGTTCATCAGGCGGCCAGCCGACGCCGTGCTCCTCGAAACCAACAACTGGTAAACGACCAGCAGACTGATTCCGAGAGTCGTTCTCGTCGCTCTGCCTCTCTCGCACCCCCACGGGACGCCTCATGAGCGCGGGACGGACAGAGCGACGAAAACGACTCTCGGAATCAGTCTGCAGCTGCAGCGCGGAGCGTCTTCGAGGCCCTCGAGGCCGCCCTCGCCAAGGTCGCCGAGGCCGTCAAGGTCGCGATGCAGCGCGGAAATAAATGGCTCGGTCCCCGTAACGTGCAATGCGACACCGGGAATTAGGTTCGCCGCTACTGGCGGGGCTAATCTGGCTGGACGCCTTCGGAGGCTGGAGCGAAAAAGGGCGCGAAAAAAAAATGCAGTCATGAATTGACCGTGAACGACGGCGGCAAGCTGGAATTTCCACAAGGGGTTCGCTGCAACTTCTTGCCCTCATCATTGCACGCGTCCAGCCTGCACTTACGCCCACTCACTTAGATTTTAGCCAGAAAACGCCTGTATGTCGGCAAGTTGTGAGACAAAGTACGCGAAAAGCACAGCTGAGTTGAGAGCAAACTCACTACTCCGATACTCAATTGTACAAAATTTTAGTCAGTGGCAGACCCATTGAATTTCGACGAATTTCAACGTCGTCTTCTTCTTCTCTTCTTCTTCTTCTTCTTCTTCTTCTTCTTCTTCTTCTTCTTCTTCTTCTTCTTCTTCTTCTTCTTCTTCTTCTTCTTCTTCTTCTTCTTCTAGTCATGGGGTGAATAAGTAGACTTGCACTTTTGCGTATAGTTTTCGATGAGATTTAGGTGAAATTCGCTTGAGTTAATAACATTTATTCGAGCCTATTTCCCCCACTCCCAGTTTTTTTTTGGTAGGACGGTCTAGATGCGGCCATACGAAGCTCTTATACGCGTCAGTTCATTCGTCATTTCCCGGTGCGATGTTCTCCTCTCCTCGCGGTTCCGGTTTGTAAGGACGCCGGGTGGTTTTCCATGGGGGCGATTGGCAGTGCCCGTTTCTCATGTCGTCCAGCGCCAAAAGCACGCACACACACACACACACACACACACACCCTCTACGGAGCAAGCTAATTACAGGTGCGTCTGCCTGCAGGAGGGTCACCGCCGCCACACGACCAGAAATGACAGGCTGACCATGCTGGGCCATCACCGCCACACCTTGCGCGCGCGTCACACACACACACACACACACACACACACACACACACACGACCCAAACGGGGGGCGCGCGCGGGTGTCCTGTCAACTGGTCACAATAAACGCTTAACGACGTTGAAATCGCTTACAATCGTAACGGCGGCCGGAATGTCACCCCACCCGCAGGGACGCGCAGGGACGCCCCTGTTTGATGCATAGTGCTGCTCCTGACCTCACCCGCCGCCGCGCCTTCTCGTGCGCGCCTGTCTGTCGCTTTATCCCGAACGGCGCTCTGTCTGTCTCTCTCACACTGGTAGGGGACGCCCCGTGAGTGCGAGAGAGACAGAGCGACGCGAGCGCCGTTTCGGAATCGGCCCCGTGCACTGGCCGCGCCTGGCTGCGCTTGGCGTGTCGTCTGCGTTTACGATTTTGGCCGCGGTCCAGCCGCGCCTGCACTGCGAAAGGCCTGCATGCTGCATGCAGAGAGGCAACCTGCTGGCCCGATGCTGGCCCCTTTAACCCAACAAACAACGAGCAGGTGACAATAATGAAGCAGCGGCGGTGGCGCCGCCTGGTGGGACCGGTTCGGAATGCCCCTCCCCCTTTCCCTCCTCCCTCCCTTTCTCCCCTCCCCCGCCACCGCCTTGTCTCGCGCGACGCCTCGCGGTGCTAATCGGGCCGATTAATTACCTGGAATTACCACTCTTTTTTACCGCTACACTCTAAAATGCCTCACGGTGAAAGGCTGCGCCAAGCGAGGGGTGAATCACTAGTGTACTCATGTGTACAAATTTGCCTGTACTCAGTGTACTCACCAGTTTAAAATGGGCGAAATACTCTAGTTTTTCGACCGATTTAACGTTGAGTGCCGTTAAAAACGCTAAATAAAGCCTTAAAACGTTTTAAATTGTGAAATTTATGAGTTAACCAAGGTGTACTCACCCGTACTCATGTACTCATGTGTACACCAGAACGCTGAGTGATTCACCCCTCGGCGCCAAGCGCATTATGGTGGATGTTTTCTCGAAAAAAATCCGACAAAGTATCTGTTACGGTAGAATGAATTTTCATAGGTACAAAGCCAGCTGCACCACCAAATTTGGGAGAATTTTCATTATAACATGGACAATCTTCTCTAGCTCTCCATCATCACGCTTGACTTCAAAGCGTGAAGCTTCAAGCGTTTTTGTATGCTTGAACGAAGCGTACAACTAACTGCGCTACCAATGTAATACGTACTCCCTGACCCATAAGACTGTAGAATGTACATAAGACCGCTTTCACAGGGTGTCGTCAAATCTGTTTTGTTGTTGTTTTGTTTTCTTTTTTCCACCTCACTTCAGTACGGCGCGTGTACAGTCGCGCACAAAACGGGCAGAGAATTGAAAGAGGTTAACGCCGCTGTTTACGGGCGTTCGAGAGATCGAATACCTCGTGACGCTACTGCATTGCGGACGTAAAAACGAGACGCGCGCACTCTTTTTTATTATTTTTTATTTTCTCTTCCCGGACAAACAGTGGCCGCTCATCCTCATAACCCTGTCGGCACCGTGATCGTCATAAAACGGTGAACGACGGACAACGGGAGGCGGCGTGTTGTAAGAAGTTGTTCCGTGCGCGGAGATCGGGGAGCTGTGTCCATTAGCCTAATCCGCGCTGTTGTTGATGTTGTGCCTTCCAGGACGATTCATCGTTCATCTTCGAGATATCGAAAGGCAGACGCGGCGCGCCGAGCCGCGCTGCACTGCACTGCAACTCAAGCCGCTCCGCTCAGCTTCGCTTGCTTCGCGGCCATGTCCGTGTCCGCGCAGGACGAGCCAAAGGTAGGCACCAGAGCGCTGCATTGGTTGGTTCGGCCAACCCAATGATGCCTTCGGCTTGAGCACCAGTTCGGTTCGACCCGAACCGAAGACAGTTCGGTTCGGGTCGAACCGGGCGAACCGAAGACCCGTTCGGCATTTCGTCTCCTTTTTCGCGGTCCCTGAGAAGACGGACCCACTCGGACCGTCAGTCGGGCCAAAACCTTAGTTGGGTCGAACGACACCACTTCATTCGAAGACGTCTGCGCATTTCTGTTAACAATTTAAAAAGTAGCCGAATCCACCCGAGTGCGCCCGAGTGCGACACCGATGGTGCTGCTGCTCTGCGGCATCTCTCGGAACCTCTCGACGGTTCTTCCGAACCAACCAATGCAGCGCTCTGGTAGGCACAGCGATGATTCTAAACCTCGCTTTCTGTCTCTCTCGCTCTCACGGAGCTTTGCGAACAGGTGCGAGAGAGACAGAGCGGCGAGTGACGCTGAGTCCGCCGCTCAAGGCAGGGGGAGCAAGATGAGACGACAGATCAGCATCTCCGCGTGACGAGGGCGCGAGCTGCACGCAGACGAAGAAGAGCATCTCAGCGGCCAGAGCAAAAGGTAAATCTAACATGAATTGTCGCTCTCTATTTGCAAGTGTCTCATGCTCATTGGTCCAGATTCTCCCCATCTGATCGCCTGGCGGAAATCCTCGTTTATGCTTCATTTCTGCGTAACATTTTCAAGTTTAAGTGTAACTTATGCTTGACTCAAGCGTACAGTGAGGCTTTTAGTTTCGCCAGTGTGGCCGTTCACTTCATGACCGCCCCGTGCGCGCCGCGGTCCGATTCCTCCCAGTGTAGCCGCTCTTGGCTCGAATTTTACTCCTTAGTCCTGACCCGACCTAACCTAACATGGCACCGTTTGTGCGGGCGTGCATAAAGATGTACATGGCTTTGACGGCTGATCGCGCGGGCCGATAGGGGGCGCTGCCCTCACGGCGGCGGCGTTGCGGTGCTCGAGCCTCATGTACGTCATGGGCGTGTTGGACCTCGTGGACGTCATGCACGTCATGAATGTGAACGTCCTGGACGCGCTTTGGACGTCCTGTGTGCTTCGGACGTCCTGTGTGCTTCGGACGTCCTAGACGTTTTGGAGGTCAGACGTCATGGTCGACATTGATGTCATTGGACATCGTGGACATCGTGGAGGTCGTGGACGTCTTGGACGTTTTGGACGTCTTTGGGGGTCACGGGCGTCATAGACGTCATGAACGTTGTGGACATCGTGAACGTCGTGAACGTCGTCGACATCTTGAACATCGTGGACATCGTGAACGTCGTGGACATCGTGAACGTCGTGGACATCGTGAACATCGTGAACATCGTGGACATCGTGAACATCGTGGACATCGTGAACGTCGTGGACATCGTGAACGTCGTGGACATCGTGAACGTCGTGAACGTCGTGGACATCGTGAACGTCGTGGCCGTCATGGAGGTCGTGGACGTCGTGGACGTCGTGGAAGTTGAACGTCAAGGGCGTCATGAACGTCATGAGGAACGGCGAGGACCACCCCGCACCGTCCGGGACTCGGTCCGGGATGACCCACATCCCCGCGCACTCCAAGGCCTGCCGCGGCGCGTCTGTTCGGGACCACCGATCCATAAAAACGGCCGCCAGCAGACTGATCCCGAGGTTCGTTTTCGACGCTCTGTCTCTCTCGCACCCATACGGGACGCCCCATGAGTGCGATAGAGACAGAGCGGCCTAAACGATTCTCGGAGTCAGTCTACAGCGCGCGTAGAGTGCATGGCGCCAGCGAGAGGAGAGGGGCCTTCAAATCATAAAAGCCGCGGAAGATCCTGGAAAGCGTGCCTCAGCGCCGCGCAGCGCCCTTGGGGCCTGCACTGCACAGGGCGCCCACACTGGGGAAAATTCCAGTGATGTGGCTATTCCGCTCTGCTGCACTCAAAAAAGAAAAACTTTTATTCAATTTTAAAAAATTACTTTTCGAGTTCAAAGTTAATTTTCATGTATCAAGAAATGTTTTTCTCTAAGTGTGACTCTTGCAGAGAGTGATCTGGTCACACCCTTTTCGCCGTTTTGCGAAGGATGTTTATTTTGGTATCGACACTCCACAGACAGCTTCCAGTGAAGCCACGTTCGATCGGGCGAGCCATGAGAACCATCCCTCTTCTTTTTTTTAAAGAAAAATATGAAAAAGATGAAAAAAAAGTAAAAGAATAGCCATCGTGTGAAATGAAGGCGAGTCCGGCGATATGCGGCGCCATTGTTAAAGTCTTGCCTCACGCTGATGGATGATTCGCCGGCATTATCGGTCAGCCCCCCTCCCCCTCCCCTCCCCTCCCCCTCCTCTCCTCCTCATTCTGTTCCAGCCTTCCTGTGTGAAGCCAGCTCGTGCACTGACTGACCACAGGGTCGACTAAAGCAGCAACCATTTTTAGGGGCACCCACACAACAGTTAAGAATTTTCTTCATTGCTTATTAGAAGAAAACCCGTTAAGTTTTATCAAAAACGAGGTAATCATTTTGTCTTGTCAGTGTGTTGTGCTGCGTGTGACACGGCTGGGTGGGAGTCTCTGCAGCGCGGAGTAGCGCGGTTCAGCAGCGCCGCGCGTGGGGTATGGCCAGCCCGGCCAGCCCCTTGGACTGCAGCAGACCGATTCCGAGAGTCGTTCTCGTCGCTCTGTCTCTCTCGCGCCTATAGGTGACGCCGCATGAGTGCGAGAGAGACAGAGCGACGAAAACGACTCTCGGAATCGGTCTGCAGAGGCGCGCCGGCCAATTACCAGGTAAAACGCGTGGCGCTACACCGCGCTACACGGGCACGCCACTGGCAGGACAATGACCAGTAATAACCGGCACTTCACGCCGCTACTCGGGTTCGGCGCTCCGCGACGCCGGCCAGTGGGTGGAGTACATGACGCGCCGCGCCTTCTCGTAAAAGGGTTGACCTGCAGACTGATTCCGAGAGTCGTTTACGTCGCTCTGTCTCCCTCGCACTTATACGGGGCGCCCTATGAGAGCGAGAGAGACAGAGCGACGAAAACGACTCTCGGATTCAGTCTGGTGGCGCAGCGTTGGCCGCGCCTCGCGAAGCTATCCCGCGCTGTGGAGACCTTTATCGGCGCGGGGTATCGACCGGGCGCGCCTCACTCCACATCGGCTGGTACAGTAAAGCGCGGCAACTTTGTTGCGGGCGCGCTCACCAACACACACACACACACACACACACACACACACACACACACACACACGACACACGACACCGGCGGCGCCAAGTGTCGGCCGCGGGTCAGCCTTTAAACCGCCCAATCCGGAGAATGAACGGCGTGCTTTACTGCGCCCCCAGCTGGCCGCGATTCCGAACAGGTATGCCTTCGCCGTCGCTCTGTCTCTCTCGCGCTCGTGGGGCGTGCCGTGAGGGTGCGAGAGAGGCAGAGCGACGGTGCTCGGAAGCAGCTACACTGCAGCCCCGCGACGACGGTGGCCTCCCTCCAGCC
This sequence comes from Thrips palmi, assembly GCF_012932325.1. Lineage (NCBI taxonomy): Eukaryota > Metazoa > Arthropoda > Insecta > Thysanoptera > Thripidae > Thrips > Thrips palmi. The sequence goes on along the minus strand of NW_023144631.1, from coordinate 11,620,616 downwards.
CCTCTGGCTCTACAGCTGCTCCGGCGGCGCCCCGCTCCGTCCACTGCTGCCAACATTCGGTTTCTCAACGCGCGCCACCCACGGCGCGGCCGGTGACGCGCCGCGGCGGTGTTGGCGGCACTTTTCAATTTCGGCCGGGTCGGTGTCGATCTGCGTGGCCGAGTTTGCGGAGAGAGAGAAAGAGAGAGAGAGAGAGAGAGAGAGAGAGAGAGAGAGAGAGAGAGAGAGAGAGAGAGAGAGAGAGAGAGAGAGAGAGAGAGAGAGCTTTCAGTCCTTGTTTGTTTTGGGGTCCCGGGGGCGAGAGGCGCGTGTGCTTCGAGCAGCAGAAGGTCCGCGAGGCCGCCGAACGCGCAATTGTCTCTCCACGCTACTGTTGCCTCAAAGCGCTCGAGGCACTTAAAGGTTAGGTGAGGCGTGCTAAATGCGCTCTGAACTTGAACCCCTCGCGGACGGCCGAGAGCTTGGCGGCCCGAGGCGCGGCCGCTTGATTTACACTGGCGCGGTCGCCTTGGCGCATCGCCTTCCAGTGTGCCTCCTCGCCAGCCTTCATTAGTCCGACGTCGTCTGCCGCGTCGTCCGCGATGACTATTCGCAGAACGGCAGGGTCGACATGAGCCCCGTCCCGATTGAGCCCCGATGACCTGAGCCCCGGCAGAGCCCCGGCCGAGCCCGACTCGAGCCCCGACTTGAGCCCCAACTGAGCCCCGATGGCCAGAGCCCCGACCTGAGCCCGTTTTGAGCCCCGACCTGAGCCCCGTTTGAGCCCCATTTGAGCCCCGCGCCAAAAAGTTGCAATATCTTCACTAAAAAAGTTCAAAAATGGAAGTTTTTTGGCGTGGGGCTCAAGTGGGGCTCAAACGGGGCTCAGGTCGGGGCTCGAACCGGGCTCAGGTCGGGGCTCTGGCCATCGGGGCTCAGTTGGGGCTCGAGTCGGGGCTCAAGTCGGGCTCAAACGGGGCTCTGGCCGGGGCTCAGGTCATCCGGGCTCAATCGGGATGGGGCTCATGTCGACCCTGCCCGCAGAACAATGCGGCTCAAATGCCGGTCCGGTTGGACGCGGTTTGACTGCCGCTCTGGCTCCGCGCTGCTCTGTGTGCGAATAGTGCGAAAGGTCGCCCCAGCGTCGTCGGGGTGCTCCGTGCTCCGCGTTTCACGCTCTGCCCCGGCTGCCGCCCGGGCCGCCGGGCCGCCCAGTGGGCCAGAAGACCGGTGGGGGCGGCCAAAACTCTAGAAGAGTTTTGAGCTCCGGAGTCGTTCTTCTTACCGTTAACGAAAAAGAGAGACACTTATGTCGCAGCTGGCCACGGCAGCGGGTTACTACTTGGCTCATCACTGCAGCCCGATTCCTTGAGTCGTTTTGGAGGGGCGAGGCGGGCAAGGCCACGCCCTTGTTTCCACACGTTGTTTCCCACGCGTCGGCGCCTTGTCGACTTGCAGAGCAAGCGGAGCGGAGCGAGCGCGGCGCAGCCAAATTAAGGGGGCGGTGGCAGGAAGCGGCCGGCCGCGCCGCGCCGATGACGGGGAAGTCTTCCTCCCGGTGGCGGCGCGACGTCCGCAGTGGCCGTCTTACAGTGGGCGAGACAACCAGAGGTGGAGGTCGAAATGCCGGACGAGTTTTGAACTCAAACCGAACGTTAGACCGCACCAATCGATTTGCTCTCCGAACGAGGATTCCATTGGTGGGGTCACACGTTCGGTTCGAGTCCTGTATCGCGAAACCGGGAGCTCAAAACGCGTCCAGAGTTATGGCTGCCTGCGGTGCAGTCTTCCGGCCCACTGTGAGGTCATGGCCTTGGTGGGGAGCGCGGCGTGGAGGGCACAGCGGGGCGGCCCACCCACGCCAGATCAGGTGCGGTTCCAGGCTTCCAGGACTGTTCCAAGGACGGGATCAGGCAGTGTTTCTCGCTAACTTACAGAGGTAAAGCAGTGGTTTTTGCCTGAAGTAGTGCTTCTTCGAGTGTCAAGCAGTACTTGTTGCCTGCCTTCCTCTCTCTCTCTCTCTCTCTCTCTCTCTCTCTCTCTCTCTCTCTCTCTCTCTCTCTCTCTCTCTCCTTCTCCACTCCACCAAAACCTCAAGAAACACTAAACCTGCATGACAAAATTGTGACAAAATTCACACACCCCCTGGCCCTACTGTACTTTTCAATCCCCCCAATAAAACCAATTTTTAAACTTAAACTCTCTCTCTCTCTCTCTCTCTCTCTCTCTCTCTCTCTCTCTCTCTCTCTCTCTCTCTCTCTCTCTCTCTCTCTCTCTCTCTCTCTCTGTCTCACTCTCTCTCACACACACACACACACACTCAAAGCGTGTGCCGAAGGGCTGCGAGAGAGACAGAGCGACGACACCGCTGTGCGGCGAAAAGTTTGGGGACGCTCTGGCTGCGCTCTCGCCCTCCTGGGGGCGAGGGAGGAGGGGCTCTTAATTACACGTCTGAGTTTGTGCGAAAATAAAAAGGAATCGTGCTCGGGGGAGGGGGAGAGAGAGAGAGAGAGAGAGAGAGAGAGAGAGAGAGAGAGAGAGAGAGAGAGAAGAGCAAGGTCGGGGAACGTCGTATCGATCCGCGTCAAATTAGGACCTTTCGACGGCACGATTAAGTCGCGACCCGCTTCACGCGATTCGGCGGGGTTCGGCACGACGCGGAGGGGGAGCACTGGCAAGATAAATAGAAGGCGGGCCGACGACGCCCTGCCACGCCCCGCCCCGCCCCGCCCCCGCCCCGCCTCACCCCGCCCCGTCCCGCTCCGCCCCACCCCGCCTCGCCCCGCCCCGCCTCGCGCTTCGCGGAAGGCAGACGAGCCGCGATAGATGAGTCGACCGATAATTTGGGCCGCGCCGTGTTGTTGTTATTCGCTCCATTTTATTATTTTATTTTCGAGGCACGATCCGTTTCGTCCCAGTCAAAGGCGTCAAGGCCAGAAACAAGGAGACGGTCTCCGTAAATTTCGCAACAAAAAAAAAAGATTGTGTTTTTTTGTTTCAGTGCGTGATGCAGGATTGCAACTTTCGCACGGACCCGACATGCAGAGGCGTGGATCCAGTTGGGGGGTTGAAAGAACAATAGGGTACTTTCGTAGATCCCTGAGCCGGAAGCACACAGACGCCATGTTGGCGGAAGTAGATCCAAACTTGACATGGGAAAGAGACGTTCGTCAAAGGTATCGCCCACACTTGAACATAAACAGTCGTTTGATACTTGTTTGCAGTGCATATGTGTTTCGCGAGCAATATTTGTACAGCTCGGCTATAGTTTTGGATCCGAAGAGAGGTTAGTTTCCGGCCAATTTGGCGTCTGCTGGTCTGCTTGCTTCCGGTTCAGGATTCTACGAAAGTACCCTATTGACATCCCCTTTGTCCCCAGCAAGCAGCCTGAAAGGTAGGCCGAAAGCCACACTCTACCCCTGAAAGCAGGCAAAGAGTGCCACTTGGCCTTCTGGACAAGCAGAGGATCATTTGTGGTCCAACTACTTCAAGTGGCCACGCGTCGAGTCTGAGAACGCCGTGCGGGACGTGGGTAGGCAGTCCCGCAGACACGCCTGCGTCCGGGATGCCTACCTCCCAGGCGACCCATTACCATTACCACTACGGGCTACCACACATGATCGTATGCCGTTTCGGGCCCGACACAAGCTCGCCTGCACTGCAAAACACGCCGAGGCGATACCCCGCGACGGAGAGTGGACACTGTGAGGGTCATGCGGCACCCGCACAATGGGCCAGAAGACCGCTGGAGGCGGCCAAAACTCCAGACGCGTTTTGAGCTCGAGAGTCGCTGAATTGGACTAGAATCGAACGTGTGACCTCACCACTGGATTGCTCTCCGAACGAGGAATCCATTGGTGGGGTCACACGTTCGTTTCGAGTTCCATTTAGCGACTTTAGAGCTCAAAACGCGTCTAGAGTTTTGGCCGCCTCCACCGGTCTTCTGGCCCACTGTGCGTCGAGCCGCGAGCCCCGCGCGTCGACATCTGCCGTCCACGCCGATTCGGCCGCCTGTTTTAAACGCCGCGTCCCCACCGCGGGGGGTCCCCTCCTCCCCTCCACCCTAGACGCCCCCGCGCCCCCAGCGTTCCCTGGCAAAAAGGCGCATATTAAATTTAATAAATAATTAATTTGTAATTAATTAATTTTTTATTAGAGTTGACTTTAATTAAATTTTGTTAAATGCTAATTAAATCTTGTTAGTGGCCAAGAATAGAGCTATCTATGAACACGAATAGACTAATTAATAGGTCAGGCTGAAATGAAATTTAATTATTTTTAATATGTGAATAATAAGTTTTAATTATATTTAATTAAATTTATAAGCGCTAATTAGAGCTTTATTAAGCTGTAGTTTAATTAAAACACATATGATTTAATTAAATCCCTACCCACGTTAATGAAAATGTTGCATACCAGTAAGTCAGTCAGTGTTGAGATCTGCTATTTGAGCGTGAGACGGCATTCTCCATGGCCGCCCAACTCTCCAACACTTGTGTGTCAGAGGCAAGTCTAAAAATCACATCGCACTTCCTTGAGCGCGATGGAGGAGAGTGAATAGCCTGCGCGACTAGTGCATGTGGCGATGTGAGTCAACACCGCGAGCTAAGGGACTAAAGTAGACCTCAGCGCCATCTAGCGGCGGACAGACTTTTATTAAACTTAATTAAATCTTGCAGGGGATAACACCAAGTTCCTTAACATATGGCAACACCTACTTACTCGTGAGAGGATTTAACGACGAATATGACTCGACACTCTTGTTTGTCACCGGACTTTTCAAAGAAACCTTTGGCGAAATCACACTTAACATTAACTACATAAAGTCTTTATTAAAAATGATAATAAAAGCTAATAAATGTTTATTAAACCCTCTTTGTTAACAAGTTTTAATCAACATTTAAAACCTTTTATAAACGGTACTTGTTAAAATTAATTAAAGTCAATAAGCACGCGTGATAAAATTAATTAAAACACAGCCCCTAATAAAAAATTAATTAAGAATTTATCAAAATTTATTAAATGTTAATAAAAGTTTTTTACGAGGGTTGGGAACCGGGCCGCGAGCTGGCGAGCACTGCAAGTGCAGGTACAGCGCCCGCCGCTCTGGATGCGACTTTTCGCCGAGAGAGGGCGCCACGGCCTCCATGTCGCGCTGCTCGCGACCGCCGTCCTCGGCGTCCGGCAGACTGATTCCGAGAGTCGTTGTCGCTGTCTCTCTCGCACTCACGAGGCGTTCCCTGTAGGTGCGGTGCGAGAGAGACAGAGCGACGACAACGACTCTCGGAATCAGACTGCAGCTCGATCAAGACGTCGTCGGCGAGGGGCTCCGCTTGTTGGCGGTTGTGGCAGATTTAAACTTCCCCGCAGACAAATGGGCCGAATTGGCTTTGCCCGTCACGGGCATGGCGGCCCGGCTCGGCGGCTCGCACCGCGCTGCTGCAGAGCGCTGCGCCCATAAATTAAATGGTTGACATTTTCTCGGCAACGCGGTGGCGGCGCGGCGGCGGTGCGGGCGCTCGGCGTGTCATGTCGCCGTCGATGCTTTACACCGCGCTGCAGCGCCGAACTTCGTCGCGCTGTCTCTCTCGAACCCGTCCCGGCTGCCTCATGAGTGCGAGGGAGACAGTGGGACGCTGTTCGGGTTGATTTGCGGGCGCCGCTATCCCAACCGAGACAAATTAGTTATTTTGGCGCCCGCGCGTCCGAGCCGTCCGACGGCGTCCTGGACGGTTTCGGATGGACGGCGCGCACAGTTGGCCACAACGGTGGAGCCGGTCATATTTTCGGATAGGTTTTGAGCTCTAGAGTCGCTAAATATGACTCAAACCGAACGTGTGACCCCATCAATGGAATGCTCTCCGAACGAGGAATCCATTGGTGGGGTCACACGTTCGGTTGGAGTCTCGTTTAGCGACACTGGAGCTCAAAACGCGTCTGGTGTTTCGGCCGCCTCCGCCGGTCTTCTGGCCCACTGTGCGGCGCCGCCCCCGGCCCGGGGGTCCGGCGTGGGGATCGCGTCGAGGCTGCGGCGCATCCATCTTACCAGCGGACACCTGCCCGCGCCCGTCGGCCTGCCTGCCTTCATTCTTCATAAAACGACCCCCACTGGAAGGAAATCTAGAGTAGCATGTGGCGGCCTGGCGCGGCCTGGCGGGCGGGTACTCCACTCGGCGAAAGGAGTCGACCCTGCCCGACGGTGGCGCTGCTGCCGCTGCACTGGGATGCGATTCCGTAACCTCTGCCGGGGGTCGCGGGCGACGCATACCCAGAGAGTGCACCGCATCCGCCCCCTCCCTCTTTTTTCCAATCTCCTGGCACGGTGACAACCATCTGGATTTGAGAAACAAATCATCGCGGCGCACTCGCGCGGCCGATACTGCCCGTCGTGAATCCTCGTCGCGGAGGTGTTCAAGGCCGCCGCCGTGCCGCCCGTCCCGTCGCCCGTGGAGGATGGCCTGGTCCGGCTGGGCGATACCCCGCGCGCAGAGTACCCGCCGCCGGGGCGGGTCACAGTGGGCCAGAAGACCGGTGGAGGCGGCCAAAACTCCAGACGCGTTTTGAGCTCCAGAGTCGTTAAATGGGACTCGAACCGAACGTGTGACCCCACCAATGGACTCCTCGTTCGGAGAGCAATCCATTGGTGGGGTCACACGGTCGATTCTAGTCCTATTCAGCGACTCTGGAGCTCAAAACGCGTCTGGAGTTTTGGCCGCCTCCACCGGTCTTCTGGCCCACTGTGCGGGTGCCGCATGACCCTCGCAGTGTCCACTCTCCGTCGCGGGGTATCGCCTCGGCGTCGTGACCGCCTCGCCTTTTCTCTCCGACTCTTGAATCTTGACTCTTGACAGTGCCGAAATTGATTCGGGCCAAAACGGCGCCGCGTTCATCACCGGCCCATCCCCGCCTTGCGCAAGCCTTGCCCGCCGACAGGCACGTGTCCGCAGTCCGCCGTCCGTCCACTCACCAAGTCGTTTTCGTCGCTCTGTCTCTCTCGCACCCAAACGGGACGCCGCACGAGTGTGAGAGAGACAGAGCGACGAAATCAACTCTCGGGATCAGTCTGCAGCACGCGCCGAAACGCGGCGAATACGGGCGGTGGCGAAACGACAACACGCAGTGTATAGACGCAGCGCCACGACGTCCACGAAGTGTAGCACCTTGCCAAACCTGCCCGCCGCCCCACGCCGTTGTCCGCAGTGCGCGGCCGCCCCGCCGCCCACTCCCAGCAGCGTCCGGCCGGGTCCGATATGATTTCGAGAGGCGTTTTCGTCGCTCTGTCTCTCTCGCACTCATGGGACGTCCCATGGAGGTGCGCTAGAGACGTAGCGACGAAATCGACTCTCAGAATCAGTCTGCAGGCCGCCAAGACCCCCGGCGTCGCGGTGGGACGGGGACGGAAGTCATATCTAGCGACACCGCCGCCTGGCGCCGGGTGACGTGCTCCGCCCCATGATCGACTGTCTGGACTCGCGGACAAACGGTCGCGGGGGCCTCACGCCTCGTCGGTCCTTCACGCCGAGGCGGGGCGGGGCGGGGCGGGGCGGGGCGGGGCGGGGCGGGGCGGGGCGGGGCGGGGCGGGGTGGGGCGGGGCGGGGCGGGGCGGGGCGGGCGCAGCGCGCCACCCGTTCTGCCCTGACCGACCGACCGGCCGACCTGTCAGTTTTGTAAGCGGGGCAATATCATGCGCGCTGCGCGCTGCGCCCGGCCGGGGCAGACAGGCAGCCATCTCGCGCCGAACACGAGCAAGGCATCGCGGAGCTGTTAAATCCAGCGCGCTTTGTTCGAGAATGCACGCGCGCCCCGTCCCGCCCCGCCCCGCCCTGCCCTGCCCCGCCTCGCCTCGCCTACTTAGTCGCTATTACGCCGAGGCGCTTGGAGCCCGCCGCCCCCGCCGAGTACCCGGGCCTTCCCTCGCACCCCATCCAGTGCACCGTCATCCCGACCGGCCCCGACATCTCCATACAGTGCGGGCCCGGCGGCCGCAATGCGAGCCCCCGCTGGGCCGCGGGCGCATCGCGCTCGCTCGGCAGCGGACTGATTCCGAGAGTCGTTGACGTCGCTCTGTTTCTCTCGCACCTGTACGAGACGCCCCATGAGTGCGAGAGAGACAGAGCGATGAGAGCGACTCTCGGAATCAGTCTGCACGGCTCAGCCGATGACATATTGATGGTGCTCGGGGCCGGCGGGCCGGCAATGCGACGGCACCACGATGGCGCATCGCCGCTCACCTCCCTGATGACAAGACCGTCGCTTCTCCGCATTGATTTGGCCGACGGCGAGCCGCGCAGCCCCGCGCGGCGGCCTTGCTCAGCGACAAGTAGTGCTGCGCCATCCTCGAGGTCCTCCGCGGACTTTCAGTTCTCTCTCTCTCTCTCTCTCTCTCTCTCTCTCTCTCTCTCTCTCTCTCTCTCTCTCTCTCTCTCTCTCTCTCTCCTCGCTCTCTTCCTGCAGCCGGCCGGTACGATACTGGCTCACGACGTGTTCGGTTCGTTAGTCCGTAATTTACTGCGGCTGGATCCGTTTTTTTAATTTAAAATTTCGAGTTATTACTCGCGGCGGAGTGTACACGCCGACATGTTTACAGCCCGGGCAACAATTAATCTTCTCCGAGCCCAGCGAGCCAAGCGGGGCGAGCTAACCCGAGTCCCTGACCTACCCCACGCCGTTACGGCTTACGGGCCCTTTGCTTGCGCCAGGCGTCGATACTCCGCGTCGAGGGACCGGGCGCAGCGGGCAAGGGGTATCTCCGCCTGCCAGTCCGCGCCACGCGCTTCTTGCAGTGGAGTGTACCGGCCGGCAGCAAAGGGCGGAGAGTGCACGGTGGGCGAGAAGACCAGTAGCTGCGGCCGAAATCCCGGACGCGTTTTGAGCTCCAGGGCGTCGCTAAATGGGACTCGACCCGATCGTGTGACCCCACCAATGGATTGCTCTCCGAACGAGGAATCCATTGGTGGGGTCACACGCTTGGTTTGAGTCCCATTTAGCGACTCTGGAGCTCAAAAGGCGTCTAGAGTTATGGCCGCCTCCACCAGTGTAGGCGCGGATAAGCAGCCTCATTTCCTTTGTCCATCGCGGCCCTACCTCTCGGCCAGCAGCAGGCTCAGATTTACGAGTCTGTTTTTGCCGTTTTGGCGCGAAAAAACAAAGAGGCGCGAACGAGGCTCGCTGGGCGTGCTGAGCCACCGCGGCTACCGACGCTCTTTCGCCACGACGCCATTGACGACCGCCCTTTCAGTGCGCACGACTTATCTCGCACTATTGGCCCCACCAGAAACAATCGCATTATTCGCAGTGCCGCGCAGAGACGGGTCCAGAGAGCCGGCCGGAGGGAGGGGCAGAGTGGCTCTTTTTATGCCTGCTTACAGTGGTGGCACAGTGTGGCTTTTTGCATACCTTTCAGGTGGCTATCTGGAGGCCAAAGGGGGGTCCATTGCTCTTCTGCTTCCCTACTGGATCCGCGCTTGAGCAGTGCTGCTTGCACGGCTTGCACGCTACCGACGGCAGGTCCAAGCCTTTGTTTACTTCTCGCCTCATTCCGCGAAGGATTGCCTCGTCGCTCTGTCTCTCTCGCACACATGGGGCGTCCCGTTGGGGTGCGAGAGAGACAGAGCGAGGTCGCGACTGCACCGCCTATGCATACCCAACAGTGGAGGGGCGTTGGAACGAATCTTCGGGATGGTCGTGGCCCTGCCCAGGCACTGCCGCCGCCCTGCCCCTGCCTCGTTTGTTCCATAGTAGGCGTCTCACTGCCGTAATGATGGCTGCTAAACCTATCAGCGTGCTTGTTGCTTGTTGGCGCAGTTATTTATTCATGATCGAGTTGTTCAAACGCGGCGGAGGGAGAGAGGCAAGGAGAGTGTTGCCAGCCCTGACTGGCCCGCCGCGCGGCCTGCCGTCTGATTCCGAACACTGCTTCGTCGCTCTGTCTCTCTCGCACCCCTACGGACCGCCCCATGAGTGCGAGAGAGACAGAGCGACGAAAGCAGTGTTCGGAATCAGACGGCGGGCTGCCTGCAGTGCCGCGTCTTCGTCGCTGTGTCTCTCTCGCACCGATACGGGACGTCGCAAGAGTGCGAGAGAGACAGAGCGACGAAGACGACTCTCGGAATCGGTTGCTGCTCGGCCCGCCCCGCGCGCTCCCAACGACGATGATGCTGTAAATAACGACCCCCGACAATCTCCAGAGCATCAGCAGACGGCTGCTGTGACCGTGCCGTGCCGTGCCGTGCCGCGGCGGGCTTTAGCGTTTTGTTTTAACGATTATTGCCCGCGCGGCTTCGCGGCATGAGGGGTCAATCCCGCGGCCGCCTGGCCGTCCGCTCGCCAAAGCAAGCGCGGCCCGACAGTGGCGTGCGCCGAGGAAGGCTGCGGCGCGACGCTCCATTTCGTCCAACGTCCAGCAGAGACTGATCCCGAGAGTCGTTTTCGTCGCTCTGTCTCCCTCGACCTTTC
>NW_023144631.1:11569912-11609681 GCF_012932325.1 Thrips palmi | reverse complement strand
CCCTTCCCCGCCAGCCCTGCACGGCCCTGCAGGCTGACAGTCGTTTTCGGCGCTGTGTGTGTGTGTGCGAGGGAAACAGAGCGACCAAAACGACTCTCGGAATCCGCTGACAACTCGACATCCCCCCCCCCCAAAAAAAAAGCCCTGCACTCGCCGCACAGTGAGCCAGAAGACCAGCGGAGGTGGCCAAAATTCAAGACGCCTTTTAAGCTCCAGAGTAGCTGAACAGCACTCGGACCGAACGTGTGTGTGACCCCACCAAAGAATTTCTCTCCGAGGGGGGGGGGGGGGCACGTTCCGTTCGAGTCCTGTCAAGCGACTCTGGGGCTCAAAACGCGTCCGCCTCCGCCGTTCTTCTGCCAAATCCACTGCGCGCTGCTTACCCCACTGCAGCCCAGTCGATCTGGCCGCTGGGTTTGGTCGGGATCCGGAGCCTCTTGAGGGTCTTGCCGCGGATCTGGTCGGGCTGCAGCATGTGTCCGTAGAGGAATCGCGTGATGCGCTCCTCCTTCTCCACGGCGTCCAGCAGCTCGCGCCGCCTGTCCTGCCGGTCGGCGCGGCGGCCTGGAGTCGGCGGCATCGCTGGAGCAATCAATCGGCCGGTTAGATTACAGCGGGGGTGCACTGTGAAAATCGCAGTCTCACCACTTGCAAGTGCTTTAGTTCAAATGCGGATTCCTAGTTTGCACCATGACAAGAGATAGGCGCATAGGCAGGACTGATTCCGAGAGTCGTTTTCGTCGCTCTGTCCCGTCGCACTCATGGGGCGTCCTGTACGTACAGGTGCGAGAGAGACAGAGCGACGAAAACGACTCTCGGAATCGGTCTGCCCCTGCACCATGACAAGAGATAGGCGCATAGCAGGACTGATTCCGAGAGTCGTTTTCGTCGCTCTGTCTCCGCCGCACTCATGGCGCGTGCTGTACAGGTGCGAGAGAGACAGAGCGACGAAAACGACTCTCGGAATCGGTCCCCACCCTTCAAAAGTGGAGAACTGCATAAGTCTACACGTTCAAGGGTGGAGTTCTCCACCACCGGATTACAGTCTGTGTTCCGGTTCTCCACCGCACACTAGGTTTTACAGTGTGGTGATGAAGAAAAGCGACCCAAACAATAGGCCACAGTCTCGGTGGCATTCTTAGAGTTTCGTTAGAGACGCGAGAAACACCGGTTGGTTTGTTTGCTACTGACGTCCGGCCGTCGGCATTTTTGAGACACTTCCCGCCAAATGACTTTGACGGATTGAATCAGAAATTACATTAAGCCGGGCACATGAGCAAATGACACCTTTATCGAAATCGCTCTGAAGTCACTTTTCTGTTCAGTGCGCCGAAAATTGTACGTGCTTTCATTGAATTCAAAACGGTTGTGACTCAGGGGCGGGCGGAGCGGCGGGAAGCCATCACAGCGGACCCGGTCACCGGCCGAACGCGCACAAAGCTTTGAACAGCAGGGCGAGCAGGGCCCCATCAAACCGAAAGCGAATTACACGTCAAAGCACGAAACTGTCACTCAACACTCACCTGGAGACACGACCGGCGATCGAAGACTTGAAGGTTTATTTCTCTGGATGTTCGAAAGCGAAGCGAGACAATGAGCTGCGACGATTTCTTGGCGGTAACGTGGACGTGATGATCCGTTCCGATCCGCTCGAAAATGGCTTCCAGGTTCGCCAACCCTTGAGTGTTCAAACGTTCAAACTTCACCGCCACTTTCGCGCACGTTGGAAAACGTGAAACCAAACCGTACAATAAAAGTAAAAAGGGGACTGAAAGGAGTGATAAGTCAATTCTTAAAAATGCACTGTATACTGTCTGTCATATCAATCTAAAGTGTGCGCCCCTTCACTTGCCGTCTGTCTAAGTGTAAAACTAGTCAGGAATGTTCATTCCAGGGGCTTCGCCTTCTAATTCCTTTTCATGACGCCAGCGTCAACTTACGGAATCAATATGACAAAAATATAAGTTTACGATTCGTCTGCATGTTCTGCAGTGTCATAATAATCATTTATCAACAAATTTATTTGTTTATGAGGAAACGAGCATTCTGAGTTTGTCAAGGTTGCACATCAAACGTTGTTCTCATTTTTAGTTGTTCTGTAATCCATTATCGACGTTCGGTCATAGAACCTTGCTGAGAAGGAAACTGTAGTCGACAACACCAAACCAAAATACGTGAACTTGTCGAGGTTGTGCAGGTTAGGTTGACTAATACGTCTGCCAGGTCGAGCCGTTGTGAGCCTGCCCAATTTCAGGATACATTTACCGTCGCTGACTCGATATTCACTCGCTTGCACGTTCTGATTCAAATGTTCCCTCCTCCAGCACGTCACTGACTCAACATTGAAATTGATAGACAGATTCGCTTTCAGGTTCTGATTCAAATGTACCCGCGTTACCAACATAAAGAAATTACATTACAATGCGTTCCCGTGTGGTCGTGATATTTTAACGAACGAACTGATAGAAAACAACAATTTTATTCTGTTGCTTTGGTTTCTTTGTCGATTCGTTTCATTTCTTTTCCTCCACACCGTGGCTCTGACTCCAGATGGCTCCGCCATTTTATTTAATTTATTTTCTTTTCATTTCATTGGGCGAAGCCAAAAAATTCGTTTTGGTCATTCCATTTTCTGTCACCTCGCTGCGATAGAGCAGGAGCAGTGTCCGTGATAAATGTTGTGTGCCAGACCGAGCAAAAAATCATGGTCTCTTTTTGTTTCCTAAACCCAATTTACTTTCGTCTGAGGCCCATAACAGCAACTCCATGCTTAATAAAATTACCTTCATACATTCTTTGTACGCTGAACAAGGAAACAAACAAAAGGCTATCATCATTTATAAATTTATTTGACTTGATACACATCAATTAAATAGAAACATAATAATACTAGGGGGTAAAAAAAATAAAATACAGCAAAGCCGGCAAAGCCAGATTAATCACACATTGTCAACTTGTTTGACAGTTTCAGAAATCAATCTGAGTCCACGGATTATCAGAGGATCCTAGGTATGTTATAGCCTTATTATAGTTGGGCAAATCTGCAATTAAAGTAATTATGAGAGCAATTATATAATGCTGTGAAATACAAAATACAAGTGTTAAAGTAATACTAGTGGACGGTACTTGTGGAAAAATGGATTACTTCAAGTTAAAACAATGTGATTAGAAGACTTAAAACATACCAAAATCTTCAGCAATTTCAGGAACAACCGTAAGGTAGTGCTCTACTAGAATAAGATCCTTTCCAGTCACTCTTCCAAAGACATCGATGAGACCTTCCAATGGTTCATCAAGTGGAGCATCGAATTGCAGTTTGACAGTGATATTATCTCCAGTGTTAACGTCAACACTATTTCCAGTGTTCTGAAAGCAAAATGAAAGGAAAAATGATTTTCCTAAAGGTGCTGCAATGCAGATCAATAAATGGGAGGACGAACAGAAGCCTGGTTTAAAAGTGTCAAAATAATTAGGTACCGATAGAGTAGGGTATTCAAAATTTGATGGACGTGAAATGCTGTGGTTATTGCAGAGGAATGGACATAAAAATATGATCCTGTCAAAATACATACCTTCACGACGTAGCCAACCAACCTCACATTCTTTTCCATGTACCGGTTAGTCTGCAGCATGGTGCCAGTTACACTGACTCTAGGAACACCAAATTTTTCATTTGCCATGGTGACAAAAGAAAAGAAGTTTCGGACCTTTGGAAGACGAAGAATTCACTCAAGAATGATAGAACGACAGAACCCGACAGAACGGCAAAAATGAATAAAGCACTCGTTCTCTTTTTGTCAGCCGAGAAGAAACGCGCGCACGTTCAGTGGGGCCAACAACTGAAGTCTACCCTAAAATCAGAGGATAGCCTTATGAGCCTTCTTAACAAGTATTTTTAAAAGTGGGAAAGAAAATGGAAAATCGTCACTTTATCTACGAGAAAGAAATTGTTATCAACCCGTTCTACAGAAGTAATCTATTTTGTTTTGTTGGTACAGCAGTGCAAGCAGTTCCAAACATTTTCTCAAAGGCGTTCTCGTCGTGAAAACAAGCGACACGTCACCGCCGGTTTTCTGCCACCGCGACGCGTCGGCTGTTACGGGTGCTGCTTCTTCCCCCTGTCTGTTCTCTTCCCTTGCAGTGGGTCACTCTCTCATTCACTCACTCACCCAGTGCCACGACATTCGGCATTGCCCCGAATAAAATCACCATGTCGAACAAGAAACAAGCTTTCACCAGGGAAGAGGAGCTGCTTCTCCAAGATTTTAGCCGAAATGTCTCCACCAAATCGTCTGCTCTTTTCTACGGGAACGCTTTCATCGTTTCTGCCATTCCCATCTGTGAGTTTCAATCAGTAGATTGTTTCTGTGTATCTTCGTAGTTAGTAAAATTTTGAATTAGGTTTTGAAGGGACGCAGTCTCTTCCATCAGGTCACAAGTAAAATTCCAGTGTAACCTAGCTCGACAAGTTATTGTCAAAAGGAAACACCATCTTGCACTACAACTTTTAATTGCATCTAGATATTATTAACTAGCTTTCAGGAGTACTTACTTCTTTCACAGACCTAATGTATTTTTTCTTTGCTTTCCAGGGCTTTTCTGGAGGATCCACATGATCGATCTTTATGCATCGCTCATCTCCTTCGTTGTGGTGACTATTGTCAGCACTTACCTTGTTGCTTTTGCGTACAAGAATACAAAGTTCATCCTAAAACATAAGGTGTGATTTAGCTTTGTTAAATTTTTGAAATCATTTGCTCTCAGTGTTTGCTGGGTCAGAGCTAACTGGTTGTTTGTCTGTTCAGGTGGCAGTGAAGCGTGAAGATGCTGTTAACCGGGAAATGACCAAGAAGTTAGCAGAGGACAAGAGGATGAGCAAGAAGGAGAAGGATGAAAGGTAAACAAAACTTCCAGCTTTTCATTTCAAGCTGTTCAGGTTTCTTCACTACAATATTTGAATCAATTTTAATGTTTTGTTTCAGAATTCTGTGGAAAAAGAATGAAGTTGCTGACTATGAAGCTACCACATTCTCTATTTTCTACAACAATGCCCTCTTTTTGGCTATTGTTATTTTTGCCAGCTTTTATGTCCTTAAGTCATTCACCCCTGCTGTAAACTATATTTTATCAGTTGGTGTGGCTGGTGGTCTCTTGGCCCTTCTTTCTACTGGTACCCAGTAAATACTGTACTAATTAAATGTAAGTTCTTCTAAGAAGAGTCTTATGTTTCTTATTTATGTTAATTTTTGATATTAAATTAAACAACAAATAGCAAGTTTTTTTTAAATTTTTTATTACTTAACATTATCCCTTTGACAGACTAGACATAATCATTAAATGCACATAGTCTTCAATAACTTCTAATAAACTACACTCAAATTGAAACAAAAATCTGGCAAATACTGCAACACAGTGATGAAAAGGAGGTGCCATACAAACTTGACCACTTCCTTCACGGCATAAATTGAAACCAATAGAATGCAGCCCACTCTCCACAAGTGATAAAAAACAAAGTCACTTTTAGTCAGAACACACAAAATAAGTGGGCACTGTGATGAGGAGTAACATTAGTGTCCAGTGAATATCTGTCTAATCTAAATGTGAGTTGGTAAACTCAACTCACTTAAACACAGTACATTTTCTCCTACGTCAGATAAGAGAGAAGATATTTTTCTTCAGAGTGGGTTTTGAAACTTAACACCCAAAATTGATTAAGTGTAAAATAAAATAAAATCTAAAATAATATGTGAACTTGAGACTTGGTGCCAAAAGCGGATAAATTAGTCGGTATATTCAACTCCATAAGATTGCAAAGCAGCTTTAGCACAAATCTTCTTGGCTGTCTTTTTGTTGGTTGCTGAAAAAAAAAACTTTATATTAAGCCCCATCAACTCAATACAGGCTTGCTTAGATGCCATTGTGATGTGAAAACTTACCAGAGCCACAAAAATATTGGCCATTGAAATCAACAGTTAGTGTGAACACCGTGGCCCCATTACGAACATCTCTTGCCTGTTCAGTAAACTTAGACTGTGGGCTTATTTGGTGTAACAGCATCACAGGATTAACCTCAGCGGCATTTGAAGGAAGCTTTCCTTTTGGACATGGACTCAAAGTTGAGTTCTGGAAAGAATTTAAAGAGAATAAAATGGTAAACAGAAGGAAACTTAGGATAAGGGCCACTGGTGTAACAGCATTACAGGACCAACCTCAGAGGGATTTGAAGGAATCTTTCCTTGATTCAGTGATGAGTTCTGAAAAGAATGCAATGTGAATAGTACGGAAAACAGAAGTAGCACATTAATTTTGCATGTACAAACTGGAGAATGAACAAATCAAAATCCATCAACCAACCTGGCTAGTTACTAGCCCGAAGGGTTTGGTAGAACCTTGCCATAGAGCAGCTAGTTTGAACATAGCTAGTGATGCCAAGCTGCTCCATGGAGTGTCATCCTCAGGGACTTGATTTTTAACAGCATCAGTCTAGAAATTAAAAAAGCAAGAAAGGTGATAAATTTTCCATTTTTGAAGCATTTTGCTTGGTTTTAGTATTGCTTACCTGACTGTCCTCCTCTTTCATTGGAGTGTCTTCATCTGCAAAGAAAGAGTGAAACAAACCACAGTTAGCCTTTTCAACTATGTAATTTGATGGTCAAAATCATTCAGACTATTAAACCAGGTGTTTGAGGACACTACAGTCAGCATAACAGTGCTATACCTATGGGAAGACAAGGTTGGAAACCACAAGAACCCTCTAAACAACAAGAGGATGAGGATGCAACCAATGAATGAAGCAACCAACATCGTTGTGTTAGGATGTCAGGGACTTGGGACCTAAGCTGCATGACTTAATTTTTTAAGGTCATTGATGTGGTACCCGAATTAAATGTACCATCTTGTAATGAAATAAATACGGCACTCTTTTGAAAACCAATAAACTTGCAGTTGAAAGTCTCACCTTCTTTCTTGACAAGTTGATCCATTAGTTTGTCAAAGTACAGGCCCCTCAAAGCAGATTCTGCAGCTTCTTGCTGAGCAAGTTTCTTGCTGGGGGCCTGTCCCAAAAATGTTGAACCGTCAATCTGAAAAAAAAAAATAAAATGAAAGGTTTGCAAAATGTTAAATATTAAAATGGTATCTATAGTTTTGTTATTTTTACCTCCACAGACACAACGAACACGGTCTGATTGTTTTCACTTTTTTCAGAAATGTTGTAGGGAAGGCCTGGCTTCAGTTCATTGAGAATCATCAAGGGGTTTTTCGGGATCATAAGCTTCTTGGCTTGATAATTCCTTCTACGACGCTTAACGTCTGGAGCAACTTTCACTGCAGAAAATAAAGACATGTGAAACAAAAAAACTAAAGAGAATCATCAACAATCTTTTTCAACTGAAAATGTTACTTACCAATAGCACCACCAGGCCTTTTTAACCAAGGCTTGCGTGCACCTTGAGCTTCAAAGTTGTCATTCTCAGTACTTGTATCCATGGCACCAGTACCAAAACTCTGGTCATTTGGATAGCTCAGTGGATTCATCACATTATTGTTTGAAGCCATAGTGACGTAACTGAAAAGGAAAAAGAAGTTCAATAAACAATTAATTATTATTAAAATATTGTATCACTCCCTGGGCACTGGCAACAGGATCTGTGAGGGGCGTTTTGAACATGGAGGGCGTCTTAGCACTCGCAGGAAAATAGGAAAAAATGGCGCAGCAATGATATCCCTATCCTATCTGCGGATCGGACTTCAATAATGCTCCGGAAAGTGAACACTGCAGCTAAAACAATACTTAATTGTCGCTGCTTTGCGGCACGCTCGCTCGGCAGCCGATAGGCTGAGGCTGCATAGCAGAATACAGAACTCAGCACAAGTACTTTGTAATCATACGAAGACTATGCGCATCAAAGAAACCAATGAGGTCTTATATGAGTAGAACATACTTACTATAAACGAAGACCGACAGAAGAACGAAAAGTGCGACAAATCCAAACCGATAAACTAGCAAAGCAAAGATGCGGTTGTCTGACAAATGGTCGGTCGGGGCACAGACACAAACACAAAAAAACAGCGGAACGACGACGAACGCTGACTCCAACTGAGCCAACCCTTTTTGGTTTCTTCTATAACTCTAACCAATTATTTGACTGAAATAGCCCCCATATTTCATCACAACTATAATGTTTTATACAAAGCGGATCTTTTTAAGTATGGTTTCGTTTGTGGCGCTGTGAAACAAAGGGAATGACAATGCTGAAAGCGGCAGTGACAAGTTGGCTAAAATGGTGACAATGGCGCGCGTTTCAAACTTTAGAACAATAAAATATTAAAATCGTAATGCGGGAGAGCAACTATAACGTAAATCGAAAGAAGAAATTGAAGAATATTTCCCCTATTTCGTGGAGAAATTTATTTTGTTGCAATTAGGTCACCAATAAGGCTAAATTCAATCACAAACATCCTTTTTTCCTGCTTTCGTCTGCTTGATGCGGCACTCTTTCGGAAACTGCAACCCTACACTCCAAAAAAGTTACGTTCAACACAAACTGCTGCCATGTCAAGGCTTTCACACTCGTCGGTCAATGAATTTGCCTTGTCCTTGTCATTCTTGAATCAGCGGTACGTCTAAAGTAGGAAATGCTTTGCCGTGTTAACCAGCTGATCCCGACTTGTAGTGTTGGCGACGCTGCCCGCATTATTCGGTTACCTTCGGACACGGCCCGACCGAACGATTCGGTTCCGTGGGGGGCAAGGGTAGTTGACGGTAACCCCTTGCAATTTGTCATTTTTCCTTATCGGTCCTGTGGGAAAACAAACTTTGGGGCGTTATTGGTCTGTGCGTGAGTGTTCGAGACGAGGATCCAGGACTTTGCGGCGTTGGCCGCGCTGGGGCTGAGTCGTTGCTGCGTTTCGGTGAGTACTTCATCCACTGCCATTAGGGATCGTATTGGTTGGGATTCTTTGTTGCTGCCTGTCTGCGACTGCCGAGGCGTTTCGTGGGAGAGGTTTCCCTGTGCGGCGTTCCTCGCCCAGTTGTGAGACGTGCTCGGGACCACACCCATTGTGTACTTGCACCGCAAACGGCAAACGACCCCCTGCCGAAGTGACTGTTGTCCTAGTCCTAACCTGTACACAGACCAACCACATTAAGTGCATCCAAAGTGCTTTGTGCTAAGGTTGTTTGTGCTAACGACAGGGCTGGGGGTCGAGGAGAAGGCAACTTCGTTAAGGTCACTTGGGTTTGGATTGATTTGCACCATTACGTTTACCACATCCGGAGCTCTGCTTTGAGTTTTACGCTAACACTATTTTTGTTTTTGGCTTGTAAAGTGTGATTCTGCTGTCTGCTGAATAGGATCATTGTTTTCAAATGATTGCGATTTGTTTACCTTTTCCCCCTCAATAGAAATTGTTACATTTTAAACGATTCAGTGTAACTAAAGCAAATTACTCTATGAAAGATTTGGCAATTTTAGTATTAGTTTTTTTTTTTTTTTTTTTTTTTGGGGGGGGTGCAGGGAATGGAAATCTCATGGGAGCTGGAAACTTAGACGGATACTGTTGCCATCAGACTTTTGTAGGATAAAGTTTGCGTCATGTGGCAGTGTTCTTTGTAGTGAATATGTCATCATTAGGTGTCATGCTGGATAATTGCTGTACTTTTCCCAGCTGTCACTGAAATAAGAATCGACTTTTGCTGTGTAGAGTGGAAAACAAGGTGAACACAGTGATTCAAACCACAGCCCTTGAGCAAGCTTCAAGGCCACATCGTATTCATCCACTCACAGACTGTGACAATATTTCTGTTTGAATGCTGATGTTGAATGTGGTGCTATCAAATTGAAAGAGCTAGAGAGAGAGAGAGAGAGCTGTAAACCGTCTCACTTGTTCATATCACTGATTTCTTGCCTTGGATCACTTTGGGCAAAGCCAGGGCCAAATGCGAGTAAGCGAGTGAGCTCGACGGCTCCCAGTGGTGTGGCGACCCGCCGACAGATGGCGTATGCGTCTCCGCCCGAACGGGTGGCGACGGGAGATCTGAGAGAGAGAGACGCAGACAGTGCTCTACCGCAGTCGACTAGACGCTTTTGCCGTCCGAAGCCCGTGTTGCATCTGACAAGTGGTATCGGGAGAGAGAGCTCGACCACTAATGCACCGACCATTTATTTTTTGGCTCGGCTGCGAGTCGAACCCGCGAAGTGCACTTGAACATTTCCTGTTGCGCGGCGCTCACTCGGATCGTCCAAGGAATCCAAGGGCACGAGAGCACCGAGTGTCCGCGTACTCGGGGAGGGCGGGGTTGCTATCGGCCCCTCCGGGCCCCTCTGCGACCAGCCGTCAAGGCCCTGGTCGGCCTTGTTGCAGGCCATGGCGGGCCTTGGTTTGAGCCATGGTGGGCCTTGGTTTGAGCCATGGTGGGCCTTGGTTTGAGCCATGGTGGGCCATGGTGGGCCATGGTGGGCCCTTGAGTGAGCCATGGTGCGCCATGGTGCGCCGTGGTGGGTCCTGGGAGGTCCTGATGGGTCCTGGTGGGTCCTCGGTGGGTCCTACTTGGTCCCACTTGGTCCTACCTGGTCCTACTGGGTCCTGGTGGGTCCTGGTGGGTCCTGGTGGGTCCTACTTGGTCCCACTTCGTCCTGCTTGGTCCTACTGGGCCCTGGTGGGTCCTGGTGGGTCCTGGTGGGTCCTGGTGGGTCCTGGTGGGTCCTCGGTGGGTCCTGTGGTCCTGGGCCTGGTGGTCCTGGTGGTCCTGGTGGGTCTGGTGGGTCCTGGTGGGTCCTGGTGGGTCCATGGTGGGTCCATGGTGGGTCCTGGTGGGCCTGGTGGGTCCTGGTGGGTCCTTGGTGGGTCCTGGTGGGTCCTGGTGGGTCCTGGTGGGTCCTGGTGGGTCCTGGTGGGTCCTGGTGGGTCCTGGTGGGTCCTGGTGGGTCCTGGTGGGTCCTGGTGGGTCCTGGTGGGTCCTGGTGGGTCCTGGTGGGTCCTGGTGGGTCCTTGGTGGGTCCATGGTGGTCTACTTGGTCCTACTGGGTCCTGGTGGGTCCCGGTGGGTCCTACTGGGTCCTGGTTGGGTCCTGGTGGGTCCTGGTGGGTCCCGGTGGGTCCTACTGGGTCCTGGTGGGTCCCGGTGGGTCCTGGTGGGTCCCGGTGGGTCCTGGTGGGTCCTGGTGGGTCCTGGTGGGTCTTGGTGGGTCATGATGGGCCATGATGGGCCATGATGCCCCCTGGTGAGCTCTGATGCGCCAATGCACCCTGGTGGGCCACAGTGCCCTGGTGGGCTCTTTGAGGCTCGTTCGCGTGTAAGGGAAGGGAGAGGGGCTAACCCTGGACACATGCGGCTGCAGCTGTCCAATCCTTGACCGATTTCACCCGTAGAGGATGGTGGGGGTGGGGTGGGTGGGGGTGACCTGCCCGGGAAAAGAGCGGGGTGGTACAGAGGGAGGGGGGAGGGCTTTGCTTCGACTTGGAGCAGGGAGACGCGGGCCAGGCGGTCGCTGACCTATTTCCGCGCTGACGACCCAAACCCAACCGCACAGCGCCGCACGGCACTCGCGGGGTGAACAAGGAGAAGGCGAGCACAAACCGCCCTGCGCCCCGCCCCGCCACGCCCCGCCACGTCACGCCCTGCCATGCCTTGCCACGCTCCGCCCCTCTGCCCTGGCCCGCCCCGGCTCGCCACGCCCCGCCACCCCCTGGCCTTGCCCGATGCCGTAACTACCCCCTCTGGTCCGGGGCGTCTGGTTGCCACTGCTCCCGGTCGGGGTCACCCCTGCTTGCCCGCTGTGCTTGGGAGCCGTCGGGGCCCGACTCGGGGGGCTGCTAGGCGCTGCCAGGGCACCGCTAGGGCACCGCTAGGGCGCCGAGCGGCGGAGGGCTAGATAGATCGCTTTCGGGGCCTTGAAGGGTCTAGCAATGACGTGGGCGTGGATCAGCTCGCTTGGCGGTCAGTACTTGACGGATTTCGAGAGTCGTTTTCGTCGCTGAGTCTCTTTCGCGCCCATACGGGACGCCCCGTGAGTGCGAGAGAGAGCGATGAAAACGACTCTCGGAATCAGCTGCAGTTCTGCGATTCAAACAAGCTCCCCACCAACCCCGCCTTACTCTCCGCAGCCCCCTGAGGTCCTACACTCTTTCCCGTACACTCCCGGCCCTACGCCCTACGGCCCCGGCGAGGGCCCCGGCGAGAGCCCCGCCCCGCATCCCTCGCCACCCCTCTGGTGGGCGGGCACTGCGGGCAGGTCCTTGGGTGGATCGACCAGCCCGCCGCGGTGCGGGCCGCGGTACGGCACGAGGTGTGCACTCCAGGCCAGGGCCGCCACCCCATCTGTTGTTCCTTCCGTTCGGGACCTGTCGCGCCCAACGGCCCGGGCCTCGGCCCATGGCTGCGGACTCATTCCGAGAGTCTCTTTAGCCGCTCTGTCTCTCTCGCGCCTATACGGAACGCCCCGTGAGTGCGAGAGAGACAGACCGCCGCCGCCGACTCCTGGAGTCAGTCTGCAGGGGCGGCGGGCGGGGGTCGTCGGCGGCCTCGCCGCGAGGCGGGCCGAGGCGGGCCCTCCAGGCGCGTGGCCTGCATGACCTGCTGCCTGCACTGCATGACCTCCCGGCACACACGAACCCCGCCGCGGTCGTTCTTTTCTGACGAAACGCGACGCTCCAGTTTGGGTCGCTTCTCCGCGGCCCCGGCACGGATAGAGCGCGCACTACCACTGTCGCGCTGTCGTACCGTTTCAGTGCGGTATAAAACGGGCGCACCCTCGCTCCCTCTCTCTCTCTCTCTCTCTCTGACAAACAGGCCGTGCAGCGTGCACCCTCTCTCGCTCTCTCTCGCACGCGCAGCGTGCAGCGTGCACCCTCACCGCAGGAATTTAATCTCGCTCCTCAAAGCCCTGCGAGCTGCGCGCGCTGCCGCCGCTCCAGCTCCTCTGCAGCGATTCCCGGAGGGGGTTGCCTGCCTGGCGGGGCCGGCGGGGCCGGCGGGGCTGGCAGTCTGCTTTATTAAGGTCATATTCGTCTCGTTCTCCCCATGCCCTACTTCCCGCTCACCCCGTCCTCTTTGGCGCATTTGTCGTCTGTCTCTTTTCACTCGGGGGAAGGGGTGGGGGGCCCCGCTGGGGGCACGGGGCGCGTCACGCCCATCAGTGATCATCATCACCCCTTCCCCCTGGGGCGCCCCCACTCCCCCTCCCCTCCCCTCTCCCTCCCCTCCCCCCCTCCTCCTCCCCTCCCCTCCCCCTCTCCTCCTCCCCTCCCCTGCCCGTCGGGGGGTTGCGCGGGGCGAGCCGCGGCGTCGTGGGGCCCTAATGGCGCAGTTCGCACCATGTTCCAGTTGGCTGCAAGTAAAGTACACTCGAGAAAAAGAGAGGGAAAAAAAATAATGGCTGCAGCTGCGAAATAATTGTAGAGAAGTGTCTAGCGTTTGAGGACTTTTTCTCTCCAACTGAAATAAATTTGCGATCGCATTCTCTAGACTGCAGCAAAAGTGGAGCAAAAAGCTGGGGCGAATGGGGCGACGCGGACGCGGTCCGGCAAGCACACTCTAAATGTCTTGCGATGAAATTTCTCACACGACATTTAGAGTGCAGAGCTAGGCAGCGCTTGCCTGTCTTGCTAACACTGGACGACACTGGCCATTCTGCACTCCACCTGCACTCCACCTTGCATTTCACCTTGCACTCCACCTGCACTCCACTTTGCACTCCACCTTGCATTTCACCTTGCATTTCACCTTGCACTCCACCTTGCACTCCACCTTGCACTCCACCTGCACTCCACCTGCACTCCACCTGCACTCCACCTACACTCCACCTGCACTCACCTGCACTCAACCTTCCACTTCCACCTCCACCCCACCTCCACCGCACCTCCACCCAACCTCCACCCAACCTCCACCCCACCTCGCCGCGATGTCCGCCTTGTTGTACGCTCCTCGATGAATGGGCGGAATCTTGCGCGGCTGCCAAATGGTGTCTGTGCGCCGCAGTGCTGCGCAGTGCCCGTATCTCTCAGTGGACTGGATTCCGAGGGTCGTTTTCGTCGCTCTCTCTGTCTCTCTCGCACTCAAGGGGCGTCCCGCTTGGGTGCGAGAGAGAGAGAGAAAGATCGACGAAAACGACCCTCAGGCTGCTGGTCGGCACTTGGCACGGCCACGGCGGTGGGTGACTTGTCGCGAGCACGGTCGAAAATGATGGAAAACGAAGCGAAAAGACAACAACAATAAACCACAAACGAACGCAAGCGAACAACAACAACAACATCAAAACGAACGGGTTGTGTGGTGGCCGCTGTCAAAGTGACACGCATGCGACAAACCGAACCCGAAAAATGGTGCGTGTGCGATTGGGCGCGCGGGGGAGTAGGGGGCGAGTGCGGCGGGGCCTAACGCGAGCGAAACACGCTGCTCGGAGACACACGGCACTCGACAGGTGTTTGTCTTGCCCGCCCCGCCCCGCCCCGCCCCGCCCCGCCCGCCCCGCCCCGCCCGCCCCGCCCCGCCCCCCCCGCCCCGTGCTGCCCGCTGACCTGGAAAGAGGGCGCCCCCCACCCGAGCTTTTGGGCTGCCATCCGCACGCACTGTGGCCGCCCTGGCCGCCCCGGCCGCGCAATGGCGGCGTGCTTTGTCCCGAAGCACGCGCGCAATGGGGGCGGCCAGGCCAGGCGCGGATCCAGGAGCTTTCTAGGGGGGGTCGTTGTGGCTCTGTTTGCGCAGTTACGGGGTCATAAAGAAATGCTTGTTGCATACCTTCCAGGGGGCGTACCTATAGTGCCCCAGAGGGGGTTATTACCCCCATCTCTCCCCACCCCACACCAACCCCCCTTCGCGCCTCGGAAGCGGGCCACTCGTTACGCGGTGACGGGCGCTCCGATCAGACTGTCACACTCGAATTTGGGAACTTGGCTGGTGGAAAGTCGAAGCCGCTCTGCGGTGCCTCCGAGTTTGCGATGCCTGCACTGGTAAAACTGAGGCGTAGTTGTACTACGTACGCTTCAATCAAACCTACGACTGTACACGCTTGAAGTCAAGCGCTGAGAAGAGATATTCTACATCGCATTTAGATAGGTTTGTTCCTGCCAACTTCGGCCTCTTCGCTCATCGAATTTCGGTGCGCCAGGCGAAGCGGGCGGCTGGCAGTCAATGGCAATTTCAATAGAAGCAACAATAATAGCAGCGTAGGCAGGCCAGCGGGCGCGCGCGTCGCACGGGTTGCCTACCCGCCCGGTCACAGGCGCTAACCGCTGGGCGAGGCGCTGGGCGGCGACGCGGCCCCGCCCCGCCCCGCCTCACCCCTCCCCTCCCCTCCCCACCTCACCCCTCCCCTCCCCACCTCTCCCCGCCCCGCCCCGCCCCGCTCCTAGTCTCCCTGCCCAGCCATCAACCGTGGCTGGCTTTCGTCCTGGCGGCACCAAAGCGCGAGTGTAGTCGCGTCTGAGGCGGTGGCTCTCTCTCTCGCTCGCATTTGAAATAAAAAATAAATTAAAGTTTGTTTTTCCTGCCGGGAGGATGAAGAGGATTCGCGAGGATGTTTTGAAAAAAATGTTTCGGCCTTTAGTCGTATGTTTGGTTCTTTCGGAGCGAGCGCGCATCGCGAGAGCCGCGAGCCGATGCTTTGGCAGCGCTGTGCTGCTGTGCGGAGGCTGCTGCTCGTGCTTCTCGTGTCGTCGGGCTCATGCTGTACCTTTCAGCGAAAAGAGAGAGAGGGGAAGTGGAATGGAGATCGCAAGGTCTTGTTTTGCAGAGACCGCGGCGGTTTGAACTGGCGATGACTGTTGGGGGCGACGCAGGAGAGGTGGGGGGGGGGGACTGCCGCGAGATTAGGCCGAATAATCTGAGAGGGCCTATCGAGGAAGCGTCAAGGTTGCGCATCGATAAGGAGAGACCCTCGTGTGTGTGTGAGTGAGTGAGTGTGTGTGTGTGTGTGTGTGTGTGTGTGTGTGTGTGTGTGTGTGTGTGTGTGTGTGTGTGTGTGTGTGTGTGTGTGTGTGTGTGTGTGTGAGTGTGAGTGTATTTGCGTGTGCAGTGCACTCATTTGGATGAGAAATTCGTGTGGTCGAAACGGCGCGTGGCAGCAAGCAACTGCCCCACACACACGCTTTACCAGCTGGGTGATTTACTCTGTCTCCCTCGCACCCGTCGGGGTGCGGCAGAGACAGAGAGGACGAGGCCGTGCTCGGAGGCAACCTGCAGCGCGTGTGGCCACCGCCTCCATCCACCCCATCCTCCGTCCCGGCAGTGTGTGGCCTTGGCCACCGAGGCGCGTTCAGGTCTGATCGCGTCCACGCGCGCACAGGAACTTCGACTGAGGCTAAAATAAATTTCCTCCACCTGCCTTTGGCCTTCCCGTCTGAAAGCCAGCCAGCCAGCCGGGCAGCCAGCCGGCACGGTTGCTGGGCTGGGCAGGGCTGGGCTGGGCAGGGGTCAATGTTTTCAAGGTCGCCCCTTCGGCCTCTCCCCCCCCCCCTCTCTCGCCCTCTCGCTCGCTCCGCACGTTTCGCCCAGCCGCGCCCTTTTCTCGCTCCTTCCTGCCGCGCTGCCGCGCTGCCGCCTCTCTTCTTCGCTGCACTCCGCCGCTTCATTTTTATTTACACTTATTTCTGTTCGGCGGCCCAACCGCCACTTTCTGTGGTCGTTTTCATTCGGACGGTGTGCTGCGCTCGCTGCGCTGCCTCGCTGCCAGCAAAGAGTCGCCGCGTCGCCCTGTCTCTGTCGCTCCCACGGCCCTCTCCGTAAGGGTGCGAGAGAGACGGAGCGACGGACCGCCTCTTCTTCTGAATCGCCCGGTTGTTGTTGATTCTCTTCTATTTGACAAAGTTTCGTCTGTTATGATTTGCTCCCTCCCTTCTTGCACTCGCTTTTCACCTTTTGTTTTCTCCGTCTTCGCCTCACTTCAGGGCCGCGTTTTCTCTCTTGCGCCGTCTCGAATTTTTGTGTTTCCCCTCGCTTCACAATCGCTCATGCCCTCTGTGCACGTGTGTGTGAGAGAGAAGAATGTGTGTGTGTGTGTGTGTGTGTGTGTGTGTGTGTGTGTTTTGTCCCTCATTATATCTAGCTGGCCCGCTTGCATTCTGTATTCCCTTTTATCTGCTCGCCTTTGTCTCTCTCTTCTCTTTCCTCTTTCGCCCGCTCTTTCGGTTGCGCTCTCGGTGCATTGCACGCATCCCACACACTGTCAAAGACACACGTGAAAATGTTCGTGTCACGTGCCGAGAGGCGGAGAGGCGACCGTGTTGATTAATTCTGCTCTTCTTTATTTCCGAGGCGTTGGGACTGAATAAGGAACTGTAGTGAGTAAATAAGGTAGTCAAGGGACTGAATGAGGCATTGTGGGGACTAAATGTGGGAGTGTGGGTACCGAATGTGGGAGTTTGGGACTGGGACTGGCTACGTAAGGGTGTGGGGACTGACTAAGGGAGTGTGGGGACTGACTAAGGGAGTGTGGGGACTGACTAAGGGAGTGTGGGGACTGAATAAGGGAGTGTGCGGACTGACTAAGGGACTGTACTTTTACTTGATACAACTAGAAGATTGCATAAGAAGTATGGAAACGTACTAGTTTTGAGACATAACTATCAACGTTAGTATGTCGATAAGAGAATATGTTTAGAATACATACTAAGTACGGAAACATACTAGATGAGAGACAGTTTTTGAATATTTATTTTCAGCAGTCGCTTTACTTCCAGAAATGGATATTAAGTAAATTGTAACTGAAACTTAAACTGAACCTCCAACTGAACTTCAAATCAACACTAAAACTACATTGTGAACTGACAGAAAACTACAATTTCAACTGCAAAGTGGAATTGTATTTAATCTTCAGTTTCTTTTTAAAACTAACTTTAGTTCGGGAACTGCAGTTTTGGTACTGTAGTTGAAACTACAGTTTAACTAAAGATCCTTCCACCCGGGTAGGGACTGACCAAGGGACTGACCAAGGGCCTGACTGCGGGGACTGACTAAGGGACTGTGGGGACTGACTAAGGGACTGTGGGGACTGACTAAGGGACTGTGGGGACTGACTAAGGGACTGTGGGGACTGACCAAGGGACTGTGGGGACTGACCAAGGGACTGTGGGGACTGACCAAGGGACTGTGGGGACTGACCAAGGGACTGACTGTGGGGACTGAAGGGCGCTGACGGCGTGCTCGTCACTTGACGGCGTTGCGTCAGAGTTATCAGGCCGACCTTGGCTGCCCGTGGCGCGGCCCCGCTGGGACGGCCGCGGGGACGGCCAGGACCGCGACGAGGACGCGACCGCCCGCCGGGGCCTCTCTGTTTCGCGTTGTAATTTGGCCGCCCTGCCCGGCGGAGGGTCTGCCCGGCGGCCTGCCCGTCCGGGCCATGTCAATGTTTGGCCGGCAGGCTGGCCTCGGGCGGCTACACCGGAACTTTGTTTTGGCGTGCGGGTGCGGCGCCGTGCGTCTCTGCAGGTCGAGTCCGAGGGGTAGGTCTCGTCGGTCTGTCTCTGTCACACGTACACGGACGCCCCATGAGAGCGAGAGAGGCACCTCAGCCTGCTGGTCGTGTTGTCCGCAAGGCGTCCACCGCCGCACAGTGGGCCAGAAGACCGGTGGAGGCGGCCAAAACTCTAGACTCGTTTTGAGCCCCAGAGTCGCTAAATGGGACTCGAACCGAACGTGTGACCCCACCAATGGATTGCTCTCCGAACGAGGAATCCATTGATAGGGTCACACGTTCGGTTCGAGTCCCATTTAACGACTCGAGCTCAAAACGCGTCTGGAGTTTTGGCCGCCTCCACCGGTCTTCTGGCCCACTGTGCGCCGCGCGGATGGCCGTCGGCGACGTCCCCGTCGAGGTGAACTGGAAGGTGCCTGGCGGCTGCCGCGGCCCGACGCCGCTTACGCCCGGAGGATTCCGCGAGGCTACCCGAAGGATGCCCTGAAGATGGGCGGTGCGAGTCCGCGGGTCCGTGAGGTGGGGTCCGGGGCCCGGGCGTCGACTCCGTGGGGTCAGCGCTCCCCGCACCGCGCCTGCCAGCAGGCCGCGCCGCGCCGAGCTGGATACCGCTCGCGAGCGAGCAGCGCTGCCGCCCTGCGCCGTCAGCGGGCCGATTCAGAACAGTGCCTTCTGTCTCTCTCGCACCCTGATGGGACGCCCCGCGAGTGCGAGAGAGACAGTGCCGCCAGCGCACCGTGGCCGTCGCAGAGTGCTCGCGATTCGCGGTCTCGGAGTTCCAATTACCGGTGTGCGTGGCCGCGCGGCCCGGCCGGTGGAGTGCCGGGCCAACGTGCCGCCCTGGTGCCACGTCAGGTGTCCGAGAGTATGCCGCCGTGGCTGCGGCCCGGTTGGGCCCTTCGGGGGGCGTCGACGGCGCCGTCGGCATTTCGGGGCCGGGAAACGCGATCGCGCCGTCGTCGTCGGCCGCGTGGCGTGGCGGCGGCATGGCGGACGGCAGCGCGTCGCTGCGCTATGACGCGGCCGTGCGCGCGAGGAATGCGAGAGGGGGGCGGAGTGACGGCGCGTCGTCCAGTTGTTGTGCACCGCGGTGCTGTGCACCACAGTGTGCACCACAGTGCACAGCTCCACAGTGCACAGCACCACAGTGTGCACCACAGTGTGCACCACAGTGTGCACCAGCAATGGCAAAGCATTCCTCCTCTGTGCAGCGCGCTGGTGCCGTGAACCCGCCCCGCCCCGCCCCGCCCCCCCCGCCCCGCCCCCCGCCCCCCGCCCCGCCCGCCCCGCCCCGCCCCGCCCCAACCGTCGCCGTCCAGCAGGCCGGCCGACCTCAGCAGAGCTAATTCAATTCCATTGAAGTAGCAGAAAGGAAGACGTCGTTCTACGCAAGGCTAAAGGGTAGAATAAGAGAAGAAGAGTTAGAAAAATTATAAAACAGAATTAGAAAAATAGACTGACTGGACCACAATTTTTGTCTCTGCTGTAGATCTGTGCTTAAGGGACCAGCTATTGCCAGTGTGAGACAGACGGTGTCTCACACTTCCAGGTCTGAAACTATGGTGTCCCACCTTTCCATGTGAGAGACTTTGGTGTTTCACACTTGCAAAGCGTGACACACTTTGGTTCGTGCCATAGGGCGTGAGTCTGGCTGGCCCTCACTTGAATTTGCAGTGCATGCGCACACTTGCATTTGAAATGGTTTATCCGTGGTGTCCCCTTCCGCTGCGAACGCACAGCGAGGAGCGAAGCCAGTGATGGGTGAAATGAGGGAAGCAGAGGCGTACCCCCGCCCCGCCCCGCCCCGCCCCGCCCCGCCCCCTTCCCTCCCGCGCGGTCGCCGCCTTTTAAAATACCGAGGTGACTGACCCAAACAGCTATCGGACTTAAAACCGTCGGAGGAGCGTGAGCCAGAGCGAGAGAGAAGAGAAGTGAGAGAGAGAGACGACGAGAGAGGGAGAGGGAGACGAGGAGAAGAAAGAGGTGTGGGGACGCCAAGAGGGAAAGGGGGGAGGGGCTGTGCTGGCTGTGCTCGCGGCTGTTGACCTGAGCTGAGTGCCACACTGTGTCCCCCTTCCCCGTCTAATGCACGAACAGTGCAGGGCGCGGCGGGGCGGGGCGGGGCGGGGCGGGGAACGGGGCCATCGGAAAGGGGTTGAAGACGACTCGCCTCGGTCCGCTTCGGCCCGCCATTGGCGGAAATGACTCCAGCCGTCCGTGTGGGGCCGCGGGGCAGTCGCCGGTGACTGGAACTCCTCTCCAGCGGCCGGGGCACTGGAAAAAGGAGGGGGAGGAGGAATGCCGGGGCCCTAGATAAAAAGAGTAGTGAGGACGCGGGGTCGGCGACTTCCATCTCTCCAACCTGCTGCACATCTCGTTCTTGCCGGCGGTGCCGCGGTGCCGCCTCGCCGCCGTCGGCAGGGAATGCTGTCAAAAGTTGGGTGAAGCCAATGACCGCAATATGGGCGTGCTGCCCCGCCCCGCCCCGCCCCGCCCTCCTTGCTTGCTCCGCTGGCATTTCAGGTTGGAGTGGAAAAAGAAGGGGGGAGAGGGGTGTTGAGATGACGTCAGGTGTGTGTGTGTGTGTGTGCGCGCGCTCCTTTCCCCTCTTCCCCCAATCCAACCTAACCTCGATCAGAGTAGTAGTAGCTGTTCTGATTGGACCCATCGCATTTGGGGCGTCGGCGAGGCGGTGGTGGTGGCGGGGGCGGCAGAAGTGGCGTGCTTGGGTGCTATATCGGGGTCCTGCCCGCCCCGCCGCGCCCCGCCCCGCCCCGCCGCGCCCCACCCCCGTGTGGGCCCTTAGGGCTGCGCGCCGGGGCCGGCCGGGGTGGGGCACCTCGGACAAATAACGTGAATAGCCGTAGTAGATCGAGGCCACAGACCACCGCCTCACCCCCACAGCAGACTGATTCCGAGAGTCGTTTTCGTCGCTCTGTCTCTCTCGCGCTCGTGGGGCTGTTCCCTGTCGGTGCGAGAGAGACAGAGCGACGAAAACGACCCTCAGTCTGCCGCGCCATGGCCATTGAGGGCGCCAGCCTCGGCCCATCTGGACTTCCCCCACGGCCCTCGGCGGCCCTCGGCGGCCCTCGGCGGCCCTCGGCGTGTTTGACGGCGCGTCGAAGCGTCGGAGCGGCGGAGCGGCCGGCCTCCAAATTGGGGTGGCGCGCCGTGGCGGTGGCCGGCCGGGCCCGACGGCCTCTCGGCGCAGTAGATAAGCAATGGGAGCAACAGATAATGCGATCCTCCCCCGATGGCGCGCGGCGCTGCGCGGCGCGGCCAAGCGGTGGCCCTCGCGAGCGACGGCCTCGGTCTTCCCTTCTTCCCCATTAAAGTTTTTAATTCTTTGGCTCGGCGGACCCAAGTTGGATGATAGTCGCGCGGCTAGCTGGCCGGCTCGTGCCAGCAGACAGACTCCGAGAGTCGTCGCTCTGTCTCTGTCGCACTCACGGTGCGTCCTCTATCGGTGCGAGAGAGACAGAGCGGCGAAAACGACTCTCGGAATCAGTCTTGAGGCCGGCCTGGGGCTTAAAATCCAATTACTGGCCGCCTCTTTGGCTGTCGTTGAGGACGCCGAGCACGTCGTCCCCGCGGCCACGACGACGACGACGACGACGGCGTGCTGCGCGAGTTTGCCTCGTTCTCATGCGGGAGGCTCCCCCGGGCCCGATGCCTCCCGCCGGGCCGCCGTGGCGGGGTGCGTTGTGCCTTATGACCTTGACGGCTTTTGGACACTTGCAGGCGACGCGCGTGCACGCGTGACGTCATCGTCGGCCCTCCAGGGACGTGTCGCCCTCGTCGCGGCGGTCATTGGCCCGCTCCTCCTTCTCCTCCTCATCTAGGCCCCCAGCCTGGTGCAGTCTGACTCCGAGAGTCGCTTCTTCGTCGCTCTGTCTCTCTCGCACTCATAGGGCGCTCCGTATTGGGGCGAGAGAGGCCGACTGTCGGAATCAGTGTGCTGCCGGTGCGCTCGGCCTCGGCCCAGCCCGCGCGTCGCGTCCTGTTGCCAACAGGAGGTGTTGTCGCGGTGCGAAGTCTATCTCACATCCCGTCCGGCTTCCTCGGCCTCCTCGGCGTCCTCCTCGGCTTCTCCTCGGTTTCCTCGGCGTCCACCTCCTCGGCGTCCACCTCCTCGGCGTCCACCTCCTCGGCGTCCACCTCCTCGGCGTCCTCTTCCTCGGCGTCCTCTTCCTCGGCGTGCTCCTCATCGGCGTCCACCTCCTCGGCGTCCACCTCCTCGGCGTCCACCTCCTCGGCGTCCTCCTCCTCGGCGTCCTCCTCCTCGGCGTCCTCCTCCTCGGCGTGCTCCTCATCGGCGTGCTCCTCAGCGTCCTCCGGCCGGCCTCCTCGTCAGCCTCCTCGGCCTCCTCGCGCTGCGTCGAGTTAGTGCTCTCGCTGGCGGCGTTCGAGTCGAGTCATGCCGTCGCGCGGGGCGCTGCTGGTCTCGCGGTTCAACGCTCTGCGCTTGACGCCTCTCCCCTTCGCCCCCTCGACCCCCTCACCTCCTTGCATCGGAAATGAGCCGTGCGGACGACAGGGCTCCCTATCCCCCCTCCCCGCCGCCCCGCCCCCGCCGCG
Organism: Thrips palmi; assembly: GCF_012932325.1. Taxonomy (NCBI): domain Eukaryota; kingdom Metazoa; phylum Arthropoda; class Insecta; order Thysanoptera; family Thripidae; genus Thrips; species Thrips palmi. Next base: position 11,586,690 of record NW_023144631.1, on the reverse strand, counting down.
CGGTCACCCCGGGGTACCCCATGCGGGTGTGGACTTGTTGTCCACGGCCCCGGCGGCCAGCAGACCGATTCCGAGAGTCTGTTTCGTCGCTCTGTCTCTCTCGCGCCGATACGCAACACCCCGTAAGTGCGAGAGAGACAGAGCGACGAAGACGACTCTCAGTCTGCTGCCTCTCGCTATTGCTGGCCGGAAGCGCGGCCTGCTCCTGCTCGCCTCGCTGCACCGCGTCAGTCTGCAGGCCGATTCCGAACGCCGCTTTCGTCGCTCTGTCTCTCTCGCACTCACGGGGCGGTCCGTACACTCTGCATTTGGCATGCGATGCCCTGAGACTGGGCGCCTTTGTCGCCTGGTCCACTTTTTAGGGCGTCAAATGTCGCCCAGTTTCTGGGCACCTTTGTCGAATTGCCTCGGGGTGCCTCTGCCTTAGAGCCTGCGGACGCGGCCAGCGCCTAACGGTATCCTGCAAAGTGCCCTGAATCGGACAACGGCGTTCGCGCCTGCGGATCCGAAGAACGACCTCGTACATCGCCCGAACAATCCTTCCGGCGCTCGCTGGGTTCTTGTATCTGCGGACCTCTTGTCGCAATCGTCGTGGAGCGATTTCCTTGCAGGCTGCGAAGCCGCCAACTGTCCTTTAAGTACACACTTGAGAAGTGGTATACTTGAAGTCCACACTGGACCAAACGCACATGACTTGAAGGGCACCAGTATAACTATGTTCAGCATCTGTTGAATGTGTTTGAAGCAACCACTTGAAGTATGAGGACTTACGTATGAAACCGAGGCTTCTGAAGCTGCTTCATTCTACGCTCTACTCTCTCTCTCTCCTCTCTCTCTCTCTCTCTCTCTCTCTCTCTCCCTCCCTCACGGGACGCCCCATGAGTGCGAGAGAGACAGAGTGCCGCAGCGCACCCAGCAGTCGGTGCACGCCCACCGCCCACAAGCAGGCGAAGCAGGGCCGGCTGGCCGACGGCTGGCCTTCCGTCCGGCCGGCCGCGCGGCCCCGAATCGTAATGAAGATGATGACGGTGATGATGTGGTGGAGCGTGGTGGGCAGGCAGCAGCGGGCCGATTCCGAGAGTCGTTTTTCCGTCGCTCTGTCTCTCACACGCTAGGGCGTACCCTGTGGGTGCGAGAGAGACAGGGCGACGAAAACGACTCTCGGAATCAGTCTGCAGCTTAAGCAGGCAGCGGGTGCAGCCAGTGCAGCGCCGAGGTTGCCTCGCCTCGCCGGCTCTCTATCTTTAAAGGCCATTGCTTTGCTTTGGGGCGTGAATAACCTGGACGGGACGGCTTGCCCGGAACCGGGGAAGGGGCACTGATAAGGCGCCAACGCGCGCGTGTGTGTGTGCATGCATTTGTGTGTGTGTGTGTGTGTGTGTGTGTGCATATTTGTATGTATGTGTGTGAATGTGTGTGTGTTTTGTGCGCGGCAGGTGTGGATCGAGTATACGTAGGAAAATGCTGAGGAATCGGGTAGCATGGTAACAGCACAGCACGAAGAGGAGGCTGGGGCGTGGCACGGCCTGGGCACGGCGTGGCGTGGTCGGCACTGATGGCCAGTGGCAAGTGGAAGGGTTCGGGGACGGGGGGAAAGGAGGAAGGGAGGGGGGTCTCGCCATGCGGGGTCAGTGGCCGCGGCCACCAAGGTCACGATGGCCCGCCACTGCCAGGCCACTGCCACGCACCGCTCCAAGGAAAGCACCACGAGGAGGAGGAGGCCGGCAGCGCCGAAGTCGTGTAGCCACTTTGGCCGGTAAGCGGAGCCCCGTGCGTGGCACTGCGTGCTTGCGAAAGCCTAGAAGAAGAAGAAGAAGAGGCAGGAGGAAGTGGGTGTCAGTGTGGCGGCCGCCTGGCGTGTTTGCGATTCCGCAGCGCGGCGTCGTCTCGTCGCTCTGTCTCTCTCGCACCCCTCCGGGGCGCCGCGTGAGTGCGAGGGAGACGGACGAACTGTCCGACGACGATGACGGAGCCGCCGCCGGTGCCCGCTGGCCAGTGTGCCGCACAATGGCCGCGGACAATGGCTGGCGTGATCCTGGTGCTCTAGCCTCGGCCGACCGAAGGCCTAGCCGATGATCCGACGAGGCGACGCGCGATCGCTGCGAAATTCCTGCGGGAAGAAGAGGGAGAGAGAGGGGAAGAGCGCGGTGCCCTCTTCGCCGCCTTCTCGTTCCCTCTCTTGTTGTTGTTGTTTATCGCGATTCTCTTTTGCCACTCTTTTTCTCTGCGTGTAGTACGGCCCGTCCCTTCGGCCCCTTCGCCCCCTTCGGCCCAAGGGGGCCGCAGCTATTAATATGCTGGGAGGCCGGCCAAGACGCGGAGGTCCACGGAGGCCGCAGCCCCGCCCCGCCCCGCCCCGCCCCGCCCCGCCCCGCCCCGCCCCCGCCCCGCCCGCTCCGCCCGCCCCGCCCCGCCCCGCCGATCGCAGGCATTCTATTGGCACACCTTGAGCGCCATAAGTCGCGGACCGTAAAGACCTGCGCCCCGTTTTTCCCCAGCAATTTGGGTGTATTTTTGAACGAGGCCTGGTGTGCCCGGCCTGCCTGCCCGCGGGGCGGCCGCAGCGCGGTGGCGTGTTTGACGCGGTGCTCTGCGGCCGGGCCTCGCTCCTCCAAGGTCGCCGATAAGGCGATGTCGCCCCGATAGCGCTGGAGGGTTGCTGGCTGACTAGCTGGCTGGCTGACTGACTGACTAGCTGACCGACTGGCTTCCGGAGGGGCGGCTTGGTGGAGAGCGCGTTGCGTAAGCCGGCCGTGTGCAGCGGGCTTCTCTCTCACGCCCGGGCCGCTGGGAACGGAGCGGCCAATCGAGAGCCCAGCGACGCCTCGAGAGTGACGCCGTTTTCTGTAATGGAGCCCCTTTGGGGTTTGGGTCCGCGCGTTGTCCGACGTTGTCGGTGGTTGGTTGGCTAGAGCAGTGCGGTTCCGATATCCGGACCGGACCGAGTTTCGCCGCTGCCTCGGTCACGACGAGAGCGCTGTTCGGAACGAGCCTGCAGGCGGTGCAACTACTGCACTGGGGGACTCCCGAAGGCCGAGGGCTTGCCGCCGTGTCCGTGCTTTCGACGCTGTCTCTCTCCCTCCCTAACGCGACGCCCCGTGAGAGTGAGCAAGACAGAGCGACGAGAGCACCGAATGAGAGAAGGTGTCCGACAAGTGTCTTTTCTTTCCCGTCCGATGCGGCGAGGCTATCGGCTGGCGCGGGGCGCGGGCCGCGACGCGCTGCGACGCGCGCAGGGCTCGGCCCGGCCTTGGCCACGGCTGTTCACCCGGCCGGCCCGGCCGCCTTGGTCGCCGCCGCAACCTGTAGTCCGATTCCGAACCGCGTTTTTCGTCGCTCGGTCTCTCTCGCATTCCTACGGCACGCCCCGTGAGTGCGAGAGAGGCGGCGCGCTGGCGGCCGAGGCACTGCTGCCGCTGCTTCTGCTGGTGCCGGCGGTGCTGGCCCCAGAGAGCATCTGCCTTGCCTCGGCCCGGCCCGTCGGCCGGCGACGCGTCCGAGAAACTTGTCTACGCGGTGATGAGAGGCCCTTTTCCCGGAGGGACGCACGTGACTGGAATACGCATCGCGGGGAGTTGTCTCTCCGCGCGTGAGTTACAAGCGCCGTGCGTGCGGGAGAGAGAGAGAGAGAGAGAGAGAGAGAGAGAGAGAGAGAGAGAGAGAGAGAGAGAGAGAGAGAGAGAGAGAGAGAGAGAGAGAGAAAGAGAGAGACCGAGAGAAAGAGAGAGAGCGATGGCGCGCACAAATCACATTTTGAAATGAAATTAACAACTCGGCCGCCGTTTATTCGCCAGACGGCGAATTTCTCTCTCTGGCGCGGCCCGGCGTGGCCGTGGCGTGGCGGCTTGCTGGAGGGCTGGAAACATTCTCTCTCTGGAAATCGGGCGTGGGGTCGTTAGGCAGTATCGGCAACTGTCGCGCCGTGGCGCCAGCCGATGTGTCTGTCTGTCTGTCTGTCTGTCTGTCTGTCTGTGTTTCTCTCTGTCCCGCTCCGTATGTTCCTCTGTTGCCACTTCTTCTGCTGCACGTGCTGAGAGAGCCGCTTTCGTGAAGAAAGCGCGTTGGCCTCTCCGCTTTCCAGTGCAGCAGTCTCGGATGCCCTGAAAGCCTGCATGCAGTCTCTCTCGGGGCTCTGGCTGGAGTCGGCCCGTACGATGCAGTGCCTCGCCTCGCTGCGCGCGCAGCGCTGCAGCAGGCCGAGTCCGAACATTTCCCGTCTCTCTCGCACTCGTGGGGTGGGGCGTTCCGTGGGCAGAGCGAGAGAGACAGAGCGACGAAGCTGTGCGGGGCCGGGTGGGTTCGCCGACCGGCAGCACTTGGCCTCACGGACAAGGCGGATCCGAGGCAAGACGACGAGAAATGCGCAAGTTTGTGATTTCTGGCGCCCGTCTTCATCCCTCCGCCGTCGCTCTGTCTCTGTCGCACTCACGGGTCGCCCCGTCCGGGTGCGAGAGAGACAGAGCGACGAAACGGATCCCTCGGAATGAGGCGGCTGTCTGATCAACAAGTTGGCAGGCGGGCGCGCCTCCGCTGGCGCCCAGTGTAGTAGTTCCCCGAGATAAGGGGACGAAGCAGGGGGGCACCGGAACCGGCCGCTCAGAAGGGGCTGTTCGGGGTGGAGGCCTGCATAACCCCCTGGGGGGGGGGGGGGATGTACACCTCCTCCCGACTGGCCATACTGCGAGTGGGGGCTTGTAGTCGCTTGAGGCTCTTCCCCGCCGGGATAAAGTGTCACCTTAGTAAGGACGGCCATGTCTCGTTTTGCAGTGCAGGCGGGCATGTGTCGGGCCCGAAATGGCATACGATCATGTGTGGTCTAGCCCTTAATGGTAATGGCAGTGGGCCTAGCCCCCGGCGGGGTAGGCCGCCCGCCGCGGCGCGGTGCGTTGCGCTGCAGCGGTTGCCTACTCGCAAGGCGCTCCAGGCTGGGCGCTGGGAAAAACAAAAACCTTTTCAATCTGAAAACTGAACCGGCGGCGTGAAGCGACTGCTGGCCTCGGTCGTCGTGGAAAAAGTGAAAAAGAGTGTGACGGGTAATTGCACTAATCCGGGCGGCCGGTCGGGCGGACCGATTCCGAGAGTCGTCTTCGTCGCTCTGTCTCTCTCGCACCTAAGCGGGACGCCCCACGAGTGCGAGAGAGACAGAGCGACGAAGACGACTCTCGGAATGAGTCTGCTGGCCGTGCTGGCGTGGGAGAGTGCGTTGACGCCGTGGCGGGGCGTGGCGGGGCGCAGCGTAGCGGTCCGGGCGTCGCGGTGCGGTGCCGCGGTGGTGATAGACACGGATTAATGTATACTGTGTTGCCGCTGCAGAGCGATTCCGAATACCGCTTCGTCGCTCCGTCTCTCTCGCATTCCTTACCTGGCGCCCCGTGAGTGCGAGAGAGACGGACTGACGAAAAGCTCTGTGCGGCATCTACCTGCAGACTGATTCTGAGAGTCGTTTTCGTCGCTCTGCCCCTCTCGCACTCATGGGGCGTCCTTTGTGGTTGCGAGAGAGACAGAGCGACGAAGACGGCTCTCGAAATGAGTCTGCTGCCGCTCCCAGGACCGTTGCGGCGGCGACGCAGGCAGGCTGAGGTCGCAGGTCGGCGACTTGGCGACGACACCGTGGAGCCGGTGTGGAGCGCAGGCCAATTTGGATGGTGATCGCTTTGGGCGTGCTGTCAAGCCATCACGAAGACTATTCAGTCGGCAAAGTTGATCGCGCCGGTACTGAAGGAAGCCCTGCAAGCTGGCCACTGTTGCTGCAGACAGAGTCGTTTTGGTCGCTCTGTCTCGCTCGCACTCACGAGGCGTTCCGTACAGATGCAAGAGGAACAGAACGATGAAAACAACTCTCGGAATCAGCCTGTCGGCTGGCTTGCTGTTACTAGCTTGGCTGCCTGGCTAGCTAGCTTGGTGGCTGGCTGGCCGTCCGGCTAGAGGCAGTTCGACGCCCCCGGGGCCCCGCGCGGGCCCGCACCGCGGCGCCCCCTCCTCACATGCGTCCGTGGGCGGAGCGGCAAACCAGCAGCAGCGGAGCGCCGACCGGCACGGCGTCACGGCGTCACCCGAACGGACGGACGGACGCCGCTGTAGTTTGCAGAACTGCCGCTAACGGTCGGTGACGTCGCTCTGCGTTGCCGAGGCGTGGCGGTGGCAACGTTATCGCCCAGGCCACCACACAGTCACACTGTCTCAGAGTCACAGTCACACTGTCACAGAGTCACAGTCACACTGTCACAGAGTCACAGTCACACTGTCACAGAGTCACAGTCACACAGTCACAGTCACACTGTCACAGAGTCACACTGTCACAGAGTCACAGTCACACTGTCACAGAGTCACAGTCACACTGTCACAGAGTCAAAGTCACACTGTCACAGAGTCACAGTCACACTGTCACAGAGTCACAGTCACACTGTCACAGAGCCACAGTCACACTGTCACAGAGTCACTTTCACAGAGTCACAGAGTCACTTTCACAGAGTCACAGTCACACTGTCACAGAGTCACAGTCATCTGTCACTGAGTCATACGGGTTGCGGAGCACACTGTGAACTGGATGCCGTGCTGACGCACTCGGTGCACTTGGAGTCGCGCCGGCGTCTCAGCGGCGTGGTCTGAAGGGGTGGGGCAGAGTACGTGTAAAGTAGCGCTTTCTGCATCCTTACTCCCACAGGGTCGAAACGCCGATTTTTGCCAACCTTTCAGGCGGCTGTGTAGGAGTCAAGGGGCGGGGTTGCATCCGTCCTTCCCCCACCCTCCCGGGATCCGCGCTTGCGGCGTCTTGACTCTTCGAGGGGCGGTTCGGTGACAACGACCGTGGGGGCCAAGTCGATTGCATGAGGGTATTGGGGCACCGGCCCTGCTGGCTGTTGTCTCTGAATGGATGCGTGGCGGGGCGGGGCGGGGAGTGGCGGGGCAGGGCGCGGCGAGCGCGTACCTGGGGGCCCCTCGGCCCCTCGGTCGGCCTCACGGGGGCCTCGTGGATGAGCAGCGCAGGATCAGTGCACTCCAGTCGGGGTCGACGGCTCGGTCTTGCCGCCCTGCCCTGCCCTGCCCGCCCCGCCACGAGGGACGCCTGGACGCGCCTGGATGTGAGGACGACGCTTTGGTCCGGCTCGGCCGGGCTCGGCGCTGCCGCCGCTCGGTCAGCGCGGTACACCGGCCTCGGAACGCCCGTCCGCCCCGCCCCGCCCCGCCCCGCCCGGAACGTCCTCGTGCAGGAATCCGGCCCGCACTTACACAGCAGAGCGTTCGCTCGGCGCTCGCGCTCTCAGGTGGACCGGTTGTCGAAACTAGCCGGCGTCACGCCCGGCTCTAGCCTCTCGGAGGGCAGTGACTCGACTCGCTAACACCGGGGCAAACACGACAAGAGCAATTTCGGCGCTCATTATGCAAAATTTTTGGCCACCTTTGGGAAGAACTTGAGGCCGGAGGGCCCCCATGGGCGGCGGAAGGGGACCAGGGTCACCGTCCTGCAGACTGATTCCGAGAGTCGTTTTCGTCGCCTTGTCTCTCTCGCACTCATGGGGCGTCCCGTACAGGTGCGAGAGAGACAGAGCGACGTAAACGACTCTCGGAATGAGTCTGCTATCGGGCCGCATCTAAATGGCGCGGGCGGTGGATGGATCGGCGGCCGCTGCTTTCTTTGCGGCGCTTGCTCATCTCGCCCTGCCCAGCACCGCACTGCCGTCGGCACTGCCCCGCCTAGCCCTGCCGGGCCGCCGCCGGCCGGCGTCCACGATCGTGGGAAGAAAGGCTTGCCCCGCACAGTGGGCCAGAAGACCAGTGGAGGCGGCCAAAACTCCAGACGCGTTTTGAGCTCCAGAGTCGCTAAATGGGACCCGAACCGAACGTGTGACCCCACCAACGGATTGCTCTCCGAACGAGGAATCCATTGGTGGGGTCACACGTTCGATTCGAGTCCTGCTTAGCCACTCTGGAGCTCAAAACGCGTCTGGAGTTTTGGCCGCCTCCACTGGTCTTCTGGCCCACTGTGCCCCGGGGCGTTGCCTCCGAGCGTCGCGCCCGGCCGTCGCCTCCGCGGCCAGCGCTGCCAGCGCCTCCGGCCGTTGCCTCTCTCGCCCGCTCCTCCGGCAGGCCTCGGCGGTAGGCAATGTGCCGTATGCCGCGGCGCGTGGAGGATGTGCCGAAGGACACCGAGGATGAAGGACCTCGACGAAGGCCGGGGGAGGGGGGGGGGGAGTTACGTGACGGCCGGACGGACGCATGACTTTATGACACCCCGCGCCCCCTGCCTGCGTCCCTCCGCCTGCCATGCCGCCCTCTCGCGGCCGGGGAGAAGACGCGACAAATTGAAATGTAAATGGCCGGTGCAGCGACAAGACAACACACACACACACACACACACACACCACACACACACACACACACACACACACGAGCGCACCTACGTACGCGCCTAAACACACACACGAATGCACACACGGCGACGACACCGCCGTCCTGTCCTCCTCCTGAGGCTGACCGGTCCGTTTTCGAGTAAACGTCGCGAGAGCAGCAGGCAGGCACCAGCGGCAGCAGCTCGTCTGTTCTTTTTGTGTGCGTTGGCGGCCGCGCGCTTCCTGTGCCGGTTCAAGGCGGTGCGTCGCCGCGGCGTCGCCGGGCCGGGACGGACTGTGCGTCGCGTGGAGCAGGCCGGGCAACCCTGAGACCGGCAACCCTGAGGTGCGGCGGCGGGGACGGCGGGGACGCGCAGGAAGCGACTGCTTATTGACATGGATTCTGCGGCATGGCGGGCACGGCATCCTCGGCCACGCCGGGGTCGCGGCATGTCGGCGGCCGAGGCGAGCGCCGAGTCCTGCGGATACCCAGTGTGGTGTACTCGGTGCCCCGGCCGGCCGCCGCCGCTGGCCGCCGCCAGATAGCGCAGCATGGCCGCGCTGTTGCTTTGAAGCGGGTACCGGCCGTCCCCAGTCCCCCCGCTTCCCCCGGCCCGGCCCGGCGTTCCCCGCGCCTCTGCCCGCTCTGCCAGCGCCCTCCAGTAACCTTGATTCCGGTCGAGGCGATGAACTCGCGAGGCGCGGCGGGGCGGGGGGCGGCGGGGTCGCTAAGCCAAATCAAGGTGGGCCACATTTGCATACGAACGACGCGGGCGCGGGGGGGCACATGACGTGGACTCGGACTGTGCTTGTTCGGCGCGGCCCGACGCTCGGACGTAGGCTTCGGACGTAATGCACAGTGTCCTGAAGGCCCCGAAGGGCTTCGTCCTCATCAGACGTCGCGCTAGCCGTCGGCGTCGAGCGGGCCGCCGAGCAAGCCGTTGAGCTGGCCATCGAGCGTCGAGCACGTCGTCGAGCTGACCGTCGAGCAGGCCGTCGTCGAGCTGGCTGTCGAGCACGCCGTCGTCGAGCTTGCCGTCCAGCGTGCCGTCGTTGAGCTGGCCGTCGTTGAGCTGGCCGTCGAGCACGCCGTCGAGCACGCCTTCGAGTTGGCCGTCGAGCACGCCGTCGTCGAGCTGACCATCCAGCAGGCCGTCGTTGAGCTGGCCGTCGAGCTGGCCGTCGAGCTGGCTGTCGAGCTGGCCATCGAGCTGGCCGTCGAGCTGGCCGTCGAGCAGGCTGTCGTTGAGCTGGCCGTCGTTGTGCTGGCCGTCGAGCAGGCCGTCGAGCTGGCCGTCGAGCAGGCCGTCGAGCAGGCCGTCGTCGCTCTGGCCGTCGTCGAGCTGGCCGTCGAGCAGGCCGCGTCGCTGCGGCGCCGCCATTTTGTTGTTTCCTTTCCACGAGGCGGATAGGCCGTTGCCCCTTGCGTTCAGTGCCAGTGCCGAGGGCACGCCGCCGAGGGCACGCCGGCGGCGCGGCGGCCGGTTGGCTGGCTGGCGGCAGCGGCGGGGCATGACGCTCGAGGTGATCAAGAAGAGCCCCGTCGCGGAGTGCGTCCAAAGGCACGTCCAGCGAGGATGGGTCTCTCCGAGCGAGCGGGCTCATGACCCTCGCCTCTCGGCCCGTGTCTGCCGGGCAGTGGCAGCCCATGGCAGGCCGTGCGTTGCAGCATTTTATTTCGGTCCTTCCGGACGTGCCCGCCCCACCCTGCCCTGCCAGGGCCCTGCCCGCCGTCATGGCCGGTGCGCTCGGACGATGCGTCCAGGACGCTTTATCGTTGGCTGATTTATTTCGTCCTTTGGCGTGCCCGTGTGCGCACCGTGTGTGTGTTGTCTGTGTGCGTGTGTGTGTGTCTGTGTGAGTGCAAGACCTGTTTAGCATTTCGCAATTATTGTTTCCTTTTTAATTCCATTTCTTGTTTGCGCCTTGTTGCTTCTCCGTGGGCTGTCGTCGTTACGGAGCTCGGCCCGGTGGTATGAGGCCCGTGTCCAAAGGGGTCCACTCACACAAACTCACACACACATGTACACACACACACACACACACACACGTGTCGAAAGGGCGGGTAGAGGTCGCATCGGCCGGCCGTCACAGGCAATATCAAAGGGCGATGTCGAGCAAATTGGGAAAAAGGATCGACACGACGTCGGTGTGACTGTGCGTGCGTGTGTGTGTGTGTGTGTGTGCGCCCGCGCCCGCGTGTCTTATGAGTAGCAGGTGCGGCTTGTCACCATGTGGACTCTGCGAATTTGTGTGGGTGTCTGTGTGTGTGATGAGATACAAGGTTATCGGACCCGCCTGTGGGCGTATTGTAATACAAGGTTATGCGGCGCGCCTGGCTTGGCTGGCTGCCTGGCTGGCTGCCGGGCTGGCCACGCCTCGCGCCGTTTAGCGCATCACGTGACCGGCAGGCAGCCGGCAGGGCACCGCACGCCAATCGCCTGTATTTGTCGACGCCGCGACGCCTGGCGTCCAAGGCCGCCAACGCCTAGGACTCGGTGCAGGCTGGGCATAAATGCTGGGCCCTTGGCTCGGCCCAAAGGTTGGACCCTAAAGGATTGGCCCTAAAAGCTTCGCCCTAAAGGCTTGTACCTAAAGGCTTGCTCGTCCCTAAAGGCTTGCTTGTCCCTGAAGGCCTACTTGCTCGACCCTAAAGGCTTGCTCGACCCTAAAGGCTTACTCGACCCTAAAGGCTTGCTCGTCCCCAAGGCTTGCTCGTCCCTGAAGGCTTGCTCGACCCCAAAGGCTTGCTCCACGCTCGACCCTAAAGGTTTACTCGGCTCTAAAGGCTTACGTGGCCCTAAAGGCTTGCTCCTTGCTAGGGGCTCGCTCGTCCGTAAAGGCTGCTTGTCCCTCAAGGCTTGCTTGTCCCTAAAGGCTTGCTTGTCCCTAAAGGCTTGCTCGTCCCTAAAGGCTTGCTCGTCCCTAAAGGCTTTGCTCGTCCCTAAAGGCTTGCTCGTCCCTAAAGGCTTGCTCGTCCCTAAAGTCTTGCTCGTCCCTAAAGGCTTGCCCGTCCCTAAAGTCTTGCTCGTCCCTAAAGTCTTGCTCGTCCCTAAAGGCTTGCTCGCCCCTAAAGGCTTGCTCGTCCCTAAAGTCTTGTCCCTAAAGGCTGGGCCCCAAAGGCTGGGCCGAGGCCAGAGCGAGCCCCACGTGGCGTCGGCGCGAGTCTCCTTGGTTTCGAAGACGAGAGCCACTGACCCCTGCCTGCCAGCCTGCCATGGCAGTGCCGTGGCAGTGCCATGCATGCCGCGGGCTTTTTCTTTTATTTCCCCGCTCGGCCGGGCCTTCACGCGGGGCGGGGCCTCCCTACGTGGACGAGATAACGCAGTCACTGCTGCAGCCTGGGCCTGGCTGGGCCTGGCTGGGCGTACGCGGCGGCCGTGTCAATGGATGCGCGTGGGACGAGCACCGACCAGCCGCCCGTCCCCGTCGGGCTTCCTGGAGACGGTCTCCGCCGTGACGCCGCCTCTTTTATTTTGGTGGCCGGGAACAAAGGACGCTCCCTCCGAAAAGAAACAAGAGAATTTAAAAACGAACCTAACCTAACAAAATTTTAGTTAGGAGTTTTGGTTAGTTTGGGTCTACTTGTAAAGTTGAAGTTCAGAACCTGGAAGCGAACGTCTGCGAATGGCGGATGTCCCAAAATAGTTGTCTTCCTTGTCCTGTTGACGTTCGAGTCCCACGTCGGACACGTGCTTACCGAGTACTGCACGGCGGACGCTTGTCAAACAATGCGCGGCGGACGCCCAGCAGACCTCTGTCTCTCTCGCACTCATGGGGCGTCCCGTATAGGTGCGACAGAGACAGAGCGACGAAAGCGACTCTCGGAATCAGTCTGCAGTGTGGCGCGTTTTCAAGTGTGCCCCCCCCCTTTTCCCGTTCGACCTTGCGGTCCTCCTCTCTCGAGGCTGATTTACAACACAAATGGAGTGGCGCTATATGCCTCACGTACGTGAGCTGGGCGCTCTCGCACACACTCTCACACGAGGCGGGATGTCCCCGAACTGCCATTTAAGGTCATTGTTGCTGTGTGCTGTGTGTACTCTTCTACGAGCGCGAGTTCGTCTGTGTGTAGTATGTGTGTTTGTGTGTGTCTTTTTTGTCGTCCGCTCGTGTTTGTTTTTCAAGGTGGATTCTGAAATCGAATTGGAAGGCCGAGGGGTCGGCTTTATCTCTTCGCACTTAAAGAGGTCGCTGCGCTCAGCTAGCAGTAAGCGCTCCTGATGCGTGGACGATCGTGATGATAATGCACAGGGCTCCCACCCACAAGCCTGGAAAACCTGGAAAGCCAAGGAAATAATTTTGGTTTCGAAAGTCGGGAGTATTTCCTCGGTGAAAACGGTTCCTGGTTTTCCCAGGAACTCCCTGGAAATCAGCTATGTCTTACCATAGGCTTCCTGGGAAAACTAGGAACCGTTTATGCCGTGTCAGGTCCGGATTTTCGTCCAGCGTGGTGCATCTCTCTCACCGAGAGAGAGAGAGAGAGAACCCTGTCGAGGAGGAATGGAAAATCATCGGTAGAGAAGTTGGTGTGAATCCGTTTGTTGCATAACGGGAGGAGAGGGATTCTGCTCGGGTAATGTCTTCTCGTATTGACGGGCTTTCCTTTTGCTGTTGCAGGCTGGCGACATGAGATCGTGGTGACCCCTGCAGCCTCGCCACCGCCCCAGCCGCTGGTGAGTGTCATTCGTACTGCCTGGCTGGGCTGGCTGCCTGGCTGCCTCGCTGCGTGCGTTGACACGTATCGTTTTGGGCGCGCGTGGGCCGAGCCTGACCGTCCCATTGTCTCTCATGGCTATCGCGGGGATCAAGGCCTGGCGCATCTCCTCAGCCCGCGACACGCGACGACGCCCCGCGACGCCCAGCGCACGGACGTAATGTGGATCAGTGACGACTCGCGGTCGAGGCCGAACAATTTATCATCTGCCACGGCCGAACTTGGAGTCACACAGCCTGGAGAGGAAGGAGGAGCGAACTGCGGACGGAACCCTCGCTCGAGTAGCGCGAGGCTATGCCGACTGACTGGCCCACAAGGTTGCCGCCGCAAATATGGGAAACCTTGGAAACCTGGAAATAGATAGGGGGAACTGAAAAATACGGAGAGAAATCAGGGGAACTTTCAGAGAGAACGAAAAAGACTAAGGGAAAACTAAGGGGAAAGTCGTATTAACAGCGATTATCTGTTTTCCTGCCAGACTTTGCGTACATGGGTAAATCTACCTCCTAGAAACTCAGGTGAAAATGATTATGTTAGTCCAGAATGAGCAGGGAAAAATCGGAAATGAAAATTTTGTGGTGACCCTGCTGCTGGCCATGTGGGCACTGTACGCATGCGACTTGTTCCAACAGTTTCCTCTGCTCGCCCGCTGCAACCGCGCGCGCGCGTGTGTGCTTTTAATTGTCTACACAAGCGTGGCTATTATTTCGGCCTCGCCCGAGCATTGCCCGCAGCCAGGCGGTGGCTGGCTGGCTCGCAGCGTCGTTGCCTGACAGGCTGCCTGGCTGCCTACCTGGCTGCCTGCCTGGCTGCCTGCCTGGCTGCCTACCTGGCTGCCTGCCTGGCTGCCTACCTGGCTGCCTGCCTGGCTGCCTACCTGGCTGCCTGCCTGGCTGCCTGCCTGGCTGCCTACCTGGCTGCCTGCCTACCTGGCTGCCTGCCTGGCTGCCTGCCTGGCTGCCTGCCTGGCTGCCTACCTGGCTGCCTACCTGGCTGCCTACCTGGCTGCCTGCCTGGCTGCCTGCCTGGCTGCCTGCCTGGCTGCCTACCTGGCTGCCTACCTGGCTGCCTACCTGGCTGCCTGCCTGGCTGCCTGCCTGGCTGCCTGCCTGCCTGGCCGCCTGGAACTCCGGAAGGAGTGACGCGGCGTCAGTGCCAGGGTTACGGCGCGGCGGCACACGCCAACGGCAAATTGTGGCGAATTACCTTGGCGGAGGTCGAGCGCGGCGCGGTGCGCTGGCAGGCATGCGGCATGCCCCGCACCAGTGTATCAGCGGCCTGCACGTGCCCGCCAATGGGATGCACTCAGTGTATGTGAATTTTTTCGATGCGTCGACTGTACACTGGCAACAGGCACGTCACGCCGCCTGAATAGAGGCAAAAGGTGGCATTGCCCCCTCCGAGAAACAATTCAAGAGCCGCTCTCTGGTACTCGAGTGATTGAGGGTATCGAAGAGTACTTATACCCCTCTAGGGCGGCCCGATGAGCCCTTCTGAGGTGTTTCTCAGGCCTGCCTTTCCGAGTCCCTCCATACTTCTTGGGCGTCAGCCTTCGCTGCCCTCTGAGAGGTCGCTCCTTCCGTCCGTGCGCTACCACTGGGCACCTTGTCGACGGGGTTGCTCGCGGAGGGAGGCCGGGATGGAGTGGTTGTTACGTAAAGGGAAAACTGGTGCCGCGGAAGTGCGCTCTCCTCGCGGGTCTCCCCTTTGTGCGCTTGTAATGAGCTCCGCTTTATGTAGATTTAATCTCCCCCGCGCCCCGCCCGGCCCGCCGACGACGGCGCCCTACCGGCGCACCGGCCGCCGGGGAAATCGGACGCGTTTCGGCGCGAAAACGGACAGAATGCAGAGGCGTCGCGCAGTGGGCCAGAAGACGGGTGGAGGCGGCCAAAACTCGATAGGCTTTTTGAGCTCCAGCGTCGCTATACAGGAGTCGAACCAAACGTGTGACCCCAGCAATGGATTCCTCGTTTGGAGAGCAATCCATTGGTGGGGTCTCACGTTCGGTTCGAGTCCTGTTTAGCGACTCTGGAGGTCAAAACGCGTCTAGAATTTTAGCCGCCTCTACCAATCTTCTGGCCTGCTGTGCGTCGTTTCGTCGCTCTCACGGGGCTCTCCACTCCCGAGGGTGCGAGAGAGACAGAGCGACGAACCGCTTTTCTTCCGGGCGCTTTCCGGGTGTCGCCGGCAGCATCGGCCCGCGTGTGTCACGGCGCCGGGGAGAGCAGAGCGAGAGAGCGCGGGGAGAGCAGCAGCCGCTGCAGCTAATGCAGCCGGAGAGAGAGTGAGAGAGAAGAGATTGCTGTAAGGCAGAGCCCTGCTTGTCAGGTCTCTCTCTCTCTCTCTCTCTCTCTCTCTCTCTCTCTCTCTCTCTCTGTGCGTTTGCTCGTGGAAAGCGTGCCGCTTGGCGAGACCTGCATCGATTGAAAGTAAAGCAGGTGGTGCACCCGCGTTGCGTGTCGTGCCGTGTGTTTGTCGACGCGGTGGTGCGCTGCGGCCTGCAAGCCCGGCCTGTTGTGCCGACAGCACGGGGGCGGATCCAGACCCGACCTGAGGAAGGGGGGAAGTTGAACTTTTTGCTTACGTCCGGGGGCTTTTTGCGCACCGTTCAGGCGGCTAAGTCCAGGGTAGGTCAGTTGTCCTTTTGCGCCCCTACTACTGGATCCGCGCGCTTTGCGCGCCATGTCGGTGCACTGTTGGACTCGAAGACTCGCGGTGTGTGCCTGGAGGCGCGGCAAGCCGAACTCTGACCCGTCGTCGTGTCGTCGATGACCCCGCTTTCGTCGTGCTCGCGGCCTGCCTGCAGTGAGGCTGCAGCAGACTGATTCCGAGAGTCGTTCACGTCACCCTGTCTCTCCCTCGCACTCATGAGGCGTCCCGTATCGGGTGCGAGAGAGACAGGGCGACGAAAACGACTCTCGGAATCGGTCCGCGCAGAGTTCGGCAGCTTCTCTCCGGCGGCGCACAGTGGGCCAGAAGACCGGTGGAGGCGGCCAAAATTCCAGACGCATTTTGAACTTCTGATTTTTTAAATGGAACTCGAATTGAACGTGTGACCCCACCAATGGATTCCTCGTTCGGAGAGCAATCCATTGGTGGGGTCACACGTTCGGTTTGAGGCCCACTTAGCGACTCTGGACTTCAAACGCGTCTAGAGTTTTGGCCGCCTCACCGGTCTTCTGGCCCACTGTGCGGCGCGGCGGCCGCGTTTTGGCGCGGCCCGTGCCCCGCTCCTCCCCGCTCCTCCCGTGGACGCGTGCCGCGGTTTCACTGCATTGATTATGCAAAAGCGTTGCGCCAGCGGATGGCCCGGTGTTTCTCTTTCTCCGCGAGAGCTGAGCCGAGCCCCGGCCGCTCCGGGCCGTGCCCGCCTGCGCCAGCCTGCGCCACTACGGCGGGGGGCGACGGTGACGACGGCTGCACTTTTCACTCCGAAAGAGAGTGTGGGAAGAGTGGCCCCCGCCTCCCCCCTTTCCCCGCTTTTCCTCTCCCCGCCGCGCGGCCCGCGAGTGAGTCCTTTGCTGGACGCAGGGCGCAGCAGGGCCTCGCAGGGGGCGGTGAGAGGGGAAGGGAGCGCCCGGTTTCATGCTGTAACTTTGTGCAACTTTGTCGCGTTTGCCCTGACTGTGTGTGTGTGTGGCCTTTCTCCGCCACTGCACCCTTCCACAGTGGGCCAGAAAACCGGCGCCGGCGGACAAAACAGTAGACGCGTTTTGAGCTCCAGACTTGCT
>NW_023144631.1:11447013-11569412 GCF_012932325.1 Thrips palmi | reverse complement strand
GACCATCGTGCAGCCTCTCTAGAACATAATGCAGCATCTCTGGACCATCATGTAGCCCCTCTAGACCATTATGCAGTCTCTCTAAACCATCATGCACCCCCACTAGATCATTCTTCAGCCTCTCTAAACCATCATGCACCACCACTAGATCATTCTTCAGCTTCTCAAAACCATCATGCACCCCCACTAGACCATCATGCAGCCTCTCTAAACCATCATGCCGCCTCTCTAGACCATCCTACAGCCTCTCTAAACCATCATGCCGCCTCTCTAGACCATCCTACAGCCTCTCTAAACCATCTTGCCGCCTCTCTAGACCATCCTACAGCCTCTCTAAACCATCATGCCGCCTCTCTGGACCATCATGTCTAGCCTCTCTAAACCATCATGTAGCCTCTCCAGACCACGATGCAGCCTCTCTAGACGGGCGGCGCGTGGCCGCGGCGCACGCGCGCCAATACAGGGCCGCGCCAATGCTACACGTACGCACGGCGGAGGAAAAGGAGGAAGAGGGGCGGGGAAGACCGCAGGGAAGACGAGGCGGACGGACGAACAACTCGTCAGAAAATAAAGTTATTTGGAGGAGGAAATGCGGCGTGATGTAATGTTGCGTGTGAACAGCGAGCAGCGCAGTGCGGGGCAGTGAACTTGAAAACCGCTGGCGGCACTTTCAGGGCGTGTGCAGTGCAGTGGAAGGCGAACGCACTCCGCCCTGCGGTCCAGTCGCTCCAGTCGCTCCAGCCGCCGGATTCCGAAGGACCGTTTCGTCGCTCTGTCTCTCTCGCACCTTCACGGAACACCCGACGAGTGCGAGAGAGACAGAACGGTCCTCCGGAATCGGGCGGCTGTCATCCGGGAGTCCGAGGCTTTAATTTCTGTTTCGTGTTGTTTCTCATTTCGAGGGGCCGGGCGGGCCGGTGCAGCAGGTGTAATGTCTTGACGAGCAGATTCCCACAGGCTGCCCTCGCTGACCGCCGGACGCGCGCTCCTCCTTGTCGCTGGCCGTCGCTCTGTCTCTCTCGCTCCCATGGGGCGTCCCGAAGGGGTGCGAGAGAGACAGAGCGACGGTCCTCGGCCTGCAGGACGGCGAGGGCGGGGCGGCCGGCCATACCGCGGGGCGGGGTCCGCGGCGGGAGGGGCAAGCGGCGGGGCGGGGCGGGGCGGGTCTGGCCGCGTGGCGTAGCGGCCCAGTCTACCCATCAGGAACTCGCGCTATATAACGAAGGTGCAGCCGCCACCGCCGCAGTCCGCTCGAATCATTTGACCGGCCAGCACCGCGCCACTGCCGTCACTGCGTGCGTCGCCGCAGCGCGCCCAGTGCAAGCAGAGCGAGCAGAGCAAGAACTAGCAGTGCACCGCCACAAAGGGGATTAACGCCACCACCATGCTCGCCGTAAGTGTCCACGCGACCTGCCTGCTACGCGGTTGCGAGTGTGTGTGTGTGTGTGTGTGTGTGTGTGTGTGGTGTGTGTGTGTGTGTGTTGTGATCTTCTTGTGTTTGGATCGGAACCCCCGCCATTGCGAACAACAGTGAAAAACAAAGGATCGACCCTTAAAAGGATTAAGGGTAGGTTGAGGTAGAAAAGTTCACCCCTTCTGCTCAAAATCCATTTAACAAGGATCTCGCTCTCAAATTTGTATGTTAAATTTGAATAAAAAATGAAATATTTGATCGATGATCAAAAAGCCAGGATATCAGCTCCATAAGGGTTGTATTGTACTTTTGCAACCCTGCATTTTTTTCCCCACCTTCCCCCTGTGGAGGTGGGGCGGTGACTGCGTTTTTCTTTATCAACTCTTATTTATAGTTGAACCAATAACATTATGAATTCACTAGTTTCATAGGCTTAACTTTTTTCATTTTTTTTATTTTTAATGATTTCCAATGATTTTTTTTATGATTCAGGATTTTTGTTGTTTTGATTCACGCCAATTACCGGTGGCGAAACGAGCGTATCTCCCCCCCCCCAATCGCCCAAAAAATCCCCTGGATATTCGCATGGCGTGCTCACCGTCCTCCTAATTCCCAATCTGGACCTCTCAGCGCCGGGAGCTTCGGCGCGCCGTCCTCGGAACCATTGAACCACCCCTTGTCGCGTCCCGTCTCGCCTCTCTCTCTCTCTCTCTCCCCTCCCCCCCCCCCCCCCCCCCCCCCTTGTAGGAGGATCTTCCATCATTACCTCCAGATTATCGTCTTTCTAAGCCGCCGCGTCTGCTTCCTGGCGCGTATTGGCACTGCAGGCAGTCCCCGCGGCAGCACTGCAAAATCCCGCCAAGCCGCGTCAAGCCATAACGGACCACCACACCGTTAAAGCCGAGACAAAAGACGATCGCGTCGTCTGCTCGATCCGCTTCACAATACGCCGGCCTTCGCGAACCCGCCGCTCCTCGATTCGGAGGGGCCGTGCCGTGGTGTGCCGTGCCGTGGCGTGCCGTACCACGCCGTGCCGTCGTGCCGCGCCGTGCCCTGCCGTTCGGCGAAACGTCTTTGAGGCGAAAAGTAAAAGGGGGTCCTTGAAGGTCCTTGGGACGGTCCGGTCAGCCAATCGGCCGCTGGAAAGTGAATTGGACGGTGTCATCCCCGCACCACGCCACGCCACGCCACGCCGCGCCGTGGGGTCGCGACTCGCGACGCGAGGTGAGCGGACGGCGGCCTGTCACCCGCCACCCGCGGCCCGGCCGGCCAGCTACACGACGGTCTACACGACGGCCAGGACGGGCACGACGCCGCGGGGGTCAAAGTGCGTGCCGCGTCGGCCGCGGACCGGCCGGAGTGGTCGCCGACGCCGGTCTCTCCACTCCAGGGCTATTCGCTCGTTTTCGCGCGGACTATCTCGACCGAGAGCAGAACACTGATGAAACTTGAAGCGCGCTTGTGTGCTTCATTCGAGCATACAACTACGCTTGAAGACGGTTTAGGTCAAGCGTAGAAGAAATTCTCCCATGATGGAGGAGCGGAACGGGAGGCTCGAAGCCGAGCATACTAGCATACACGCTTAAAACCTTACGAAGTATTTTGAGCATACATATAACAAACTAATTTACTTTGTTATACGAAGAAATAGTTCGTAAATTACGATCAAGTATTTTCTTTGTAAGCTTATGCTCAAAATACTTTGTTTCAACAAACTGATTGCCTTTGTAAGGCCCAAAATAGTTTGTAAGGTTTTCTCGGTGTAGCAACCACTCAGCTTGGAGAGAGGCATAAAGGTATCGCTCTAGTTCTGCCGGTGAATTTCGAAATTTTGAACACCAACAAAGTTTCGCGTGCCCATTATTTTCATGTTCGCACCAAGGCACCGAAAAAAAAAATAGTTTTCGTTTCAATCTTTGAAAATTGACGGTCTCGTTTCAATTTTCGCGTCGGCGCGGCCGTGAAAGCGAGGCTGGCCGCAAACACAGTCATCGCGCGCATCCTCGCGCTCCGCTCGCGCGCCCGGAATGGCCGGACGGGCCGAACGCAGCTCAGCTGCTTTCGTCGCTCTGTCTCTCTCGCACCCACGGGGCGGGCCGTGTCGGTGCGAGAGAGACAGAGCGACGAAAAAGGTGCGTTGAGGCTGCCGCCGCGTACTCGCTCCGCGGCCCCGCGTACTCGTGGACCGCGCCGTGGGCCACGCCCCCTCGTTGCCGCCTCGCCTCGCCGCCCCGTGATTGAGTGCGGTGTCTTCGTGAAGCGCGGCCACTCTGCTTAGCAGGCCTTGGCTCGCCTTGGTCCGTTTTTGGGCGCGGCGCGGCGTGGCGTGCGATTCGGATTGAGGTTCAAATTGGCTGGGCTGGCCGCGCCAGGCCGCGTCGAGGACGGACACCGCGGGACTCCGCGGCGACGGCCTTTCTGTGTGCTCCAGCAGACTGATTCCGAGAGTCGTTTTCGCCGCTCTGTCTCTCTCGCACCTGAAGGGTGTGTGTGAGTGCGGGAGGGACGGGGCGACGAAAACGACTCTCGGAATCAGTCTGCAGCGCCCGAGCCAAGCCCAGCCGCCGCGGCCTGCAGCCCCTCGGGGCACCCGCAACCCGCACTCGATCGCGTCAACGTGACCAAGGCCCCCAGTAATGTCTTCGAGTCGTCCTCCGCATCCTCCGCGCCGCCCGCCTGGAGTCCGCTGCTGTCTCTCTCGCACCCCTACGTGCCGCGTCGTGGGTGCGAGGGAGACAGAGCGACGACATCGCTGTCTCTCTCGCACCCTTATGGGGACGCGCCTTGCGTGCGAGAGAGACAGAGCGACGACGTGGCCGTCTGTCACACCCCTCGGCAGTTGGGTGAAAGGCTGGCGTGATCCTTACCGGCCGCCACAGGCCACCATTAAGCCTCTGGAACCCGCTGACCGGCCACCGGCCGGACTAGACTCCTGCACACTGATTCCGAGAGTCGTTTTCGTCGCTCCGTCTCTCTCGCACCTACACGGGACGCCCCATGAGTGCGAGAGAGACAGAGCGACGAAAACGACTCTCGGAATCAGTGTGCAGCCCCACGGCGCGACGCGACACACCGCGTGTCGTACACGGCGCTACTTGTTAGCACACGCTTTTTACGAGAAATTCCGCGGCCTGCCTTTTCTCTCGCCCCCGCCAACGCCGCCGTCAAACCCAAAAGGCGCTACACTGTGTTCGCGCTTTCGGATTTCGGGCGTCGCGTCACGCGTCGACGGCGATGGATGTGTGAACGGTTTCTCTCTCTCTCTCTCGCTCTCTCTCTCTTTCTCTCTCTCTCTCTCCCTCTCTCTCTCTCCCTCTCTCTCCCGCGACAACGCCGCGGGCGACCGTGGGGCGGCGTGGTCGCTTCCTGCCACACTTTTGTCTCCGCGTTCCTTTCTTTCTGTCCGCGCGTCAGCCGGCATGGATCCGGGAATCCGGGATAAGAGCACCGCCCGCCAAAGTTGTTTGCTTTTATTGTTGTTGTTGTTGGTTCGCGGACCCACTGCACTGCAAAGTGGTCCGGACTGCCCCTTGTAGGGGTGCCGGCGCACCGTTGTTGTTGTTGTTGCGTCCGCGGCCAAGTTGCAGTGCAGTCTCGGCGTGACACGCGGCCCGGTTTGGTGTGCACTAAACGCCCCCACCGCACGGCGGCGCCAGAAGACTGATTCCGAGCGTCGTCGCTCTGTCTCTCTCGCACTCATGGGGCGCTCCGTATAGGTGCGAGAGAGACAGAGCGACGAAAACGACTCTCGGAATCAGTGTGCTGGCTGTAAGGACTCGCGACCGGCCGGCCGGCCGGGCGGATCGAGCCACCCCTGTCCCACGATGTTGTACAACGCCGCTATCGTTCCATCTGCAGAGATGCTCGGCGTGCGACGCGACTGTTTTACGACCCCCCTCCCCTTTCTCTCTTGTTGCTCTCTTGTTGTTGTTGTTTGTAATTTCTAGAGTCTCATTATTGCCAGGGCGCTACGGGCAGGGGCGCGCGGCCGGTCTCGGGGGTGTTTTATTGGGCCTGCCTTGGCCAGGTCGGCCTATGGCTGGCCCACAGTGCAGCGCGCGTGCGACGGCCCGAGCGAGCCTTGCAAGCGTTGCAATCGCGCCACAATCGCGGTGCAATCGGCCGGCATTGCGCGAGAACAACCGGACCAGATTTGCGCACGACGGACATGTGAGCGGCCGTCTGCGTGCGGTCGTGGCGGGTCGTGGGTTCGAGTGCGGCTACCTGCAAAAGTGTTGTGGCGTTTTCGGTTTCTCGCCGGTTGCTTTCCGCGGCGGTGCCGGCGAAGGAAGGTGTGACGCTGCATCAATGTGTCGCCCCGCGGCGCTGCGCTCTCTGAGCCCGAGAGTCGTTTTCGTCGCCCCGTCTCTCCCGCACTCATGCGGCGCTTCGTGTGGGTGAGAGAGACAGAGCGACGAAAACGACTCTCGGAATCAGTCTGCTGGGCGGGGTCGGTCGGGTCCAGCTGGACCACCGGGCCCTGGGAAAGAGACGGCCAGGATAAGAAGGCACCAGTGGGGCGGCGACGGCCACCTTCGCCCGCTCCTCTAACAAGCTCATTCATGAGGCTAAACTGGGCCACCCCCACCCCCGGCTCTCTTCAGGTGCTAACGGTGTGCGAAACTTCCAAGTCCCCCAGAGCGCCGAAGCGGCGCGCGCGCCGCCCTGCGGGGGACAGTCGTCGCTCTGTCTCTCTCGCACTCATGAGGCGAACCCTATGGGTGCGAGAGAGACAGAGCGACGGTGCTCGGAATCAGTCTCCGGCACGGCAATCACGAGCCGAAAACGAAAACGAAAGGAGTGCGCGTACTTGAACCGAGGACCCGGGACCCTGGAAGGACGAGGGCGAGGACGCGCGCGGCAAGGCACGCAGGGCCTGACTCCTTTCAGTCTCGTCCGCAGGGTCCTCTCTCCGAATCGCGTGCGACCTTGGCCGTGCCCTGGAGTCCAACTGGAGTCGCCCCTGTCCCCCCGTGCGTCCACTCCGCTCCAGTCGGCCCGCCGCCAGCCCGCTCCAGCGGACTGATTCCGAGAGTCGTTTTCGTCGCTCTGTCTCTCTCGCACTCATAGGGCGTCCCGTTTCGACGTGAGGGAGGCAAAACCGGGCAGGACGAACTCAGTCTTGCAGTAAGTTAGCTCGGCCGCGCGCCCTGGATTTGTTTGAACACGGAGTGCACACTGTGTGCGTGCCGCGTCCTCCAGCCCTGAGGCCGGAACCCTCCGCGCTGCTCCAGGGACCTCCAGCAGGCTGATTCCGAGAGTCGTTCTCGTCGCTCTGTCTCTCTCGCACCCGTACGGGGCATCCCATGAGTGCGAGAGAGACAGAGCGACGTAAACAACTCTCTGGAATCAACCCCGGCCGCGCTGGAACGCGAGACAGACGCGAGGCGGCAGATGTAACCAGTTGTTAGCGGCGTCTTTTTTCCAGCCGCCTCCGAAGGCCTGTGGCCGCACTCATCGCCCGCGCTCCTCCCTCTGTCTCTCTCGCTCTTGCGGAGTGTGTCGTTGAGGTGCGAGAGAGACAGAGCGAGGAGTGCGGGCGGCGGCACCGCTCGACTGGTCGGTACGCGCCGAGTGAAGGGACGGATGACTCGCCGATAATTACCAGCCGGCTGCAGTCGTCTTCGTCGCTCTGTCTCTCTCGCACCTATACGGGACGCCCCATGAGTGCGAGAGAGACAGAGCGACGAGAACGACTGACTGGTCGCCTGTCGCCCTGCAACACGCCCTGCATGACAAGCTGCGCGTTGAACGGGCTTCGCTGCAGTCGCCGTGGATTTGCATGTTCGGCGAGTTTCTCGGTGATATTCCAAGTTTTGGCGCCTCGCGCGCTGCAACTAACTTGGGCGTCGCGCAGTCACGGAGTTGTGCGCAGGGAAAGGGGGAGTAGGGGAGGGGGGGGAGGGAGAAATCCGATTATTCGGGGGCTAGTTTGCGAAGCGCGGTTCCCACACACCTGCTAGGCCCTTCCCCTCTCCCCCTCCCCTCCCCTCTCCCGCACCTTTTCGGCGGTGGCGGCTGCTGGTGGGATTCGAACCCGCAGCCCGCACCGCCGCCACTCTCCCCCGCCCGCGCCGCCCGCGCCCTGGGCCATCACGTGCGCATGCGTCTCTGTCTGGGAATTAAATTGGAGGGATCCGAATCGACGA
This sequence comes from Thrips palmi, assembly GCF_012932325.1. NCBI lineage: Eukaryota > Metazoa > Arthropoda > Insecta > Thysanoptera > Thripidae > Thrips > Thrips palmi. The sequence continues at coordinate 11,561,849 of NW_023144631.1, read as the reverse complement.
GCAGAATCGGCGGGGCGGGGCGCGTGTGGGTGGAGCGGTATGCAGTAGTCGTGGCGTAATGCGTGTGTGTGTGTGTGTGTGTGTGTCTAGATTGAGACAATGACCCAATTCCCGTGCTACGAGCGGTCCGAGGATTATTGGAGGCGATCAGTACGCCACACATGTGTGCGTGTGTTCCTTTTTATTACATGAGTTTATTTATCTATCCCTTCTGTTTCTCTCTCTCTCTCTTTCTCTCTCTCTCTCTCTCTCTCTCTCTCTCTCTCTCTCTCTCTCTCTCTCTCTCTCTCTCGCTGACGGACTGCTGCTAATGTGGCTGTCCCCGTTTACCTGTGCGGGTTGTGCATCGTTAGCGAGGCGTTGCAGTAAATCCGAACGTACACACGTGCTCCCTATTTGTTTTGGTAGCCCGTTGATCATCGTGTCCAGCGCTACTTTACACTAACGCGAACACACATGCGCACTCACAGACACACACACACACACCACACACACACACACACACACACACACACACACGGGCGAGAGGCGTGACGTGCCCCGGGACGGTAGCGCCGCCCCCCGCTGCGCCCGGCCGGCCTGGCCGCTCGCCGCACTTGTTCCACGGTGCCCCACACTGGACGACGAATAATCATAATTATTCCCGTCGAGCTGGGCTATAGGCTGGCCAGGCTGCGCAGACCGATTCCGAGAGTCGTTTTCGTCGCTCTGTCTCTCTCGCACCCTTACGGGACGCCCCATGAGTGCGAGAGAGACAGAGCGACGAAAGCGACTCTCGGAATCAGTCTGCTGGCCTGCCGCTTGACCCTCCCGTCCCCTCGCCGCTGCAACCACCGACTAGATCGCGGACACTTTGAGCAGGCGCCCCCGCGGCCGCGCCGCGCCTGCGGGCTGGTACTTTATTCCAAACACACGCCGCTGTCGTCGCTCTGTCTCTCTCGCACCCGCGGGGCGTCCCGTAAGGGTGCGAGAGAGACAGAGCGGCGAGCCCCCGCCGGCTGACCCCGCGGCGAGCGTGGCGCATTGGAAACTCGTTGAAAACGCGCGTGACATCGCCGGCAAAATGATGATCGTCATCGACGCTGGGTTGGCGGCGGCAATCCCTCCACGGTGTGCAGTGCAGAGCCTTTGCAGTGCAGTGCCTCCCAGTGCAGTGCCTCGCAGTGTAGCGACGGCGTGGCCGTTAGTTTGAGACTTAGACACGCTACCGCCCCGCCAGTGCCGCAGCCTGCAGCGTGCTCCCGGGGCAGAAGACTGAACGGGGGTCGCTCTGTCTCTCTCGCACCCATTCGGCGTGCCCCACGAGTGCGAGAGAGACAGAGCGACGAAAACGACTCTCGGAATCGGTGTACAGGTCGAGCAGGGCGCTCTCCCAGCCATCCTCCTTCAGCAGGGCTGCCGAGCGATTCCGAACAGTCGCTCTATCTCTCTCGCACCCCTACGGAACGCCATATAAGTGCGACAGAGACAGAACGACGCTCCGGCATCAGTCTGCCGCCGCTGCTGTTCTGTCTAATGAACATGCCCCTATAATTCGATCGCTCGACGCCGAGCTCGCCGTCGTCGCTGTCCAGGTCGCCGACGACGCCGTGACGGACGAGACTAGGCCTCTCCAGCCCCCTAGACAAGACGAGCCGCGCCCTGTTCTTCCACGCTCCACGACTAGGAAAACAGTTCCGCTACTGTTTCTTTTTCCCTTCGCATATTTATTTTTTCCATTTGCGAACGTAATCGCTCCGGTGCGTTTTGCGTGCACGCCGCGCGCTTGGCAGCGACCATTGTTGCCGCCGTGATTAATTTGGGGCGCGTGGCGCTCGATCTGTTTTACGGTGCCGTATCACTGTCGGACAGAGTCTACTCCGTCATGCGCCATGCCGGCAACACAGTGCTGCACGTCCGGAGTCTTATTCTAATGTGTGTTTGTGTGTGTGTGTGTGTGTGTGTGTGTGTGTGTGTGTGTGTGTGTGTGTGCGTGCCATATTGCTTTCGGGCCGCACGGCATTCCATATCAATTTCGAAAACGGGTGCGTGTGTGAGTGTGTGTGCGTGTGTGCCCAGCGGGTACGCAATGTTGGTGGCCTGGCACACCTTAGACACGACAGCCGGTCAGTAGGGCGGGGGGCAGGGGGGGGCAGGGCGGGGCAGTGCGGTTGCAGGGCGAGGGGCAGTGCGGGGGCGGGGCGCTGGACAGGGGGATTCCAAAGCACAGTGGGCCAGAAGACCGGTGGAGGCGGCCAAAACTCTAGACGCGTTTTGAGCTCCAGAGTCGCTAAACAGGGCTCGAACGGAACGTGTGACCCCACAAATGAATTCCTCGTTCGGAGAGCAATCCATTGGTGGGGTCACACGTTCGGTTCGAGTCCAATTCAGCGACTCCGGAGCTCAAAACGCGTCTAGAGTTTTGGCCGCCTCCACTGGTCTTCTGGCCCACTGTGCAAAGCCTCGTTTCGTCGCTCTGTCTCTGTCGCACTCACAGGGCAGCCCGCAGGGTGAGAAGGAGACCGAGCGACGATTCGGAATTGCCCCGCATGGTGTGGCGGGGGCGGGCCGGCTGCCTGATGGATACGCCCTGGCCAGGCCTTGCCCGGCCGGGCGAGGCGGTCCTCAGCACGATCCACATTGCATGCCCATTACCCCTAATGCGGGCAGAGTGGCGCGGCTTTGGCGTGCCTAGCGTGCCTTAGCGCCCGACGGCCGCGGGGTGGGCCGGCCCGCCGAACCGGGCTGTACCGCGTGGTGGCCTACCCTCTGTTCGTCAGGCGCTCCGCCGCGCGCCGCCCCGCCCGGCCACGCCCGGGACGGCAGCGCTCACCAGGCTGTGTCGCGCTGCTCGCAGCGCGTCTCTAGATCCCCCCCCCCCCTCTCTCTCCCTCTGCCCACGGGTATGTGTAACACGCGTCTCTCTCTGTCTACAGGCATGGGCCCTCCTGCTGGCCGCGGCCGCGGGGCTCGCGTCCGCCGACCGTCTGGAGAACACGTACCTGCCGCCCGCCAACGCCGCCACCGCCGGGGGCTCCGGGCTCGCCCCGCCTTCTTACAGGCCGCCTTCTCCTCCTCAGAACTCGTACCTTCCCCCGAGGAACAACCCCCCACCACCCCCTCAGAACTCCTACCTTCCCCCTAGAAACAACCCCCCGCCACCCCCGCAGAACTCGTACCTGCCCCCCAGGAGAAACAACCCTCCTCCCCCGCCCCCGTCCCCTCCGCGTAGACCCATCAGCTCGTACCTGCCCCCCAACAGGGCGCCTACCCCTTCATACGGACCCCCCGCCGCGCCGCCCCCACCTCCCCCACCCCCGCCAAGGCGGCCCGCCCCCGCCCCCACCAACAGCTACCTGCCCCCGACCTCCGGCGGCAACGGCGGCTACAGCAGCAACGGCGGCTACAGCAGCGGCGGCGGCGGCGGTTTCAGCAGCGGCGGCGGTAGCTTCGGCGGCAGCGGCGGCGGCTACAACGGCGGCGGCTTCGGCGGCGGCAACGGAGGGTCCGGCGGACGGCCCGTCGCCATCATCAAGCAGGTCAACGAGAACAACGGCGACGGCACCTACACCTTCAGGTACGACTCGCACTTCTCTTGTCGACGGTCGCTGCAGACTGATTCCGAAAGTCGTTTTCGTCGCTCTGTCTCTCTCGCGCCTATACGGGGTGCGCATGAGTGCGAGAGAGACAGAGCGACGAAAACGACTCTCGGAATCAGCCTCCTGATCGGGCGGTAGCGCGCCGCGTTCGCCTCGCCGCGCGCGGGTATGACGAACGGGCCACGCCGGGCCACGCTGGGCCGCTGCCAGGATTCGTTGTTAGCTAAGAGCCGCGAACAAAAGCTTCATTTGAACGAGTTTGGCGCGGCGCGGCGAGGCGGTGCACTTGCGCGCCCCCGCTGCGTCCAGCACTCGATGCAACACTCGTGCGGCGAGCAGCAGGACGGTGCCAATTGCTCCTCGCGCGCCCGCAGGCTGATTCCGAGAGTCGTTCTCTGTCTCTCTCGCACCCTTGCGGGACGCACCGCGAGTGCGAGAGAGACAGGGCGACAGTTCGGAATCAGTCTCCTTGCGCGGGCGCCCCGCGTGCTCGCCTCGCCACCACACTGGGCACATCGCGGCGCCGCGACGCCGCGGGCGAGGACGCGCGAGACGCTCCCGCAGGACGTAGTGCAGTCCGATAGCGCGGCCGGCAGGCCGAGTCCGAAAAACTGTCGCTCTGTCTCTCTCGCACTCACACAAGGGTGTGAGTATGAGTGCGAGGGGGACAGACAGAGCGGTGGAATGGAGCGTTCGGAACCGGCGTGCGGTGCGTGCGCGCGGCGCGCGGCAAAGGTGATGCGGTCCAATTAGAAGCAGGTGGCGCGGCGCGGTGCGGTCCCTCGCAAGGCCGCGGTCTGCAGCCGCAGCAGACCGATTCCGAGCGTCGTCCCCGTCGCTCTGTCTCTCTCGCACCTTTATGGAACGCCCCATGAGTGCGAGAGAGACAGAGCGACGAAAACGACTCTCGGAGTCAGTCTGCTTAGTGCGGCGCCATCTCGCGGCTTTGTACCGCACCGCGAGGGATGGGATGGGCCGCGCGTCCGCGGTCCCCTTATCCCCTTATCGCGTTTATGACTGCCGTCAGGCCGGCCAGGTTGCGGCCCTGATTTATTTAACGGCCCTGACGCCTCTTATACCCCGCGGCCAAGGAGGTCAGCAGAGCGCCGACCATGCCGAATAATTGGACTAATTCTCGCGTATAGCGCTTGTTGTTGTTGTTGTTAGTGATGTTAGTGCTGTTGTTGTTGCTGCTGCTTTTTTCGCAGTGCCCTTTCGGTGTGCATTCCGGGCCGTCGTCGCTTTGTGGCGCCCAGTGACTGGGCCCCAGTCGACCCTCGGCCGCCATAGGCGCGGCTGGGGCGTGTACGTCTTTGCGCCTTATGCCAGTGCAGTGCGCAGCGCGCGCATATTTGAACATTTGAACTTTTCCCGCGCGCGCGCGCGAGTCTCGGTCGCTCGGCCGCGGAGTCCAGTTGTTCCTTGGCAGCGTCCCAGGCCATCCGTCATGTCAACAAGTCGAGCTGGGGGGGGGGGGGTCATGCGGGCGGGCTACGCGGAGGGGCGTAAGAGCAAGAGCTGCTTTGTCGCAGAGTGTTGGCTTTGCTGGACGGAGGAAAAAAAGAAAGGGTGTAGTGGAGCGAAGGCGGAAGCCCTGCGCCTATTAGTGTGCTGGCTTGCAGGGCAGTGCCTCTGTCTCTCTCGCACTCACGGGGCGTGCCGCAAGGGCGCACGGGTGCGAGAGAGACAGCGCGCTGCTTCTGTCCAGCGCGGAGATGAATGGACGAGATCGGCGTCAGCGCTGCCCGCTGCCCGTTACCGCAGCGTAAGCGTGCCCCACGCCAGGCACCGCCGCTCCGTCTCTCTCGCGGCCCAGCGGCACGCCCCGCGAGTGCGAGAGAGACAGAGGCTCTGTTTGGCGTCGAGCTGCGGGCAGTGCGGGCCTCCCCTCCCAGTCCATTAGCAGGCAGGACGGCCGGGTCACGAGAGCGGCCCGGAGTAGGGCAAACACACACAGACACACGTCCACCTGTCAAAACGCCGCGCGATTCGCTTATATTTAGACCGGCTTGGCTCGCGGCCGCCAGCGTTAGTAATTCACGGTTTCTACCCGGCAAAAACAAAACGCCGACCAGGACTCGAACCGGGAACCTTAATATCAGCATGCAGATGCGCTGTGCGCTCGGCTAATGTGACATCGCCTTTTTCATGCCGCAGCTACGAGACCGACAACGGCATCCAGGCCGAGGAGCGCGGCGAGCTGAAGCCCGACGGCGGCGAGGGCATCCAGAGCGCCCAGGGCTCCTTCTCCTTCACGGCGCCCGACGACGGCCAGCGCTACTCCGTGCAGTACACCGCCGACGAGCGCGGCTTCCTGGCGTACGGCGACCACCTGCCCACGCCGCCGCCCATCCCCGAGGCCATCCAGCGCGCCCTGGCGCAGAACGCGGCGGACGAGGCCAACGGTGTGGTGGACGACGGCAGCTACAACGGCATCGGCGCGGGCGGCGGTAACGGCGGCTACCCGTCCGGCCCGGCCGGCGGCGGCAACGGCGGCTACCCCTCCGGCCGCCCCAGCAACGGCGGCTACCAGTACTGAGCACCACCGACTGACTGTTCGTTGGGCTGCAGTGTAGGTCCGGGTGGGTGCGCCTCCAGGGCCTCGCAGGGAGGGAGACGACGACGCGGTGACGTCAGCGCGCTCTCATTGGATGGATCAGCCGCCTCAGCACTGTGATTGGCAGTGGCGGATCCAGAGTCGACCTGAGGGGAGGTTTAAGTAGCATCTTCTGCCTACTTCCAGGGGCAAAGTGTGGCTCTTTGCCTACTTCCAGGGGCAAAGCGTGGCTCTTTGCCTACTTCCAGGGGCAAAGCGTGGCTCTTTGCCTACTTCCAGGGGCAAAGCGTGGCTCTTTGCCTACTTCCAGGGGCAAAGTGTGGCTCTTTGCCTACTTCCAGGGGCGAAGCGTGGCTCTTTGCCTACCTTTCTGGCGACCTGTCTAGAGGCCATAAGGGGCGGAGGGGTCAATTGTCCTTTCGCCCTACACTGGATCCGCGCCTGATGATTCGATGTTTCCGCCAAAGCCTGCCGAGTTGTCACCTCTCTCCCTGCGAGTCTCTCTGCTCCGGGTGCCCCAAGTGGGGGCGTCGGAGCCTGCCTGAGAAATGGCTTCCCGAACACGGCGCCCGCGTCGGTATGAAAAATCGCTGCGATGCCAAACGCCATTACTCGTTCGGGCATTTCCGCTCGGCTCGGCCGCACTGGACGCGAGCAGCCTTGAAGCGGGGCTTACGCCTCAATCTTATCTCTCTCTCTCTCCCCGCGCAACGACTCGCCCCGACACGACTTTCCACTTTGTCATAGAAAGTTGTCATCTTCGGTTTTGTAATTGCGAAAGCGAGTTGTCGAAACGGACCAACATTATTCGCGGGGGAGGCGATCCATTTCGGCCGAGAAGCTCCGAGTGGCGCGCTGCAGCCGCGATGGCGGATCTCAAGAAGCAGAAAAGTTACCATTTTTTTGTGAAATGTCTGTCCTTAGCCTTAGTCATAGTGTCGTTGGCGCTATCAGACGAGTATCTAAAGCTTGGCAGACCTTGGCACTGTGTTCAAATCCCTGTACATTCCGTTTTATAATGTGTTCATCGGAGGCCGTCGGAGGGTCTGATAGTGTTAATTTATTCGATTGTTACCTGACGCCGGAGTTACCAGCCTACAAATAAGAGCTCAATAAAGACGTAATTTTTTTTGTATAATTGGCCACGCTCTTATGTTTGCATTCCCTGCTTACCCTGCACCGCACTGTACTGATCCCTCAATTTATAAACTGGACGGTTTGTTCAACTATCACCATTCCCAAACAACACTCCATTCTCTGGACCCAACTCAAGAAATGCCCTCGTTTCTCGGACCCTATTCAAGCTCCCCGACAAAACGTTCAAGTTAGATGGACCAAAACGAAGGTGGTCGAGAGACCAAAAAGGCTGAGGTCAGCAATCGGAAGGACCGGCGTTCGATGCACAGCGTTTCTTTACCTTTACCTACTCCCTCCCACCTCTCCGCCCCCTCATGATACGCTCGAAGTAAAACAAAGTCCTAGTTCAAATGAAAGGCAGACCTCCCCCCCCTCTCTTCCTTTATGATGTGTGCGATCCGAATAGCTCGGACTAACAACCCGTGCGAACAAACCCTCTTACGTATCGCCTTTTCTCGGAGCCCATCTCTGCAGACCAATCCTGAGAGTCGTCGCTCTGTCTCTCTCGCACCCATGGAGGGTCCGTTCAGGTGCGAGAGAGACAGAGCGACGTAAACGACTCTCGGAATCAGTCCGCTGTCTTGCTTTACGCCCGGCCGATTATCTGATGAGTGCCTGAAAAGCCCCACCGCAACGGTTCCCGCGATTCCCCGACCTTATAGGCGGCCTCCCCGCGTGGAGAAATCATTAGAGAAGATTCCCGTATTTTTCATATTTCCGCACTTCATTCATTCCAACGTATTGCTCCTTCAAACTTAGTGGGCAATTAGTTCTAAGTCCTACCCTAGAGCGAAAGACCATTTCAGTCGTCGTCAAGAGAAGGAAAACCGTGATCAAAAATCGGGAACTGGCAGCGCGCCACCTGGCGGCCCGCACTGTAAACTGCCCTAATCTGAAGTTTGGTTTGGAAGACGTTCACAGCAACGGCCGCGCTGCTGGTTTCTTCTGTTTGATCCTTCTGTTTTGACGAAGAAAAGGTTTCATTCGTAACATCGTGTTCGTCGCTCTGTCTCTCTCGCACTCACGGGCGTCCCGTTGGGTTGCGAGAGAGACCGAGCGACGAGGCGCTGTGTGTGCGGAATCAGGCGCCCGTACACTGTAACAGGGAGGAGCCGAGGGAGTGGTCTGCGCGGTGGAGCCGAACGGACGGCGATAGCGCTGCGGCAGCCGTCTGATTCCGAGCACTGCTTTCGTCGCTCTGTCTCTCTCGCACTCATGTGGCGGTCCGTAGGGGTGCGAGAGAGACAGAGCGACGAAGCAGTGTTCGGAATCAGACGGCAGCTTGTTGAGGTTAGAACGGCCGCGTCTCGTCTCGCCGCGTCCAGGCGGTCGACGTCGTCGTCGTCGTCGTCAGCCATCACGGATCGCGGACCACCGGCGAGCTGCAGCGCGGCAGGCCGGCACCGCGCACTGCTTTCATCGCTCCGTCTCTCTCGCACTCGAGGGGCGTCCCGTAAGGGAGCGAGAGAGACAGCGAGACCTGCGTTCGGAATCAGCCCGCAGCAGCGTACGCCGCACTACTACGACTTTGTGAGCTAAGCTCCGATACAAAGTCTCCACTGCGCTGTAAACTGAGCCAACGGCTCGGCTGATTTACCGGCGTTTTACTTTAATAACAGCGTAGTGGACGCCAGACGCACACTGGTGCGGCGCGAGGCCTCCACGACGTGGACCTCGTCGTCTCCGCGGGGGGCAGCCCCCTTGGCCCCCTAGGCCGTGGCTTGCTTGGTGGTGACACTGTCACTGGTATGGGTCACGGCGGCGCCCAGTGGGCCAGCGGAAGACTGGAGGAGGCGGTCAAAATCCCGGACGCTTTTTGAGCTCCTGAATCCCCAAATGGGGACTCGAACAGAGCGTGTGACCCCACCAATGGGTAGCTCTCCGAACGAGGAGTCCATTGGTGGGGTCACACGCTCGGTTCGAGTCCTGTTTAGCGACTCTGGAGCTCAAAACGCTTGCAGCCGCCTGCGCTCTTGGCACTGTGCGACGTCGCTCGGATGACTGATCCAGGATGATTTCGACGCTGCTTTGGCCATTCGGATGCGCCATGAGTGTGGTAGAGACAGAGCGATGAAAGCAGTACTCGGAATCAGGCTGCTGACGGCGCTCGTCGCGTGAAGTTCAGTCGCGAGGATCTAGTCCCCTTCGAAAGAAAATTAATCAGGTCCAGTTACGTTTATTAAGCGTATTGAGCACTCCCGTTTTCGGCGGGACACCGACAATAAATTACTCCACCGCGGCGCCCTCAGTAGCGGTAGCCGCCGTTGGCGGGCGCGGGCCCGCTGGGCGGCCCGCCCTGGGGGTAGCCCGCGCCGTCGCCGCCGTCGTCGGACGCGCCGCCGCCGGCAGCCTCCTCGGCGGCGTTCTGCGCGAGGGCCTTGAGGATGGCCTCCGGGATGGGGGGCGGCGTGGGCAGGTGGGCGCCCTTGGGCACGAAGCCGTTCTCGTCGGCGGTGTAGGAGAGCTCGATGCGCTGGCCGTCGGGGGCGGTGTACGAGAAGGAGCCCACGGCGCTCTGGATGCCCTCGCCGCCCTCGCCGCCCGGCTTCAGCTCGCCCTTCTCCTCGGCCTGGATGCCGTTCTCCGTCTCGTAGCTGCAAGTGTCCAGGACGCGTTAGTTGGGTGCCGAACCACGGCCGAAGTTAACACTACACAGTGGGTCAGCGAACACCGGCGCCAAAAACTCTGGACGCGTTTTGAGCTCCAGAGTCGCCAAACAGCACCCGAACCGAACGCGTGACCCCACCAATGGATTCCTCGTTCGGAGAGCAAGCCATTGGTGGGGTCACAGGTTCAGTTCGAGCCCCATTAGCGACTCTGGAGCTCAAAACGCGTCCGGGATTTTGGCCGCCTCCACCGGTCTTCTGGTCCACTGGGCTCTGCACAGCAGACTGATTCCGAGATACGTTTTCGTCGCTCTGTCACTCCGGCACCCATACAGCGGACGCCCCATGATTGCGAGAGATGCGTACAGAGCGATGAAACGAATCTGGGAATCAGGTCTTCTGTTCCGCTTTCTTTCAAACCTGAACATGTAGGAGCCGTCGCCGTTGTTGACGTTCTCCAGCTTGATGATGCCGATGGGCTTGGCGTTGCCGCCGCCCGGCGCCGCGCCGCCGCCGTTGCTGCCTGCGAGGTTGGCCCCGCCGTTGTAGCCGCCGACTCCTCCACCGCCGCCACCACCACCGCCACCGTTCCTGGACGGGGGCAGGTAGCTGTTCTGCGGGGGCGGCGCGGGGGCGGCCAGGTTGGCGCCGCCGGCGGTGCCTGCGCTGGCGGGCGGCAGGTAGGTCTGGTCCAGCTTGGCGGGGGCGGCGCTGGCGCAGCCCGCCAGCACGATGCAGGCGGCGAGCTGCGAATAGCCAAAGCGAGTCAATCCAGGGCTGCAGTGCAGACTGATTCCGAGAGTCGTCGCTCTGTCTCTCTCGCACCTGCACGGGACGCCCCATGAGTGCGAGAGAGACAGAGCGACGATGACGACTCTTGGAATCAGTCCGCCGGCCGCTCATCACCTCACCTTGGACGGCCTTGGTCGCAATGCGCCCGGTGCGCGAGGGAGACTACCGGTCGCGGGCCGCGGGGCGCATAGCGTTGCGCAGCGCGTCGACGCGGTACGGCACTGCAAGGCACCCACACTGTGCGTCCAGCGCCGCCATATAAGGCAGCGCGCCTCCAGCCGCCTCATTCCGAGGGATCCGTTTCGTCGCTCTGTCTCTGTCGCACCCATGGGGCGGCCCGTAGGGGTGCGAGAGAGACAGAGCGACGAAACGAGCCTCCGGCACGAGGCCCGCCAGGTGCGTGGCCGAGCCGTCCGCCGTCCGTCCGCACCGGTTCAATTCATTCCCAGACGACGCGCGGCCATCCATCTTCACTCTTCTTTTACGAGTGTGCTCGCGCCGCCAATCCGAATCCCAATCCGAACGCGAGCCACGCGCTTCGAAGCGGCCCGAAGGCTGCCGATGATGCCTTTGCGGGCCTCCGTCAAGAGACTCGACGCGACCCCACTGGGAAAACTACAGCGTGATGCTTCGTTTCGATTGATTTCCATAGACCCGAGTGCTTTGGAAGTGCCCCGCACCTGTCGAGGAGAGCGTGGTGAGGCGTCTGCCGCCGGTCCACCCTGACCCTGAAGACTGATTCCGAGAGTGGCTTTCGTCGCTCTGTCTCTCTCCCACACCTGTAAGTTCTGTAAGTAACGCCCTGTGAGTGCGGGCCGGTGCGGGCGAGACACAGCGACGGGCATGACTCACAGTGGGCCAGAAACCGGCGAAGGCGGCCAAAATTCTAGACGCGTTTTGAGCTCCAGAGTCGCTAAATGGGACTCGAACCGACCGTGTGGCCTCACCAATGGATTGCTCTCAGGACGAGGAATCCATTGGTGGGGTCACACGTTCGGTTCGAGTCCTATTTAGTGACTCGGGAGCTCAAAACGCGTCTAGAATTTTGGCCGCCTTCGCCGGTTTCTGGCCCACTGTGCGTCTCTCGGAATCAGTATACTGGTGCGCCGCGCGGGTGGGCAACCAAGCGGGCGGCCGCGCCTGACGGGAGGCATCGCGCAGCCGCAGGCGCTCGCCCCGGACGGCAACGGACTGATTCCGAGAGTCGTTTCCGTTGATCTGTCTCTTTCGCACTCATGGGGCGTCCCGTATAGGAGTGAGAGTGACAGAGCGACGAAAATGACTCTCGGAATCAGATTTCTGGTCTGTCTAGGGAGTCTCGGAGAGAGAGAGAGAGAGAGAGAGAGAGAGAGAGAGAGAGAGAGAGAGAGAGAGAGAGAGAGAGAGAGAGAGAGACAGAGACAGAGACAGAGAGAGAGACATGGAGGGAGGGAGAGAGAGAGAGGGGGGGGGGGAGACAACTCAGTGACTTGAGCGCGCTATCATTGGATGGTTCATCCGTGAGCGCTGTGACCGCAATAGTTCAGCCCGGTTCAGCCAAAGCCTGTCTCCGATTGTCACCTCTCTCCCTACGAGTCTCTCTCCTGGCTGTGCTTGAAGAAAACTGATAAGGGAATTCCATGAAGTGACAAAGTCACTAACCACCAGGCGATAGTGACGGGTTTTGCACAAGAATTCGGGGAAACTTGACTTTTTTTCTCAGCGGGTCCTACTTTGTACTCGGGTCCTGTGGACAGCTGCTAGTTTGGTAGAAAGGTAAAAGTGTGTCCATCAATGCGAAAAGGCAAGTGATTCTGCTGTCTTCCGCATGCCTCTTGTCCTGGACTTGTGCCTCTCAATCTCGATATACGAAAAAAAAACACAACATGAAGGTCGCGGAGTACTTTATGAGCCTTTGGATTGTTCTTTGGACCCATCTGATCCTTCCGTCGAATTTAGCGAGTATATTCGCCGAGAGAGACATAGGACAGATCAACATCGGTTTCGACCTGAAAATATTTTTCTTTCCGGACCCTTCTTATAAATAAAAACAAATCAAAAACTAAAATTTACTTGAAATTTAAAATTTGATTATTTTTTTAAAGTTTGAACTTAATATTAAATTTGAATTGTGTTTTTGACTGGAATTGGGAAACTCCATCGTTGCTCGACTTTTGAAAGCGTGAGGCGATAGATCTAAAGAATGGAAGTATACAAAATTCAGAAACCAGCAGCACTGTGAAAATTTGTTGTCACTTTATGACTAAAACGCGGATGACATTTTCATCACTTTCAAATCATGGTAATCTCATCACAAATTGATGACATTTTCATCAAAGCTCCTATACTTATTGCATGGGCGTGACAACAATGTCATCAATTTTTTTGATGACATTGTTGTAAGGAAAATTAGCCTTTTAACTGTCATCAAGTGACGACTCAAATTTTCACAGTGCGGGGCACACAGGTTTCAGCTTTTGACCGTTCACACTAACGGCCGAAACTGGCTCCTCGCTTTTTTGATCACTTTTGTTCTTCACTGGGCCACGGGTGAAAGGGTTCTGCGTCGCGGTTTCCGATGCGAATGGGGCGATACACTGGCGCTCACTGGAGAGCCCCGCGAGTGTCACTTCACTTCAATTTTTCAATCTAGGTCACTAGCACTCACCAGTCTCATGGCGCGGGGGGAAGTGCTGTCGAATGGATGTGCAATGATACTGGTATCATCCCGCCGGAGGCTGCCTTTAAATAGAGGTACATGTGGCGCACCGCACCGCGCCGCACCGCGCAACCCCCACCACCCTTCCAGTCGCCGTAGAGTCTTCCAGTGTGTCGGTCGTCGGGGCTCCTCGGCCTTCCCTCCTCCGCTCCAGAGGACTCCAGGGGACTTCAGGACAGAAGCATCCAGGTGACTTATGCTCCTAGACACACAGACACACTCTCTCACACACAGACACACATTCATACGCACCACACACACACACACACACACACACACACACACACACACACACACACACACACACAACTGAGGCGCTCCTCTCGCGGCGACGAACGGTGCATATACAGCACCCGTGAACGCCGACTTGACACGAAATTTCACAACGAGAAATGGAATCAAAATGCGCACAACGTAGTGTTGCAGGAGGGCGAGGAGGGTCACGAGCGGGCCGGGGTGTCAACGAGGGGAAGGGGTGGGGGGTAATGGCTTCGGGACGGCACGGGACGGGGCATCTTTCTGGAAGAGAAACATATCTAAGCCGCGAGCCGGGCAACCCGCCAGGCACGCGTCGTTTCTTTTTTATTCGGGAGAGGGAGAGAGAAAGAGAGAGAGAGAGAGAGAGAGAGAGAGAGAGAGAGGTGTTGTTTTCGTTCGTTCTATAACGCCGTTCGTTGCGGGGTTGTATGTTCAGATGCGGGCTTCACGTGGGAAGTGTGACAAATTTGGTATGCAGCTGCTTGGGTGCCTGAGCACCGCCCGGTGCAGCAAGACGATCCGAGAGGTGGCGCTGCTGCAGGAGCATAGAGACGACATGAGGGCGAGGAGGATTTCGCGCAACCGGATCAGCTTGCGGGCACGTAGGAGGTAATGGAAGGGTCGCGGACTAGGAATGTGCAGTCAAGGCTCGCGTAAGAAGGGGCCGCGGGTCACCGCCCCGCGGCGGTACTGATTCCGAGATGTCTTTCGTCGTCCTTCTCTCTGCATCCTTAGAACGCCCCATGAGTGCGAGAGAGACAGAGCGATGAACATCTCGGATCTTGCTGCACCTGCGCCGAGGACCAAGCAAGCCTGCGCGTCGGGACAGGCGAACGGGCACGTTGCGTCGGAGTGCAGCGGGACGGGCCAAGTCAGCCCGATTATGACGCCGCCTACCTTTTCGCTGTGTCTATTCGTAGGACGAGAACGCCATGAGGCGAGCAGAGAAGAGGAGTGAGACGGCAGTGGCCGCTGGTGGTTTCTCTCACTCTCGCGCGCGGGAAAGGCTGCCTTGCTGCGTGGGAAGGGAAGGTGCACGTGCGTACGGGTCCTTTCAGTCGTCGCCAGTGAAGAACAAAAGCAGTCAAAAAGTGAGGAGCCGGCAGCGCGCCACCTCGCGGCAGTTACAGTAAACTGTAAACAGCTGAGCGCTGATTGGTCAGGAAGAAGTTGAGCGCAGTGGCCGCTAGGTGGCGCGTTCTCGTCCCAGCGGTGTGACCCAGGTTTGATCACTTTTGTTCCTTCACTCGGCGAAGACTGAATGGTTCATTGACAGTGAAGAAGAAAGATTTGCGACACTTTGCCCTTGAATAGCACCAGTGCTACTTTGCCCCCATCCGATTGTGGAGCTGCAATTGGCCAGCGCGACATTGACCCTGGTAGCCGAAAGCAACACTTTACACGTAAGTATGGACCAAAAACAGACCCTGCGGTCTAGCGCGGTCCGAGGGCACCTGCAATCTCCAGCGGCAAAAGCAACACTTTCCCTGTAGTAGCAAAGGCTACTTACGTTTCTGGTCAGAGTATAGGCAAAAGGCGACACTGTGCCCCTGCATGCAGGCAAAACGCACCGCTTCGCCCCTCCCCCACGCCGTGTCTGGATCCGCCCTTGCGGCGCGGCGGTCTTAATGGCCTCCTGCATGTTTTCCCGGTGCGCGTACTGCGTACTCCCGTCCCGGCCCGTCCCGGCCCCGGCCTGCTATATGGTCATGAGTCGCACATAAACGTCGTCTCGATTCCAAGATCGCCGCGCGCGAAAACCGAACGGCCGGCCGGCCGGACAACCCCGCGGCCCGCGGGTCGGGCTTCGGGTCGGCAGGGTCGGACGCCTGGGGTCGGGATCGCGGCGGGTCGGCCTGGGCCGAGGCCTGGGCCGTTTGAGGAATAGGGGACGTTGCTGCCGACAAGGTCCTTCTCCACGCCACGCCACGCCATGCCACGCCACGCCACGCCACGCCACGCCACGCTCGGCCGCGGATCGCGATGCCAGGCGGAGCGCATGACCGACGTGTTTACCTCCTAGGCCGCATCATTGACTGCAACTCCACTTATGAAATTTGCTCGTGATGGAAGCGCATCTGCAGCGGGGCGGCGGGGCGGCGGGGCGGCGCGACGCGGACCTCGCCTTGGCGGCGGCCTGGGTCAGTCTTCTTCCGGCCGGCCGCCCGGAAGATTTGCCAAACCGCGGAACCTCCGCTCGACGAAGGTTCGTCTTTGCCTCGTGCCAACATTTTTTTATGTTTCAGTTTTGACGTTGCTAAAGCGCGGGGCGCCGGGTGGGCGCGCAGTGACCGCGGGAAGGCTGACGTCGACCTAGGCCCAGCGGTCCACGCGGTCAGCTTCTGCTGCCGAAGGATGTTTTCATCGCTCTGTCTCTCTCGCACCTCTACGGACCGTCCCATGAGTGCGAGAGAGACAGAGCGACGAAACCTTCCTTCGGATTCTGGCTGCTGCTGGTCGTGGTCCTGGCGGAGGTCACGGGTTGTGGGTGGCCCGGCCGACGGCCCGGCGGGCATGGCGGCTGGGCCGGCCGGCGGGTGTCGCCGCGAGTCAGGGCCCTCTGAGGACACGCTCCGGCTCGAGCATAGGGTTGCGTCCTCTTTCCTCTGTGCCAACAGGCTTTTTTACTTCAGTTTTAGACGTTGCAAAAAGAGCGAGGAACTGCCGGGATGGGCGACGCAGTAGTGACCGCGGGAGGCTGTGCGTGCGTACCTAGGTGCCCAGCGATCGTGACGCGGGTCAGTTTCTGAACTTGCCGACATGATGGCTCGTGACTGTGGTCATACTTGACGTCTGGTGAATGGGATGAGTGCGAGGAGATGACGGCGATGAAGTATCATCGTGATTCGGTGTGTTGGTCATGGGTGAGTCGACGGGTGTGGTGTCCGGCTCGACGGCATGGCGGCAGGCGGCTGGGCGGGACCGGCGGGTGTGCCGCGATGCGTGATCCCTGTGGCACGAGCTCCAGCCGAGCCACTCCGAGGAGTCGTGGCGTCGCTCTGCCTCTGTCGCACTCACGGGCCTTCCGTAGGGGTGCGAGAGAGACAGAGCGAAGCAACGAAACCTGCCGGGCACATGGCGACCAAGGCCCTGCCCTGGGCTGTGTCGTGCCTCGCTTTGGTGCGGACCACGATGATGGCGATGACGTCGTCGGGCGTTGTCAGTGATGATGGTGACGACGACGATGACGGTGATGAAGGCGATGATGGTGATGACGGTGATGACGGTGATGATGGTGATGATGGTGATGATGGTGATGACGGCGATGATGGTGATGATGGTGATGACGGTGATGATGGTGATGATGGTGATGACGGTGATGATGGTGATCGGCGATGACGGCGATGGCGGCGAAAGCGGTGATGATGGTGATGATGGTGACGATGGTGATGACGGCGATGATGGCGATGATGGTGATGTCGGCGACGACAGCGATGACGGCACAGCGAGCCGCTCCGCGGAAAGCTGCTGAGGAAGGATCGAAGCCAGCCGGCCCCGCGGCTCCGCAGCCCCGACAGGGCACCCGCGGCCCCGTCCCGTCCCGTCCCGCTCGAAACCACATCTTGGAGAGGAGAGCACTCAACATGACTCGTCGCCCCGCCGCTCCGCACCATGCCACTCGGTGACCATGGCAGGGGCTCGCTACCGGCTAATAGACGTATGTTGCCTGCACTGCCCTGCCCCCGCCTTCGGCCCCTTGAGGGCACGGCCAGGCCGAGGACCAGGAGCCCAAGGACGGGGACCCCAGTTGATTCTTTTATTGTCATTTCTCACCAGTGTCTCACGTTTGTTTGTCACTGCGGCCGAGGGCGCTGAGGAGTCAACTTTTAACCAGGACAAGTTTTTCAGCCTCACCCACCATTTCCATTCATTCTTCAACAGGCTCGTGCAAGTGTGATTTGGTCCCGGTGACAAACACCCCACATCACTGGTCAAGATCTCGTTGAGGACGTAGCCGTGGTTCCACTGTCCTGGGTACAGTAGCGGATCCAGAGACAGGTTCAGAGGAGGACATTTCGTCTTTCGAGGATACTCGAATGGCAGCGCAGCCATTCTCCCTCGAGGACCCAACGGGCCTAGGTGGCCTTGCCAGGTGCGGATCCAGTGTGTGTCTGTGTGCAGGGGGGATGGATTGGCTTCTCTTTTGCCTCAGAACCACGCATACGATCATGTGTGGTCTAGCCCTTAATGGTAATGGTAACGAAGGTCGGCCAAAAGTCACACTGTAAATGGGCAAAACGCACTACTTTGCCGCCCCTCCCTCAGGCCTGCTCTGGATCCGACACAGGGCCTAGCCCGGGTGCGGCAGGAACCGGAACCGGCAGGCTGGGCGCAGTGCAGGCACCTTGGCGACGGCGGCTTAGCCGGCGCGATAAGCCGAAAATAAAAACAACAACAAAACGGCGGCCCTTAATGATCGATTGCAGCGCGCGTCCTTATCAGTGGCTCGGCAGGACAGCGCGTCGCTGCAGCCTGTACCTCGGCGAGCCCTGCGCCGTACTCGGCGGCACCGCGCAGCACAGGACAGTGTGTGTCGGCGCCGAGCCGCGAGACGACAGGCCGCGACCGCCGCGACCAGCCGACCCGACCCGTGAGGCCCGTGGGGGAGGCCCAGAGACACTGACGAGCGGAGCGCGGGCGACGACCGAGCGCAGCCGGGCCATGGGGTCGACGCGGCCGCTCGGCGGGACGACGCCGCCGGTGCCCTCGACGAGGCCCTCGATGTGGGGCGTCGCGGCCGCGCTGCTGTGCCTGACGGCGGCCTCCGACGCCAAGCCACACGACGACGTCGAAGACGACCTGGCCAGCTTTTTCGGTGAGGGACATGGACTTGAGGCCCGCCGCGGTCGCCCCCCGGCACCTCTGGGAACACGCCCCGGCTCAGTGCGCGAGTGCCGGGAGTGGACAGTGGACCAGAAGGCGGGCGTAGGCGGCCGAAACGCGTTTTGAGCTTCAGAGTCGCTGAATGGGACTCGAACTGAGCGTGTGACCCCACCAATGGATTGCTCTTCGAACGAGGAGTCGATTGGTGGGGTCACACGTTCGGTTCGAGTCCCATTTAGCGACTCTGGAGCTCAAAACCCGTCAGGGATTTTGACCACCTCCGCCTCCACACTGGTCTTCTGGGCCCACTGTGCGAAGGGAGGGGACGGACACCTGTGTCACTGGGGCCGTACAGGACTCTGCAGACTGAGAGTCGCTTTCGTCGCTCTGTCTTACTCGCACCTAAACGGGGCGCCCCGCGAGTGCGAGAGAGACAGAGCGAGGACTCTCCGAGGGACGACGACCCAGCCTACCACACCGGATGCAAGTCCGCACTGTTTGGCAGCCTTAGGGACGGACACGGCGCGTGGGTCTACGGATTGGCTCGCCTGTCTTCGGCCGCAGATAGCGCCTATCGGACAGCAGGCGGCAGGGAATGACAGGACTAGACACATTTGGCCACATGATGTAACTCTTGCGAACGACTGGCACCTTTCTTCTTCCGCGCGGAGTTGTTGTTGTTGTTGTGATGATGAGTACTAATCCCTATGCTGACGCTTCGGAATCGAAAACATCGTCCACTTTACGGAGGCAAAACTAAGGCGTGACGTTACAACACTTTCTTCAAGCGGCCAGGAGCGTTACCACCCTTTTCCTCCTATCTAAATGCACGGGGAAGTTTCCTCTGTACGTACACTTCAAGAAAGGAGCACGACCGACCAGTACGCCCTTCTCGGAGCGTAATGTTACGCATTAGTTAGTTTTACCAGGAAGCGCGGTGACTCTAGGCGGACTAGAGCGCACAGTGCAGGGGCTTGATGCGGGGTGCACGAGCCCCGCAGCGTTGGACTGCCTTCGAACGGCCCGCCGAGGGAATCCCCGCCACTGCCGCCACCGCACTGCAAACTGGAACAACAAACGCAGCGACCTGCTCGAAGACGGAGAAGGCGAAGGCAGGCGGCCGTCTTTGTTTTGAGATTAAGCGTAATGACTTGACTGATAAAGTAACCGCTGACGTGCCGCACGGTGCGGGGCGAGGTGGGGCGGGGCGGGGCGGGGCGCTGGCGGAGGGGGGAGTCGGCCGTCCTCACGGGCGTGTCACACGTTTTGCCTTCTTACAGGTGGACTGCACTGTTGGTTGCCTATCTTCATCCCAGGTAACTTCTGCAATCCAGTGCGATGAGTGTCAGTTCGGGCGCCTTGCAGCAAGTGCTGCGCTCTGGTGCTGCGGTGGCTCGGTTGCTTGAGGTCATGACGGCCACGAAAACATCATGTGTTCAAATCCCGCCATGATTAATATTTTTCCCAGTTTACCTCTCAAATATCGTACCATTATTCTAAAATTGGCGGACTTTCATATCGAGTGTCTGTTATTGTCCTGATTTGGTGCGTCATCAATCAAAGAATTCTGGTATATGTTCAACGGACTTGAACGACGGCTCTATGCGCCGACTGTGGACGACACAGCGTAGCCGCTGTTGGCCCTACAGGATTTTCGGTACTGACGTCACAACAATAGCAAGAACAAGAACAAAACCAGTGCCAGTCTTGGCCGCTCAGTTCACCCCCGCTGGCGTAGCCCTGGAGCATCTCTCATGCTGCAAGAGAACAGTCACGGAGCGCTGCGGAGCGCTGCCCCCCACCGACAATGGTTCAAAATTACACTCGTGGACTACAACTCCTCTGGAGCAAACTGGGGACACCCCAAACTGGCCGGTCCACGGGGCAGACCCGCGAGCGGCCGACCACAAGGCACTCGCAGCGCCATCTGCCGTGCTCGATGTCGAAGCTGCCCTCTAGGCCAGGCAAGGGCCAGCTGATTCCGAGAGTCGTTTTCGTCTTTCTGTCTCTCTCGCACTGATGGGGCGTCCCGTAGAAGTGCGAGAGAGACATGTCTCTGCAGCTCTGCAAACTCAAGTGTGTGCCAGGCATGCACTTCCTGGTGCATGCCTGCAGGCACACACTTCCTGGTGCATGCCTGCAGGCACACACTTGCCGTCGCTTGTGCGTGTATACAAGCACGTGTGTGCCTGAGGCATGCACCAGGAAGTGTGTGCCTGCAGGCATGCACCAAGAAGTGCATGCCTGGCACACACTTGAGTTTGCAGAGAGAGCGACGAATACAACTCTCGGAATCTAGTTGTTGACGAGTGGGCTTCTTTTGGCAGGCTGGAGACTGGACTACGACCTCTGCGAGGGGCACGCCGAGTGCCTGGCCCGCCGCCCCTGCGAGTGGAGGTCCGACTGCGACGTCCTGCAGGACTGCGTCAACGGCTTCTGCGCCTGCGACTACCCCCTGCCGACCAACTACAAGTGCTACATTCCTACAGGTACGCCCCCAAAACGTGAATCTCTACCCTCCTCTCTCGCATCAAAAATCTCGACGCGCCTTGGAAAATCTCACAGACCTAACTTGGGGTTTGTTTTGCAGATAATGGGACGTTCGAAGAATATTCTTGCGAAGATGGGTAAGTACATTGTGGGGGTGATGCCACAGGTTGGCGCCCTGTCGGGCGTGTGTGTGTATGTGTGTGTGTGTGCGTGCGTGCGGGCGGGCGCGGGCGCTTGTGGGGGGGGGGAGGAGGAGGAGGTGTACCTGAACAAATGTAGGCGCTATACTTCACCCTTAGTAGACAAAAAGTGCTACTCCATCTCCACCCTACCGATCGAGTCCTCCCTCCTCCGGCCCACAGTGGAGGCGACCCTACCAATGGATTGCTCTCGGAACGAGGAATCCATTGGTGGGGTCACAAGTTCGGTTCGAGTCCTGTGCAGCGACTCTGGAGCTCAAGACGCGTCTAGAGTTTTGGCCGCGTCCTCTACGCAGATAATCCGCGATTTCTTTCCACCAAGTTGGCAGGACTTGAGTTCGTCCTTGCTCGCGTCCGCGTTGTGCACGACGCGGCCCTTTCCTCGTGTGACGTCACGCCACCGCGGCCGGCATTAATAATCTTATCGACGTTGCGATTATTGGCGGGCGGCCCTGCGGGGCGGTCGGACTCGCGGGGAGATGGCCGCTCCAAAAAAACAGGTGCAAAACGCACTGCCACTTTTCACCGCGTTTTTTCGTTGTTGTATTCCAGGACGTGCTCTCTCAAGCCCAGCCCCATGGCCGAGCTCATGCCGCTGGCCCTCACCATCGGCGTGTGCTTCGTGGTCGCGGTGACGGCCATGCTGGCCTGCAAGATGCTCATCAAGTAAGCCACCTCACTGCACAGAGGGCGAGAAGACCGGCGCAGACGGCCAGAAATCTCTAGACGCGTTTTGAGCTCCAGAGTCACCAAACAGGGCTCGAACCAAACTTGTGGCCCCACCAATGCACCCAAAATTGAAAGGCGGTACACATGGCGTTACAAAGGCAGTAAAAAAAATTACCGCCCTCTACGGGCGGAATCCATTTTTTACCGCCTTTCCAAGTGCGGTAAAAAATTACCACCCTTTTTAAAGGCGGTTAATTTACCATCTTTCACAGCTGTACCACCTTAAATGTTCCCTCCAAAAGGAATATTCAAGGCGATACAACTGTGAAAGGTGGTAAATTTACTGCCTTCAAAGGGTGGTAATTTTTGTACCGCCCTTGGAAAGGTGGTAAAAAATGGATCCCGCCCGTAGCAATATTACCGCCCTCGAAAGTGGTAATTTTACCGCCCTTAGGTTTTCAGTGTGGATTCCTCGTTCGGAGAGCAATCTACTAGTGGGGTCACACGTTCGGTTCAGGTCCCATTTAGCTACTGAGCTCAAAACGCGTGCAGAATTTTAGCTGCCTCCACCGGTCTTCTGGAACCCACTGCACAGTGGGCCAGAAGACCGGTGGAGCGGCCAAAATTCGAGACGCGTTTTGAGCTCCAGAGTCGCTGAAAAGGACTCGAACCGACCATGTGACCCCACCAATGGATTCCTCGTTCCGAGAGCAATCCATTGGTGGTGTCACACGTTCGGTTCGAGTCCCATTTAGCGACTTTAAAGCTCAAAACGCGTCTCGAATTTTCGCCGCTCCACCGGTCTTCTGTCCCACTGTGCACTGTGCCCCGCCCCGCCCCGCCCCGCCCGGTGCCCGGTCGCTGACGGGCGTTGTGCTGTGTGATTCCAGGCGCATGCACGCCGCCAACCCCGCGAGGCGGCTCGGCGACGGCGACGCGGACAGCGTCAGCTCCATGCAGCGCTGGATCAACGAGCGCCTCCGCGACCGGCCGCCGCGCTACGAGGAGATGGTGTCGGCGGCCTCCTCGTCGTCCGCGCACACCGCGCCCTCGCAGCCCGCCGCCGGCCCGGCCACCATCTCGGCCGCCGTCACGGAGGCAGAGAAGCCCCCCGCCTACGAGGTCGTCGTCAACGAGAGGCAGATGGCCGGCCCCTACTGCCCGAGGGTAAGCGCCGCGCCCTTCCGCGCAGCAGACTGATTCCGAGACTCCTTCTGTCGCTCTGTCTCTCTCGCACCTATACGGGATGCCTCATGAGTGCGAGAGAGACAGAGCGACGAAAACGACTCTCGGAATCAGTCTGCAGGAGCTACAAGTCGACAAACAAATGACGGTGCCTTTGCTGCCTCGCAGACCAGGGCTGCGGCCTCGGCCGTGGCCGACAACATCCCGCCGCCGCTGTACTCCGCGGAGGCCATGGCGGACGGCGCGGAGGCGGGCTGCTACAGGAACCCCTGCTTCCTGGGCGACGCCGAGGACCCGCCGCCGTACTCGGCCTCGGCGTACGCGGCCTCGGGCGCGCGCAGCACGCGCTCCGCCTCGCTGCCGGACCCCATCTGCCCCTCGCTGTTCGACCCGTTCGAACCCTCGCCGGAGATCTCGGACTCCTCGTTCGCGGCCTCGTCCTCGGGCTGCCCCTCGACCTTCGCCACCGCCTCGACGCCTCCCTCCTCGCCCACGTCGTCCATGACGTCCTTCGCCTCCTGCGACTCCTCCTCGTCTTCCTCGTTCCTGCCCTTGGCCGCGGGCGCCGGCGTGGACCTGCTGACGGTGTCGCAGGCCGTGGCTCTCAAGGAGATGATGCTGGCCGAGGGGGACCCCGCGGCCGCCGCCGTCGACAGACCAGTCCTGTGGACCAGTACTTGTTGACGACGGCCACGAGCCTCACGCAGTACACTGATTCCGAGAGTCGTTTTCGTCGCTCTGTCTTTCTCGCACTTACGGGACGCCCCATGAGTGCGAGAGAGACAGAGCGACGAAAACGACTTTCGGAGTCAGTCTGCAGCTCGGCCCGGTGTCCTCCGGATCCGGCCACCTCGGGCTCTCTGACTGTGTCAACATGGCCCAGCCGCGCGGAACCTGGCCGGGCCGAAGTTTGACGTTTCGGGTGGAATGTTGACCCCGTTGGGAGGACGTGCAAACGTCTGGCTTAAAGCTTTGAAGGGGTCTTGAACGTATTCTGTGATGATCTCTCGTGCGCCCGCGCCCCGTCCGTCCACCGCAAGACGCGGGAAGGAGGCGCCCACGCCGCGACGAGCCTCAAGCCACAGAGCAGAGGTGTTAGTTGGGTGGCCTACCCAGCAGGCGACTCTCGCGCAGCGAAGCGCAGCAGCGCTCTCTAGTACTCCTTCTCCTTTTCTTCTCTCGTCCTCGTCACCCTGCCAGAACCCTAGTCTTCCCCCAAAGCGACTGTGATTTTAAAGCGGGCTGGACCCTCCAAACGGACCTATGGACTTTTAAGTCCAATATGAATGTGTTGACTTCAGTATTTGTTTACCTCAAAAATCTTTTTGAGATTAGCTTAGGTATTAGAATTCTTCAACAAGTGAAAAATGAATACTTAATGTGAGCCCAAGGTAGCCTCTTCAGTTTATGTAAGATCATTTTTTTCTTTAATGATCCTAATCCCTCTACTATTTTTGTATCCCAAAGTTGTCCACCCCGTTGCAACTATTGTGATTGTCTGATTGTACTAAAGACTATTAAATGTGATAATGTGCTACTTCGCAGTGTGTTACTTTGCAATTATAAATCATTATTGTTAAAATTAATTAAAATAAGGAAATTTTGTGATCATAGTATAGCTTAAAGAAATAAGATGATGCAAAAGGTCTCTAATAAAACCTTGTTTATAACCATGTTTCATTTCTTTTTCTTATTGAGTGTATCCTATTGAAGGTAAGTAAAAAGGCATAAATACAGTGAATGTTCATTTTTTTTTAATTCACACTTAAATCTAAAATTTCAAACATTACTTTGCACAGTGAAAATCCCACACAGCAGACAATTTATTCACTTAGTGCTGCCGTGATACCGACATTTTAACGGAAGTTATGTCGAGGTGGGCATTTACTTACAATGAACAAGGAAACAAATCCAGTTTAAGAGGAAAAAATAAAACGGTTATCACAGTACATGTTATGGCATACAGGTGTTTTTGGGCAGGCCATTGCAACAATGGGGAACGGTTTCCAACAAGGGCAGAGATGCTGCATTTACTGCTCAGCAAGCTTGGATGCAAGTCCTGCCTCATGTTTAAGAGCAGTACTCCATTTAGCAGGGAACTTCTCCTTGAATCATTACAATCTGTGTTCTCAATCAAAAATACATCAGTTGACAAGGCTGCTGGTTACCGTAACATTTCATCATCAACAGCGGTAATATTCACATTTCACTTTGAATCTTTGGTAATTCATGGATAATGGCTAAGCCACTTCCACTAAGGTACAATGTGAATGTCAACCAATTCATTCTAATACTCGTAATATATACATCAGAGAACACTTTGTGACAATTGTAAATTAATAAGTAGCCATACGGCTATGGTTGAATCAAATATACCAGCTGGAAACCAACAACCTTGCAATCGAACTTGGGAAAGGAAATTCATTTATTCTAATAGTGACTGAAAATTGACTGTTTACAAATCACTCTGGAGCAGCTGCTCATACCATGAATTGTTTGGCGCTGATGCCACCGCGTGCCAACACTTAATCTACTCAGACCAAATCAAAGTATTCGAAAAAAAAAGGAAAAAAAAAGAAGGGAAACAACAAGGCTAACTTTCACAAACCTACTCAGATGCAAAAAGCCCATTCGAACACATGTATACATGGGAACCATTTACAACTCTCGTTTGCAAATTTGTAAAAACACAGATGTGATATCAGAAATTAGACTAATTGACACAGCCATGTTTTGACATATATGCAGATAAACAAACAATCAATGAACGAAGTGATCATTGAATGAGTCAATACTAGAGAGTAGTAATGCACACACACGCATTCACACACACAGACACTCTCTACATACTCTACATCTGACATTCACACCCACTTTTTGCAGCTCACTCTATGTCCTTAGGAAAGTCACAAGCATTTTACAGCAAAAAAAAAAGAAAAAAAAAACATTAAAAAATTGAACAAATATAATGTTTAATGTTGTGAGGTAACATTGATTGATTACACTCCTGAATCAAATTGGAGGCAAAACTGGTTAAGAGATCAATGGTTGGTTTATGTATTCTATTGAGCAAAGATGCATTCTGAATTGTTATTTACAGGGCATGAAAAAAGGCCAAAAGGGGCCCCAGCTCAAATTAGGATGCACCTTTGCTAACTATATACAGTTTATTTAACACAGGCTGCCTCCACCAAATCGCACTCGTTCTGCCTCATCATTCTACATGGAACAGATGACCAGCCCTCAAAAGACCCTCTCAAAATCATGTGCCTACTTGCAATGGACGGGCCCCTGAACACTTTGAGCCCTTCACAATGTCCACGCAAGCATTTACTTATGAAAAGCTTTTGATTATCAACAGCTTTCAAATTAGTAATCTCTTCTTTAAACTACATTAAATCACAGAAATTTTCAATGTAAGCAGTGAGGTGATTAAAATAAACCACTACACCATTAACATGTTTCCACTTGCTACAAATGATGTTCTGTTCTGAGCACTTTAGAAATTTGGACAAAATGAAACTCACATACATAAATGCACTTTGAATGTCCATTAAACTGAAACTGTCTTCACAAATTTAGCGAATAAAAAAACATTGGAACACAGGAATTCCTAAGAATAAAAACATTATGCCAAACAACAATTTTGAAAACTAATGTCAATACAGCTAAAACAAGTGAAGTACATGCCACCATTGATATATCACACACAATGCAGTAAGATCTGGTCCAGACGGCCAGGGAGCCACAGGCTGGGGAAACATACCCACAGCCATATCTCTGCTGCCTGACTTCATTCGAAAGACCACAGTTCCTCCTCAGAAAACTGCACCTCAATGCTAACGAAAGGCGCATGGCTAGCATTCGCAGTCATGGGATACAGCAGTCTGTACTGGGGCCATGTTAAGACATTTAAAAAGGAAGATAAGGCTTTGGCAGAGAGAGGATTTACAAATAAGTTGGAACACTATTCCTTAAATACAGGTGGCGCCTTAAACAAAAAACAAAACAAAAAGTTCATACAGGAAAAAAATAATTTGTGATTCTTACACAGGTGTGCTAGTCACACAGTTGTACTCAAAAGCAAGAGGTCCACAATAGAGATGTTTTATTGCTTGGGGAGATCTAGCACAGGTCTAGGGAGGTCAGCATCACACGGATGCCAGCACTACTGGCAATAAGTGGCACTGAACAGTCCAGTAAGGCCACATCTGGGGTGGAGGGTAGAGTTGCTTGGACGGTGCAGCTGCAAGACGAACATCAGGCTTTGGCCCACAGCTCATCGTCCGAGAAGAGTCAACACTTTTTGGGGTCCCCCACCACAGACGGCTGCCTTCAGCTGGATTTGACACGTTTTCGTGGAGGGCCGACAGGGGGTATTTGTTGTGTTGCAAGAGCTCGAAATGCTTCTGCGATAAGGTGGGGATGTGACTGGATCATTGCCTTCCAGCCTGATGTGTCCATGACATCTGTTGCGTGCCTGCATTAAGAAAAGCATTTTGAGTAAGATAAAAATTTTGAAAGTGACACCTGTGAATAGATTAAAATTTGGAACTAGATATGAAAATTCTGAATACTCACGTATTGATAAAATCAATGGCTTGTGCTTTTAATTGGTCTGCACTATGCAGATCTGCAAGTATTAGGGTATCTGCAGCATTGTCTATTGACAAATTTGTACACAAGGCTTCTTCACACATAACTTTTAGCCTTTCTAGTGCATACTGCAAAGTCAAAAGAATATGTCAGTACAATCTAGCAGAATGAATTTAAATGCTAATTGAAAAGAAAAAAACAAAATACCTTGTCTGCAGCAGCTAATAAATCATCAGCCATTTTTTCAAGATTGGTGGCTTTGCCAGTGTATATGAACCTGAGCATTTCTCTCAACACTTCGTGGTCCACATCCATTATGGCAACACGGTTATGCTTCCTCTCCTCCATTTCATGCTCAAACATGGCAGCAAACACTGGACTCCGTGCTACAATAAAATCAATTTTTTAAGGTTTAATACAACATAATCAGGTAATTACAACAAAGGTCGTGTGCTAAAAGAAATTGTGTAACTACCTGCTAGTATGGCTTTGTGTGCCTGGAATTCCCTCCCACACACAGAGAGAGTGACATCACTAAACTTTTGGTTCTCGAATAAAAGGCCCATGTCATCAGACAACCGACATTCTGGAACCTTGAACTGTACTGTATTTGATTGTCCAGAGATGTTAACACTGTCTGCTACAACGCTCACCTGCAAATGCAAAGTTTCATCAGTAAATTAAAAAAAACCCTTTAATAAATTTAAGTTTTGATGGAGAAAATATGACATGAAAAGAACCATTGCTATTTACCTCACAGAAAATTGTTAGCTTGTCATCTGGGAGCAACCCATTAGCTTCATCTAACAGAAAATCTCTACGGATGAACTTCTTGAAACCCCAGTCTTTCCCTTGTACAAATCTGTATGCCCGTTGGCTCTCTGCAATGAAAAATTTGAATATTACTAAATATTGCTAAGAATGTCCAAGTGATGAGTAAATGTTGTCCGTAAAACTCCTGTATATGACACAGGGGAAACAAGTACAAAAATCATAAGAAACTTACCCATTGCTTTGGTCTCTTCTCTCTTAGCATTCAATATGGAGAATTTAAACTTTGCTCGAACTTCTGATTTGTTACATGAGACTAGGAGTAAATATAATGATAGATAGTCTTTACTTTCTTCATCTAATCCTTTAGGATTTACTCGTAAACACCTGAAATAAATAAGCACAACAATTATAAACTAGTTATGATAAAAAATAAAAGCAATGTGTCGGCAAATTGTTGTGGTCATCCTTACCATTTTAGTTTATCATTAGCTCCTGCTGAGAAAGTTGATGATTTAAGGACTTCTCCCATCTCCTCTCTACAGAAACTGAAATTATTGATGGTCCACATGTAGCTAAATTTGACCACCTTGACCTGCAACACACAATTCAATTTCAAAAATTAGTACAACACATCAAGCTACAAAGAGCACCACACTTAGTGTTTTTTAAAAAAAACTTTTTTTTCTAAGAAATACTGAGGGGAGCAGTTAAGTTGGAACTTTGCCAGCACAGCAAAGTAACGACAACATGAATTGACTGGAAGGGTGGCATTTGCATCGGATTCATTCGTATTGAAAAAAGAGTCAAATAAAATCCCGAGGACAATGCCCCCTGGAGAGCATCGGCCAACCCCAGCCCCAGCCAACCCCGCGCCCCGCCGAGTACAGTGAGGGTGCCCCCGCCGGCGTGCACCCTCACCCCGCCCCTCCATTCCAGCCTTTATTGCTGCACCACAACAAGGGCCTCCACCTCCACCAGCACAGAGCCGCGTCTATCCCCAGCCCGCCAATTCTTCTAGCTAGCTTCTAACCGCTTTGCTTCAAACATGCCGGCCCTCTATGCATCTCGGCGCAGCCATAAATACCGAGGACACGCCCCCCTCAATCGGTCTAGGGAGGGGAGGGGAGGGGAGGGGAGGGGAGGGGAGGGCGCGTCGGCTGCTTCTATCCGCGGCGGCGCGGCGCGCCTCACTATGTCTATCCCGCTTCGCCTTATCGGCTAGAAGGAGACGGCCGCCGGGTTGAAGACCCCAGCCCGGCCAGAGTAAAGGCCAGTGTCAAGGCCAGTGCAACAAAGTGCTGCATCGCGGCGCCGACGCCAGGACGTCGCTTTTCTTTCCGGGGAGAAAACCCGAGGGAAACACCGCGAGGCGGACACGCAGTTTGGCCCCGCGGCGGACTGATTCCGAGAGTCGTTTTCGTCGCGCTGTCTCTCTCTCGCACCCAAACGGGATGCCTCATGAATGCGAAAGAAACAACGCGCCGCTGAAAGTCTTTTCGGAATCAGTCTGCAGGGGACCGAGTCGGTGTGCGACCGGCCAGCACGCCAGGCAGCAGGCTGATTCTGAACACGATGCCGTCGCTCTGTCTCTCTCGCACTCATGAGACGTCCCGTTTGAATGCGAGAGAGACGACGTCAGGGGCACTGCGCGGAATCAGCCTGCAGCCATTGATGAATGGGCCTTGCCAGGCAGCCAGGAGGGGAGACCCCGTGCGCGTGGGCCGCGCTATGGACGCCGTCCTGGGCCGCCCGCGCCCGGGCCTGTAGACTGATTCCGAGAGTCGTTCTCGTCGCTCTGTCTCACTCACACATGCACGGGACGCCCCACGAGTGCGAGAGAGACAGACAGAGCGACGAAAACGACTCTTGGAATCAGTCTGCTGGACTCTGGCTGGCTGGACGCCCTCCGACCGTGTCACTGCGACGCCCTCGCCGCCCTTGCCGCCGGACCAGCCTAGGCCAGGCCAGCCTGCCGCCGGGGCCTTCCTTCTGTCTCTCTCGCATTCATGGCCCTCATGGCGCGTCCCGTAGGAGCGCGAGAGAGACAGAGCGACCGAGCGATCGGAAGGCCGGGGTGCATCCCGACGCCGGGGAAAGAGATGCCGCGTGTACCGCGTGCGGGTTCATCGACCCGGGACCGCGCCGCGCCCCGCCCGCCCGCCCCGCGCCTCCACCCCCGCACCCCCGCCGCCCTCGCCCCAGGCGCGGCACGGCGTGGCCCTGAAGGCCGCGGGGGACTGAAGGGACTGAAACACACTCACAACGCCGCGCCCTGCCCTGCCCCTGCCCCGCCACTGCCCCGCCACTGATCGTGACAGCGGCAGCCCGCAGCGAAGGGGCGGAGCGTGAAGGGGTGCAGCCGTCACGCCACACGCCAGTCGCTCTGTCTCTCTCGCACTCACAGCGCGTGCCATACAGGCGCGAGAGAGACAGAGCGACTCGCAGCAACGGCCAGCAAGGGGGCGAAGCGACTTGCCAATACACTGTGCAACCATCGTTCCATAACCTCACCTGTGTGTAACACCAGTTCTCGGCCACCGGCGTGTTGACTTCAGGGGGCGCTGGGCTCGGTACGCGGGACACAGCCATGCTGGATCCCGTATGGTTGGAGGTGACGCGAGCCGTCGGCGGCGAACAGTCGCTCACCACCGGCAGCCTGCAACAAGCAGAAGCAGAGAAGGGCCCGGTTAGTGTCTTGGCGCCGCAACAACGATGATAACACTCACACAGACACACACAACACACGGACACGCACGCACACAGAGACACAAGAACACGGGCGTGATCCCAATCCCCCCGTCGGGCCGCGACGGCCGCGGCATCTACGCGCGTCGCGTCTACCCGCGTCTACCAGCGCCTAGCAGCGCCGAGGGGAGCGTCTATTTACGACCCCCGTCCCGCCGTGGTCTACCCCCCGGCTTTTCCAACGCACCGCAGGAGAGAGAGAGAAAGGCCCATCTTTACTCTAAGGGGAGGGAGCACCGTGACGGCCGACCATGACTTGGTGAAGATCACGTCCAAACTTCGAGAAAGAATGGTGGTTAGACAGGGTTGCCACAATAATGAAATTTTCATTTTCCCTGACTTTTCCCTGACTTCCAGACCCTTTTTCCCTGTTTTTCCCTGACTTTTTTGGGCCCTTTTTAAGCAGTCGGGTAGAATAAATAATGAATTTTACGAACGAAATAGGTGTCTAGAGGTGTCTAGTCCGTTTTTCCCTGACTCCATTTCATTTTCCCTGACTTTTCCCTGACTTCCCTGACCGTTTTCAAAATAACTGACTTTTCCAGGTTTTCAAGGTTTTCCAGGCTTGTGGCAACCCTGTTAGAGACCAAAATAACACTTCGAGGCCGCGACGAACGATGCACGAAAATCCTGAATAGAGAACTACTTCGACGAATAGCGGGGACATCAATCAGAAGAAAGGATGGAAAATTCGAGAGTTCTGGATTTTCGTTCACCGTGTGGTCATCCTGCAGACTCCCGCAGAGAGTCGTTTTCGTCGCTCCGTCTCTCTCTCACTCATGGGGCGTACCGTGTAGGTGCGAGAGAGACAGAGCGACGGGTCTCCTCCACGCAGGACCCCGCGGCGTGACGCGCGCAGCGCAGCCGCGGCAGGACTCTACGCGGAGAAGCGGCGGCAGCGGGGCGATTTGCCGGTCGTTGACCGGGCACCCTGTTGCCCCCTCTCCGTCTCCCTCTCTCTCCCTCTCTCTCCCTCTCTCTCTCTCTCTCTCTCTGTCTCTCTCTCCCTCTCTCTCTCCCTCTCTCTCTCCGCGCTGCGCCCTCGCTGCGCTCCTCGCCCATTCAATCTCCGCTCTAAAGCCCGGGGCCCGGGCGGTGGCGCGCCGTGGCGGTGGAGGCGCGGACAAGAAAATAATTGTGTGATAACGCGGGGAAAACAGAGAATAAGAAAGAAGCGCAAGCAGCGGAGAAAGGAGTCACGAGTTTCGCCAAACGCGCGCGCGCACTCTCACTCTCTCTCTCTCTCTCACTCGCTCGGTACCTGTGCGGGACGCCCCACGAGTGCGGGAGAGACAGAGCGACGAGAGCGCGGTTCGGCCCCGGGCGGCTGGAAATGCAAATGGAGGCGTCACGGCGCAGCTTTCCCGGACCGTCGCGGACGTCGCGGGCCCCAAGGGTCTGCAGGCTGATTCCGGGAGTCGTTTTCGTCGCTCTGTCTCTCTCGCACTCGCGGGGCGTCCTGCACAGGTGCGAGAGAGACAGAGCGACGGAAACGACTCTCGGAATCAGCCTACCGGCCGGCATGCTCGCTCTGCTAGACGTAACCGCCAGAAAAGAGCTTTCTTCGCCGTCTCTCTCGCACCGTACACGGGCCGCGTCGGAAGCAGAAGAGAGACAGACAACCGGCCTGCCGGCCACGCCGGGAAAATAGTCAGTCCAGTCATTATCCGGCACCAGGACGACCGACGACCGCCGGGAGGGGAAATTATTACAGGGTGGGGGAGGGGGGGGCGATAAAAGTGGAGGGTGAAAGGGGGACTGCACAAAGCGAGGCGAAGGGGGCGGAGGCCGCGGCAGCCGTCACGCGCAGAGGGGAGCGGAGCGCGGGGCGGCAGCAGACTGATTCCGAGAGTCGTTTCCGTCGCTCTGTCTCTCCCGCACTCATGTGGCGTCCCGTACAGGTGCGAGAGAGACAGAGCGACGAAAACGACTCTCGGAATCAGTCCGCTCCGCAGGCAGGGAGCCCGACAGGGACCGACAGGGAAAGCCGCAGACCGCTCCGAACCCGATAACGCCGTCGGTCTGGGCCTGGGCGCGTCGGTCCCGACGCCGTCGTCCAGCCGCGACACGTGTCACAGTGTGTCACACGGCGGCTTGCTGACTGATTCCCAGAGTCCCTGTCGTCGCTCCGTCTCTCTCGCACCCACACAGCGCGCCGTACGAGGGCGACGCTGGGAATGAGTGTGCCGGCCGCGGCGCCGCTGGTCTTGGCGAGGATGCGTGGATCGGCCCCGTGGGCGTCGTCATCGGCGGCCCGCGCCGCCCACACGGCACGCGCCTGCCGACGGGAGGAGCCCCGCGCCGCCCGCAACGCCCCGCAGAGGTAGAGCACCGAGGTCACCCCCGCCAGGCCGCGCCTCGCCGCGCCTCGCCGCGCCATCCACGCGACCTGCAGCACGAGGCAGCGGTCATCGCGGACGTCCGACACTCCGACCGCCACGGCGCGCCAGCGCCGGCAGCAGGCGATACCCGCGCCCCGCCCCGCGCCCCGCCGCGACCTTCACACGAGCCGTTACGCCTGCCGGCCCCCTCCACTCGCCCTGCCCCCTCCCGGGCCCCCTCCCGCTGGCGGGGCCCAGCGCCTCACCACCGCGGCACCGCGCCGCCGCTCGCGGTCCAAGCAGTACGGTCCACGCGGACCTCCACGTCGCGTTTTGCCGGCAGGCGTGCCGCCGCGCCGCCACACCGCGAGGCGGCGAGCACGTCGCGGTGCAGCGCGGCAAGGCAACCGCGACGCGAAGCGCGAAGCAGCCGACGGCATGCCAGCGGACTCATTCCGAGAGTCGTTTTCGTCGCTCTGTCCCTCCCGCACTCATGCGGCGTCCCGTAAGGGTGCGAGAGAGACAGAGCGACGCACAGCCCGCAGCGGCCGCGACATCGCCAACAAAGCCAAACACACCAACACAACCAGCGGCAGTACGGTGACGACGGCGACGGCGAGCGCGTCCATGGCAGTGTACCGCCACGCCGGGGCGCCCCGATTCGCAGTCGGAGCGGAATAAAATACCGCCACTGCGCGCCCCGCGTCGCTCCGCTCGCACCGCACCGCCAGCCGCCCTCCTGCGCGGGGCGCGGCGGCGCGGCCACCTCCACGCGCCCTCTGCTGC
The DNA here is from genome assembly GCF_012932325.1 of Thrips palmi. NCBI lineage: Eukaryota > Metazoa > Arthropoda > Insecta > Thysanoptera > Thripidae > Thrips > Thrips palmi. The sequence continues at coordinate 11,527,633 of NW_023144631.1, read as the reverse complement.
AGCAGCTCATGATCGATACCAGCGTCTCTCTCCCGCCTTCCCCTCCGAGCGAGAGCAAGGAAAGGACAAAGGACGAGGAAATCCCGCGGCGAAGGGCGAAGGGAGCGGGGCGGCCGGGGCAGCGCCAGGGGCGGCACCAACTAGTCTGCAAACTCAATAGACGGGTACGCGGGCCGGGCGTGGAGATGGCGCGGAGCGAGGCACGCCGGTTGCAAGCCACTTGACGCACAGACACACACAGCAGCAGACTGATTCCGAGAGTCGTTTTCGTCGCGCTGACTCTCTTGTACTCATTGGGCGTCCCCTATGGGTGCGAGAGAGACAGAGCGACGAAAACGACTCTCGGAATCAGTCTGCAGAGAAACACGCGCCCTCTGAAACGAAGGGGCGGAAACGAGGAACGAACGAGGCGAGCGGAGAGGACGCACGCGGCGCGCCATACCGCCGCGCGCTCTCGAGAGCACCGCGTCGCAGGGGAGGCGATCTCCAACGGTCGCGCCGCCGGCAAGCGGGCAGGCCGGCGGAGAAGGCACTCCTCCGACTCCTCCCCGCACCACGTCCTTGATCACGGACTCGTCGGGGTGGGCTGGCGAGTCCCCGTCAGCATGCTGATTCCGAGAGTCGAGTCGTTTATCGCCCTGACTCCCTCGCACTCATAAGGAGTCCCGTCAAAGCGCGAGAGAGACAGAGCGACGAAAACGACTCTCAGAATCAGTCTGCAGCAGGGCAGCCTTGCCGACGGGGAAGGCCTCGGCGGCGTTTCACCGACATCCCGGCAGCCCGGCCGACGGCTTGCCTTGCCGCGGGTCTCGACCACCACAGGCTGGCCGTCAGGCAGCCAGGCCGCGCCACGCTTTCACCACGGCCGCGGTCTCGTCGGTCGCGGAACGCGGAAAAGCCGCGACAGCTTCACGCTCCGCTACACTGCCGCCGCTCCACGCCTCTCGCGCCACCGGGAAGTCCTTGGCCGAGCCCAGCTGGCGCGCCGGTCCGATGCCGTGGGAGGCCACCTCGGCGATCAGGGCGTGGCGCGGCGTGGCGTGGCGTGGCGTGGCGCGGCGTGGCGCGGCGTGGCGCGCCGCGGCTGGAGGCCACTACTTTCCCCGCTCCACAAGTCCGGCAAGTCCTGGACGAGGGCGAAGGGACGACGGCCAGACTGACGCATAGCCAACGGCCAGTCGCCGCCCTCGCCGGCGAAGGGAGGCGGGGGAAGCCGCCGACCCTGGGCATCCCCAACGCGCGCCCGTTGCGTCCGTTATCGGCGCGGCAGGACGGCGCCGCTGAGGACGATGCCGCGGCCGCCCACCACGCCGACGACGACGTGGAGGACGCCGACGACGTGGAGGACGCCGACGACGTGGAGGACGCCGACGACGTGGAGGACGCCGACGACGTGGAGAACGCCGCAGCCGACGACGACAACGGCGACGCACAGGACCACCACAAACACCAGCCATTTGTCAGTGCAGCGGCAGGGCAGGGCCATGGCAGGGCGGCCCACTTTCCACGGCACGCGTGCTAATGGATCGCACACGCCGGCCGCGCCGAGCGCAAATACCTCAAATACCCCAAACGGCCGCAGTCCCCGGATTCCAGCAGAAAAGGGGCAAGCCAAAGTGCCCCACAGTGGAGTGGCCAGACGCCTGGCTGTCCAGCGTCCAGCAGACTGATTCCGAGAGTCGTTTTCGTCGCTGCGTCTCCCTCACACCCAGGAGGGCACCCTATGAGTGCGAGAGGGACAAACGGACGAAGACGCCTCTCGGTTTCCAGGGGCGGGGCGGGAATTCTAAAAGTGCGTACGACGCCGCCTACACCCAGTGTATAACAACGCACGCTTGCCACGACGGGCCCCCAGGGAGGGGAGGGGAGGGAGAGGAGAGGGGAGGGAGAGGGGAGGGAGAGGAGACGGGAGGGGAGAGGAGGGAAAGGAGAGGAGGAGGGGAGGGGGAGAAAGCTGCCGCCGCGCGTTGCATCACCGGGCCTACCGGTGAGGTGCCCCGCCGCCGGAAGGCGAAGACGACCGTGTTCCGTAACCCGAGCAAAACGCGGCGCCCGGCGGCCGTCGCTCCGTCTCTCTCGCACTCATGGCGCGTCCCGTTTGGGCGCGAGAGAGACGGAGCGACGAAAGCGACTCTCGGAATCAGTCCGCTGCTGCTGAGCCAGCCGAACGGCAACGCGGGGCGCCAAATACTGCAGGAGTAGGACAACGCCGACCTGTCAATGGGCCGCGGCGCCGCGGCGAGCATCGCGGCCACGACGTCGCAACCGACGGGCACGCCGTGGGGGAGGGGGAGGGGCCGCCGCGGTGGGGACGGCGGCACGACTTGGCCGAAATACCTACTTCGCGGCGGCACGGCGGCCGCGGCAGCGCAGCGCGACCAATTACCCAACACACCACACTGCAAGGGCCCAGACGGGGCCGCGCCACTGGCAGAAACGGACAGTGGCGGCAAAACAACCCCCAAACAGAAAACGAAAAACGAGGAAAACGCCGACGCACTTTGCGCTCGACAACCCAAACGCGTACGTGCACTCCGTAAAGTGCAGTGCAAAGGAGCGGCACCGCCCCACATGCGCGACGCCGAGCATCAAAGGGTCCTCCTCTGTCTGCACTGCCCACCTTCCGTACCTACTTCGCGGGGCACGGCGGCGCGGGTCGGGTCGTAACCATACCGCACACCCCCTGCACCCCGAGGCGGGGCCGCGCGCTGGCAAAACGGACGGGGGCAAGAGCAACCCAGATATATCATTAGCCGGCCGGGAAAACCCCGAGCGACTCCTGCGCTCGACACCAAAGGAGTGCACCCGTAAAGTCCCGGGAAAGGAGCGGTTTGAGCCCACACGCGACCCGAATCTAAGGTCTCGTTCATTTGTCCCAGTTCTTCCTACCCGTCATTCCCGTTTCCTGTCGTACGGCGTGCTGTGATCCGGGTCAGGTGTTCAACCGCGGACCCTCCCCGACACACGTGGTTTGACGCCGCTGGCCGAAGACTGCAAATCAGGCCAACACGGCGATATACTTCCATTATCACAGTGAACACTGAACCGGCCCTGGGGAACAGTTCAGAAAAACCGCTGTAAGTGGCCGAAACATAGAACGTTTAAGCTCCGGGAAGTTGAAAAGAGTGCGAGCGTAAGCACTCCACCAACGTGGATCCCCCAATGGTTCCTCGGAGAGCTCATTGAGGGGGCAGTTCGGTCAGTCCCATTTGGCGACTCTGGAGCTCAAAATGCGTCTAGAGTATTGGCCGCCTCCACCGGACTTCCGGCCCACTGTGGGACGCCAGCGCAGGAGGGGTGTGAAGGTGGTGCGAACCGCGCCGCCAATTCCAGGGAATTCCAGGGCAGACAGAGTCCCTCTCGCACTGCTAACTCAATCGCCCGCCAACATGGACAAGCACACCACCAACACACACTAACACACACCCACACGAACAAACGCTCACACATCGCGCGCACCGCCAGGCCGCCAGGGGGCTTGGCCGGCTTGGCTAACTCTTTCGGACCTTGGCCGGCCGCGGCAGACGACCTTCTCCAAAGCCCCATTCTTGGGGGGCCGCCTGGCCGCTTGGCCGCGGGGCCGCGTGGGGGTGGCAGCGCGCCGCGGGGTCACGCGCCCACGCGAGAGTGTGTGCGTATGTGTGCGTAGTGTGTGTGTGTGTGTGTGCCCGCGGCCCTTCAAGAAGGCCGCGTGTCCCACTTAGTCGCGCGTTTCGCTTTCGCCGCGCCGCAGTCTTGCACAAATGGGGCTCGGCCGGCCTTTGCAGCGGACTGATTCCGAGAGTCGTCGTCGTCGTCGCTCTGTCTCTCTCGCACCCGTACGGCACGCCCCACGAGTGCGAGAGAGACAGAGCGACGACAACGACTCTCGGAATCAGCCTGCGAGTGTCCGAGCAGTGCAGCCTTTGCCACAAACGCGGAACACGACAGCAGGCTGATGCCAATCTCAGCCTGGGGCGCCCCGCCGCGCCCCGCCGCGCCCCGCCGCGCCCCGCCGCGCCCCGCCGCGCCCCGCCGCGCCCCGCCGCGCCCCGCCGCCCCCCGGTGCACAATGCAAGGACTGCGAGGTAAGAGTCAGGTCCTGGCGCGCGCCCCATTCCGAAGGCACGTTCCCGTCGCTGCGTCCCCTTCGCACCCCTTCGACCAAACTGCGCACCACGTGAGCGACGAAGACGCATTCCCTCGGAACCGGGCCGAGGCAGGCCGCTGGCGGCGCGTGCGGCAAGTGCACTCGCAGTGCAGGTCCATCAGCAGACCGAGTCCGAAACTCACTTTCGTCGCTCTACCTCCCTCGCCCCGAGAACGGGGACACCCGAAGAGTGCGAGAGAGAGACGACGACGAAAAACGAGTCTCGGAATCGGTGTGCAGGCTGGGTGCACCGCGCCCCGCCCCGCGCCGCCCCGAGCCGCTCACGGCCGATCACAGCGGGCCGTGTGCCATTTGCCTACTTGCAACCCGACGCTCTCGTTCCAGGCAAACGCCAAGGCGGGCGCCAAGGCGTCAAGGCGCGGCAGGCGCGGCCAGAGGCGACCCGGCCTCGGCCCCGCGGCCCCAGCGCGGCCACGCGGCCCGGCGGGCCGGTGTGAGGTGTTGAGTTTACCCACTACCCTCGGTAAAATGGTCCCGGGACCGTTCTACCCCCCGGTTCAACGGTCCGGGACCATCTTACCCCCGGGTAGAACGGTCATGGGACCACATTACCCTCTGGCAGGAGGGTAAAACTGTCACGGGACGAGTTTACCCCTAATATGAGGGTAACACAGTCCCGGATGACATTACCCTCCGACCCGAGGGTAGAATGGTCCCGTGACTACATTACCCTCCCATATGGGAGTAACATGGACCCGGGACCATTTTACCCCCCTTTTACAGGGGAGTAATGTGTTCCCGGGACCACATTACCCCCTTGAAAAATGAAATTCAGTCGACATTTGACAGCACTATTCAGATACGGGAGTAAGACTGTCCCGGGACCAGGTTACCCCCCGCCAATGTCACCCGCTAGAGAGTACGCTGGGGGGTAAAACCGTCCCGGGACCAGGTTACCCCCCTGCCTTTTTCCCTCCCAGCCCGTGACCATTCTACTCCCTGGCGGGACACGAAGGCCGAGGGGGGTAGCCTGGTCCCAGGACAATTTTACACCCCCCCCCCCCCCGGCTACCCGGCTACTCTCTACCGGGCCACAAAGACGGGGGGTAACCTGGTCCCGGGACGGTTTTACCCCCCAGCGTACTCTCTAGCGGGTGACATTGGCGGGGGGTAACCTGGTCCCGGGACAGTCTTACTCCCGTATCTGAATAGTGCTGTCAAATGTCGACTGAATTTCATTTTTCAAGGGGGTAATGTGGTCCCGGGAACACATTACTCCCCTGTCAAAGGGGGTAAAATGGTCCCGGGTCCATGTTACTCTCCATATGGGAGGGTAATGTAGTCACGGGACCATTCTACCCTCTGGTCGGAGGGTAATGTCATCCCGGGACTGTGTTACCCTCATATTAGGGGGTAAACTCGTCCCGTGACAGTTTTACCCTCCTGCCAGAGGGTAATGTGGTCCCATGACCGTTCTACCCGGGGGTAAGATGGTCCCGGGACTATCTTACCCACGGTAAACTGGTCATGGGGGTAACATAGTCACCTCACACCGGCCAAGCGCTGCGTCGCGGCGGCGGGCGAGGACGCACAGCACAGGCCGAGCCGGCCCGACTACACTAGGGACGCGACGCGGCCCTCTAAACTAGGCCCCCGCAGACTGATGCCGAGAGTCGCTTTCGTCGCTCTGTCTCTCTCGCACTCACGGGGCGTCCCATTGAGGTGCGAGAGAGACAGAGCGACGATCTCAGCCTGCTGGTCGTGACGGAAGCGGGGATGGCCGCCAGGACGGCGACGACGGCCGGGTCATCGGCCTGCTGCTGCACCGCCACCGCGGCGCGGGCCGCGCATACCGACGCGGACCCAAATACGCGGCCTGCCCCCCGGCCAAGCAGTGTGCCGGCCCCGCGAGGAACGAGCACACTACACTGGCAACGCGATAGTGGTGCATTCGATGGAACTGCAGTAACGCGGTCGTTCAACAGCCTTCCCCGGCCCCGCCCCGCCACGCCCCGGCAGGCGTTACGGCCCCACCCACTTGTTGCCCTAGGGCCGGGACTGCCGGCGCGGTGCCGCGACAGGACAACGACCCGGGTAGCAGTGGCGGGGCGGGGCGGGGCGGGGCGTGGCCCACTCGGCGAGCGCGGCATGGCAGTGCAGCCCGCGGCGACGCGGCGAAGGCGAACTAGATCAGCTTATTAGGGCAGGTCGATAGTCGATAGTGATCGGTGTGACCCGCGAGGACCCGGCCTGGCCGACCCGGCCGGAGGCAGCGCGACCACGCGGCACCTGCTACACGTGTAGATACTGTAGCGATTATGCGGAGAAGGCGCTTTCGTCTTCGCGCTCTCTCTCTTCTCTCTCTGTCGCACTCACGGGGCACTCCGAAAAGGTGCGAGAGAGACAGAGCGACAAACGGCTGCCGACGGCAAATCGATCGCCGACAAATCAAGCAGCACAGAGCTGCCAATTTGTCTCATTTTTCGTTTCGACCCTCTGCAGGACCGGGCGCCCTCCGACTGGCCCGCCCCGCCACGCCCCGCCACGCCGCAACCCGATTACAAAATGAGCTACTTTACATGATACAGGCCCGGCCTGGGTCGCGAAGGGAAAAGGGGGCGCGTGGAGGGGGGCGCCGCGGGGTCATGAGGGGGAGGGGGAAGGGGGGATGGCCTACTCCGCTGCCCCGGCTGGCTGCAGCGCGCCGCGCCGCGCCCGCCAGAGCACCAGCCTATAGGCCACCCTGTCAGGGACGGATCCAGAGCGGGACAACCCAGATAGATCCAACGCCCCACATCAAGTGGGAGGGAGGGGGGAGCAAAAAGAAACGTGACCGAATACTAGTGTAGGTGCCCGAGGCGCTGTGCGTGTTGCGGTGCCTATGTACACGGCGTCGTGGCGTTAGCCTTGCGCTACACATAAAGAAAGAAAAAGGAGCAAGGTGCGATGCGCAAAACAAAATCACGGAGGCTCGATAAACAAAGAGAGTCACTTTTTGTACAAAATTGACACATCGCCGAGCTCAGGGCGCATAGAGCCCCAGGAGGACGGGTCGGTCCAGCGTCGCGAGAAAAATGAAAAGCAGAAGGGGAGGGCGAGAAAGAGTGAGACAGAGAGAGCGGACCTCGCGGGGTGAACGATAGGGTTTAAAGTCAGGCAGCCCACCACCTCGCACCCACACTGGCACACTGTGTGGCTGTGTTACTCACATCGGGCCTCTCAGTTGAGGACTCTTGGGCGGCAGCCTCCTGAAGACAAGAGAAAAGGTCGTCTTTTACAAGGGCATCACAACATATGACCATCTCACTCCCGCTCATGACCACGCTCTCCTCATCTCCTACAAGCTCGCCGCGAGCCTCCGCGGTCGCCGTGCTGCAATAAGCCGCTGCACCTGCACTGGAAAACAGTGGCGGAGCCAATCGCAGCGCAGCAGCAGCAGCGACCGCCGAACCGAGCGGCCGCCAGGGGCGGACACAGAACACACAACATGGACATGGTAGGCTAGGCCCTACGGACTGGGGCAAGAGGGGTAACGGCACACCTAGACAGCCGCCTGAAAGGTAGGCAAAGTGCCATACTTAGTCAAAAAGTACTCCTCCCCCTCCGAAAAGGTTCCTCTGGATCCGCCACTGGCGGCATCGCCTGTGCCGCATCGCACAGGCCGGGCAACGGGGTCACTGGGACAAGGCCGGCCGTGCGCCAGGAAGGCAGGACACTGGCAGGACATCCCCCGCCCCTGCACCGCCCCTGCCACGGCGAGAAGGACGAGCAGACGACAATGCCGAAGGGGCACGTCACGTCGACGCCACTGTCAAACGGCCGAAACGGGACCACCGCACTGCAAACGCGCGACTCGTGTGTCTCGTTACGCGCCGCGCCATTTTTCATACGCAGTGGCGGCCAGCGGACTGATGCCGTCTCCGTCGCTCCGTCCTGCTCGCACTCGTGGGGCGGCCCCTGCAGGTGCGAGAGAGACAGAGCGACGAAAGCGACTCGCGGCACGAGCTTGCCGCCAGGCCAGGCGCTTCCGACACAGCCTTGCACAATGCAACCCACTTACTGCCCATTGTGGGGCCGCGACTCTGCACCGCGAGGCACCGCGAGCACGCCGTGAGCACCGCCAGCCTTTACGACACGCCAAAGGTTACGACGGCGTCGCTTTTGCGTGCGCCGCGCGCCGGATAGTGCACTGGCAGAGGCCTGGCAGTGGCGAGGACGGCCTCCCATCCTCGCCAGGCCGCCGTCAGAGGCCGATCGTGCAATAGTGCCACGCAGCAGCAGACTGATTCCGAGAGTCGTTTTCGTCGCTCTCGTCTTTCACGCACCTGTATAGGGGACGTCCCATGAGTGCGAGAGAGACAGAGCGACGAAAGCGACTCTCGGAATCAGTCAGTCGTCAGCGCACTGGGAATGGCGTCGCCCTGCAGCCGGCAGCCCCACGTGGGGGACCACCACGTGCAGCGCGGCGAAAGCAGTGCAAGCGGCCCCGACCGGCCGCAGCAGACTCATTCCGATAGTCGTCTTCGTCGCTCTGTCTCTCTCGCACTCATGGGACGTCCCGCACAGGTGCGAGAGAGACAGAGCGACGAAAACGACTCTCGGAATCAGTCTGCTGGGAAAAAGTCACCCCGTGCCGAGGGAGGGCCTCGTTGGCGGAGGGGAGGAGCGGCGAGTAATCCAGGGAGGGGCGGCCGCCGTGGGGAGGGAGGGCCAGTACGCAGACTCATTCCGAGTGGGAGGTCTCTCTCTCTCTCGCACTCAAGGGGCGCTCCATACCGGTGCGAGAGAGATGGCCCGACGGCCGCACCGCGCGGAATCGGTCTACAGCCATCCAGGGCCCCTGCAGAGGGGTGCATCCGGACCGACCCGGACGGCCAGCGGGGAGGCTGCCGGCTTGGGGCACCCGGAGCGCCGCCGGGCCAGAGAGCAGAGCAGGGGACCCAAAACCACCCTTCCCCTCCGGCAGGGCGAGCAAGGGCGAGCGGGGTGTGGCAAACGCAAACGCTAAGGGGGTGGAATTTTCGATACACATTCGCAGACACGCCACTAGGCAACACACACACAAGCATCATCAAACACGGCACACGATAAGCACTCACACACACACACACACACTCACACAGGCACACACACAAACGCGCAGCCGCGACACGTGACGTACCTGCGGCAGACTTGGTTCAAATTTTATTCGACCGCGACCCCCTTTCAGACCTTTCAGGCCACCACGTCACGTGTCCATTTCGAAAGACCCTTTCTCCGCACCGGGCAGTGGCGTGGCGGGGCGTGGCGTGGCGGGGCGTGGCGGGGCGTGGCGGGGCGTGGCGACCTCAGAGGCGAAAGCTGTTCAATTTACACAACGCAGAGGGTGCCGCGCGTTTCCCCGGCCGGACGGCTAGCCGGACCGCCGCCGCCACATCGCCCCACGCGCACACGTGTGGTCTGGGCCCCACGGCCACACACACACACACACACACACACACACACGAACACCTGCCCACTAATCACACACGCTCATACACAGAGCTTCCAACTTTTATCACCTCCTTCCTGGCGGCAAGTGCCGGCAACGTGTGTGTGTTCTATCTGTGTTGTGTGTGTGTGTGTGTGTGTGTGTGTGTAAAACGTGAGTAAACGTGTAAACCAAACGAACACGACGGCAACGAGCGGCGTCGTCCACATTGAACCGAGCCCCGCACCGCCTGTAGCGGACTGATTCCGAGAGTCGTTTTCGTCGCTCCGTCGCTCTCGCACCAACACGGGACGCCGCATGAGTGCGAGAGAGACAGGGCGACGGAAACGACTCTCGGAGTCAGTCCGCTGCCCGAATACCTCACCCGCTTTCTTTCCGAGACCTTCAAAAATCAGAAAGTCATAGTGCTGTAGGGCCCGAGACAGAGCGAGAGGGCCGGGCCCACGCCTTGCCGCCACGCGGACGGGCGTACGGCGACAGCGCGCCAGAGCGAGACAGAGAGAGAGAGGGAACCCAGTAAACGCTTCCACGGTGGGAAAGCGACCTACAACACTTCGAGGAGCATGCTACACAGTCTCGCGGGGGGCCCAACGCACCGAGACCCTCCTCCCCCTTCCTCTCTCTTTCTCTCTATCCCGGTCACTCGTCCACCTGCTTTCTCGCTCGCTCCCGAGCAGAAGCGCGCCGCGCTGTTACAGCACAGCGTGCCCTACAGGGAAAGGCCTCTGCGCAGTCGCCGACCCGGTGACGGGGGCAAAGGAACAATTACTACTAAACCCACTTGGTCGACAGATAGCCGCCTGAAAGGTAGGCAAAACGCCACACTTTGCCCCTGAAGGTAGGCAAAGAGTGCTATTTTGCCCCTGAAAGTAGGCAAAGAGTGCTATTTTGCCCCTGAAAATAGGCAAAAAGTGCTACTTTGACCCTGAACGTAGGCAAAGAGTGCTATTTTGCCCCTGAGAGTAGGCGAAAAGTGCTACTTTGACCCTGAAAGTAGGCAAAGAGTGATAATTTGCCCCCGAAAGAAGGCAAAAAGTGATATTTTGCCCCTGAAAGTGGGCAAATAATGCTATTCTGCCTATCCCCCGGCTCTGCATCCGCATGGCGAATATCGGTCTCTGTCTGTCTCTCTCACACCCGTTTGGCCTTACTTACCGCTCGACGGCGGGCGGGGCGTGCGGGGCGGCTTGCACCAAGGGTTGCACCAAGGGTTGCACTCTGTACAGTGTACGCGGGGACGCGGCCGCCGAGTCGGCAGAGCAGGGGCACAAATCGGGCCGCTGGCATGAGCACACCAAAGTGCTAAAAAATAAAACAGAAGGGAAAAAGATTGTAGCGCTTGGCTCTGCTTTAACTTTGGATCTGCTTCGGTTTGCTAACGTTCATGGGCGTGGTAATCAAGGAGGCTTGGGGACACTGGCAGAACTGAGGCGTCCGTCTTCAAGAGTAGTAATGGTTTCTGCTGAGCTTGGCTTCAAGCCTTCAGTTTTCCTCTCCGCCAGCCTACATATCTAAATGCACAAGAGATTTTCTTGACTGGGTTTTTGACTTCAATCGTATGTGCAAGCTTGCTTCAAGCTTAGGACTGCTTCGCTTCAGTTTCACCAGTGGACCGACCCAGGAAGTGGCTAACCCTGACGACCTTGCGCGAGCGCCTCCAAGTCACAAACACCAGAGTCTTTTTCTGCGCCTCTCTTTTTGGCTGGCACTGTACAGGGTTGAAAAGAGGACTCTCCCCGGCCTCTCTTTTTGGTTGGCACTGTACTCGCCTCGACGACACGGGGTGAAAAGAGAACTCTCCCCCCGGCCGGTCAGCCACGGCCAGCCGTTCAGATAATAGGAGACAAAGCTTGCCTCCCACGAGAAGACGAACAAGACGATGACCTACTTGCAGTGGGCTGTGTGACCCCCGGCTGCAGCAGCACTACCTGGCCGGCCCAGGAGGATGCACCACGACGATCAACGAGAAAAATAATCACAGAGTGCCCGGCGGGGGAAAAACGAGGTAAAATGAAAAGGAAATAAAAACGAGATGGTGCGGCGCGGCCTCGAAAAACTAAACGGAGGTGGGAGAGGGAAGCGAGACAAAGACTTGTCTGGCCGGCCAGTGGAGTGACGACGTGAAGAAGCGACTATAACGAATAAGCAGAGCATCGGGGCCCAAGGCGCCCAAGGCCGATGCGGGGCCCACGCCGCCGACGCGGCCACGCTTGGCAGTGTACCTGCGGGGCAGGCAGGCAGGCACATGTGAAAACCCAGGGATCACAGGGACGTGAATACGCCCCCGGAGCCGGGCGGGCATGTGTGCCGCACTGCAGCAGCTGCAGCAGGCAGCCAGAAAAAGCGAAAAAGCGTCGCCCCGGCCTGCAGGCAGCAGACTGATTCCGAGAGCAGTTTTCGTCTCTCCGTCTCTCGCGCAGTCTAAAGGGGTGCGAGAGAGACAGAGCGACGAAAACGACTCTCGGAATCAGTCTGCTGGATGCGCTTCGGCTCGCCACGCACGGCTGCGCCCCGGTCCACATGGCCACAAAACGACACCGTATTTTTCCTTTTTGCAGTGCAGTGCCGCGCTACAAATAAGGATTAGAGTGTACGAACTGCACGGCAAGTGGCGCGGCGCGATTGCGCCATTGCGTCACCGCGACACGCGCGCCGCCGGCAGACTGATTCCGAGAGTCGTTTTCGTCGCTCTGTCTCTCTCGCACCCACAGGCAGTACCCTTTGAGTCTGAGAGAGACAGAGCGACGAAAACGACTCTCGGAATCAGTCTGCCTGCAGGCAGGCAGGCAGGCACACTTCACACACACCGACGGCAGTGCTGCGAGTCCGACGCCGCCGTCGTTCTGTCGCTCTCACACACTGCGGGACGCCCAAAGAGGGCGAGAGAGACAGAGCGACGTTGGAAAATCAGGCTGCAGTGAAGTCAAGGTGGCCGCGTGTGTTTGACGCCAAGCGACGGAGCCGCCAAGACGAGCGCCAAGCCGCGGGCAGTCATCAAGACTCGCTTCGTTTCCGCCTCGCCTCCGCCACTGGTATTCCCCGACCGATTCATTCATTCGATAGCGCGGCTCTGTCTCTCTCGCACTCATGGAGCGGCCCGTGGCGGTGCGAGAGAGACAGGGTCGGAATCTGCCCGCATGCACAACGGCCACGTGAAGCGACTTTTCCGGCGGAACGCGACTGATTCCGAAAGTCGTTTTCGTCGCGCTGTCTCTCTCGCACTCATGGGGCGTCCTGCACAGGTGCGAGAGAGACAGAGCGACGAAAACGACTCTCGGAATCAGTCTGCTGAACAAACCGCGGGCGCCGTCGCGGCGTTGGCGTCGACGAAGGCCTCGGCCAGCTACAGCCTCATGCCTCCCAGTGCAGCAGCACGCCAAGCACGCCTCAGCGCGCCCCGTCACCGCCCCACCACGCTCAGGACCATCTTGGAGCTGCTTGGCGTCGCAGCGCAGCCAGACGAGAGCGACAGCTGCCGCGTCTAAAGAATGCACCCCTCCGCTCCCCGCGCGCCGCACCCCCTTGGCACCGAGAAAGAAACAGAAAAGTGTTTCAAGGCGCTGCACGGGACGCCACCGCCGCACCGGGGAGGAATAAATATAAGTACACACTAAAATAAGACGCAGCCGCCGCGACGCGGCGAGGACGTCGAGGACGCCGTCAAGTCGTCTGCATACGCGCCGCGCTGCCGCCGAACCGATTTTTCTTTGTGAGGGAGGGCGACTCCCACACGACAAGGCCAGACGGGAGGATCAACAAGACCCCTTCCCTCGTCCTCCCCCGACAACGACAAAAAAGAAGTAAAGAGACGGGTGGCGAGCATAGCCGGCGAGCAGGCTGCAGCCGAACAGTGGATCAGCCCCTCTCGCTCCCACGGGGTTGTTCCGAAGGGGAGCGAGAGAGACAGCTGCTTCAGGGGCAAGCCGGCGACGCAGACGGGTAGTACATAGAGGGGTCCGCGCCACACACCCACGCCAGACGGGTACGACTGAGGAAATCTGGGATCCTGGAATCGAACCCCTTCCAAAGCAAACACCACCACAACACCTGGTCCGGCCCGAAGTCTATCCAGAGCCTGTGTATAGACAGATTCCGAGAGTCGGTCTCCTAGCGCTGTCTCTCTCGCACCTGTACGGAACGCCCCATGAGTGAGAGAGAGAGACAGAGCGACAAAAACGACTCGGAATCAGTCTGCGGCCCATGACTGCGCCGGAAAGCAGGGGCACGCATCCCACACGTCGTCTCTCGCACCCCGTCGAGGCCACGCGTCAGGTCAGGTCAGGTAGCCCAAACCATCCAGCAGACCGATTCCGAAGAGTGTCGCCGCTCTGTCTCTCTCGCACCTACAAGCAACGTCCCATGAGTGCGAGACAGAGAGCGACGGAAACGACTCTCGGAATCGGTCTTACTGGTCGAAGGCCGGTCGAAGGCGGTCCTGCGCGGCAGTGCCTGGAGGACGACATCCACATCCTCCAGCTCCTGCGCGCCCACCTCAGGTAGGCCGGCCGTCCGCGGCGACCTCGCCGCCGTCACAGTGCGCGTACTTTATGTAGTTTTTGGAGGACGGCGGCGCGGCCGTTCGTTGCCCCGCGCGGTCCACGGCGCGGTCCACGCACAAGGCCGACGGGAAGGTGCGCGGGGAGGTCAACAACGGCGAGCTTCACGGAGCGAGCCAACGGCCATTCTTCGGGCACCCCTTGGTCCACGCCCCCCCCCCCTTCCCCATTCCAGACCAGTGAGTCTCCTCGACGCATGCAGGCAGCCTGCTGCAGCCCGGCAGGTACACTGGAAGACACCCAACAAGAACAAAAAGGCGGCGCGACCGACCAAGGACGACGGGCACGCTTGCACCGGGGCGACGGACGGGACGGAACGGCCTGCAGGACCAGGGCCTCGACGAGCACGGCCAGCACAGCGGGGAGCACGCCGTCGATTCCAGCCGCCTTTTCCCAACAGTGTAGCGTGTCGGCGATGACCGTGCTGCTGGCCGTCTGGCGCGCAGACGCAACCCTTCCCCACACGGCTACACTGCCAGGAACGCACACACACATCGACCTAGCCTAAACTAACCCTTCCCACTGGGCTACTACCAGGAAAACCCACACACACATACACGTGCACAGACACGGCACTAACACTGCACGCGCTGCCGAAGGAGGGCAGGTCGAACCAAAGTTCACGACCACGTCGACACCCACGCCACCGACCGCGGCGGCCGCGGCCGCGCCAGGCCATCGCACATTCCGCGCGCCGCCGCCACGGCACGGCATGGCGCGGCACGGCCAGCAACTTGCTACGCCCGGTGACGCGGCGCGTCCGGGCGTTAGCGCGCCGGGGCGGCGGGGACGGGGAAGGCCGGGGGGGGGGGGGGGGGGGGGGGAGTCGGGAGCAGCGGCCGCGCGCCTTGCCCTCCGCCAGACAAGGTTGGCGCACGCCGCCGCGCCGCACCGCACTGCCCCCTCCAGGCACCGTCCGCCCGCCGCGCTGGCCGCCGCCACGCCGTGGAACTGGAAGCGAGGTGCAGCACGCCGCGCCGGTGCAGGCCGCACCGCGGGCCGCAGGGCGTGCACGCCGCCGCGGTGGTCGCGGACTCGCGGACCGAGGCACCTTGACCGCCACGCCACGTCCGCGAAGTCCGCGACACCAATCTGAATAGCGGTCAAAGTCAGGCGAGCGGCGGCAGGCATTCGCTGCGCCTTCAGGTTCCACGAGGCCGGGCCGAGTGGATTGGAATGGCACACTGCCACCGGCTGCCGGGGAACCACGTCATTCAAATGCCGCCGCCCAACCGCCAAATCCAGCCCACCCCAGCCGGCGTGCCCCGCCGCCCGGACGGCCCGGACCACACAGGTAAAGGTAAAGGTCGTCGTCGGCGTCCCCGCCGTCTGCTGCACTCTGCTGCACGCCGGCCGGAGCAAACACGATTATGGACGGCAGCTGACGCCCCGCGCCCCGCCAGGGCCCTGCCAGTGCACCGCCCCGACGCCCTGGAGGGGCCGACGGACCACACGGCAACTCACCACTGTTAAACGGATTCCGCATCGCCCAAAAGTGCCCCCTTTTCGCTTTCAAAGCGACGGCTCGAACTTGGCGCGCGAACGCTCATTTAGAGTCTTTACAGTGCGGTGGGAAAGTCTCGAAAACCTAGTCACGCCACTCGGAAATCAGTTGCGGGTGCGGGCCCCTGTCGGCATGCCCAGACGGCGGGCAGCCCGCCTCACCCAAGGGCACTAAGGAAGGGTGCAGCCCGGCCAGGTAGGCTGACCTCGGCCGCCCAGGGCCCGGCCTAGGGCCTTACACGCCCTGCGCCTACTGTCGTGTACACTGTACGGCAGGGCGGCGCAGGGTCACCCCGCCACACACACAGCCAGACACACTCACACTGGATGCACGCCAAGGCAGACAGTGTCGCGTCGGGCGCGCCCCGCCGCCGGGCCCGCCAGGTAATACAAACACATTCGATCAATGGCGGCGGGGCGGGGAGTCCCAGACGGCAAGGCGACTGCGGGGCGCGGCGCGCCACGCCCGCACACACAGTGCACCACCGGTGCACACACTCAGTGCACCGCGAAGTACGACAGCACCGAGTGCACGGAGGGGAGCCTTCCTCGCGCATCGATTGGCAGATTGTCTCCGCATTTCCAACACGCTAGAAACACGCACCGGCCTGGGGCTCATTACGAAGAGTGGCGTCGTCGTCCTGCCTCTCTCGCACGGGTCCGCGGTGCGCCACGAGCACGAGAGAGACGCAGCGACACTCGTCGGCTCTGTGTTCCGGTCGTCGGCCCATGGCAACGACAGCGACAAAAAGCCCAGCCCGATCATCAAACAGCGCGCGGCGCGGCGCCACCGCTCGAGGCGGTCGAGGCCGTCTCCAAGACAACATGCCCACCAAAGCCGGATAATCGCCCAAATGGCCGAGGCCGCGCCAAGGTCGGCCCATGGCGCCCCGCCTCGCGCCGCTTAGGCCCCAGTGGCGCCGGCGCGGTGCCGGTACACTGGTACGGCCCCGAACATTGCATAACGGCCTCGGCCGCTCGGGTGGCCGGCCGGTGCCCGTCCCCGCGCCGCCGCGCCCCGCCCTGCAGCGCCAAGCAGCGCCCGGCCGGCATGGGTGGTCCGGGTGGCTCGGGACGGAGGCCGCCGGGGTGGTCCGCCACGCCTCGCTACGCCCTGCCGCCGCCGCAGGCCCGCAGGCCCGCCGTCAGCGGAGAAGATGCGACCCTGGTGGCCCCGGGGGGACCTGGGGGACCCGGGGGACCCCGCCGGAGGGCGTCCGCCACTAATGAAGCGCTACCGGACACCATGCGGCCATGAGGGTGGCCCTGATGGTGGCCGCCGCAGCCCCGCCGGAGGGGCCGCGCTGCTGTGGCCGCGGCCGCCACGGTCACCCCGGCGGCCGGGCAGCGCGGTCACCGCCAAGGCCCCGCCGCCACGCCCAGCCAAGATGACAGTGTGTGCTCGGCGCAAACGCGCACCGCGCCAAAAACAGACAGAACGAAATGGCGCACACGCGCGCCTCGCCGGCGAGGGGAGTCGAACCGCGGCGCGGCGTCGCCGTGGGAGGTCAGGTTCACAGACCACCCAGCCGCAAGGCACGCGCTGCAGTGGCGTGGCCAGGCGCGCTGGACGAGGGAACGACCAATGTCAGCCGACCGCCACTACACTGCCCGTCCGGCAGGCCGTCCGGCTCGACGCAACGCAGAACAGGAAGCGCGCCGACCTCGCCTCGCACAGTGGGCCAGAAGACCGGTGGAGGCGGCCAAAACTCTAGACGCGTTTTGAGCTCCAGAGTCGCTAAATGGGACTCGAACGGCACGTGTGACCCCACCAATGGATTGCTCTCCGAACGAGGTATCCATTGGTGGGGTCACACGTTCGGTTCGAGCCCTGTTTAGCGACTCTGCAGCCCAAAACGCGTCTAGAGTTTTGGCCGCCTCCACCGGTCTTCTGGCCCACTGTGCCGCGGCAGACCTCGACTCCATAAGCTCGCCAGTCCGCCGGGCCGGCCAGGCCGAGGGCCAGGCCCTTCGCCCCGCCGGCAGACTCATTCCGAGAGTCGTTTTCGTCGCTCTGTCTCTCTCGCAGCCGCACGGGGCGCCCACGAGTGCGAGAGCGACCCAGCGGCCAAAACGACTCTCGGAGTCCGCCTGCCGCTCCCTCCTCTCCTCCCACAAGACCCTGCTTCCCCCCGTCCCGTCCCCCTCGGACGGCCCCGGCTTGGCACGCCGGCGAGGCCACGGCCGGCGAGGCTATGCCCTCCGCGCCGCCGCGCCCCGCCCTGCCAGTGCAATGCCCCCGCGTGGCGGCGCGGCCGGGCGGCGCGCGCGGTGCAGCAACCGATGATGCACCCGGCGGAACGAGAGACAACAAAGCGACCAAGGGTTCAAACACCCGCACGGGCGGCACGCTTTTCCACCGGCACGCGACGAGTGCAGTGACACATCAGGGAAGTGCAGCGGCGGCACGATGGCGAAGTGCAGAGCGATAAGGTCCGAGCTATCGCCGCCGATGCAGTGGGCGTGCCCGAGGAGTCGTCGCTATTTCTCTGTCGCACTCGTGGGGCTCTCCGAGAGGGCGTGAGAGAGACAGACCGCTCCTTTGAACCGCTTCGCAGTGCGGGCACTGCACCGTAGGCCCATCCGCACGCATTCGAACACTGTTCAATCCCCGTCGCCGACCCCGCCGGCGGCGGCGGCGCAGTACGACTGCCGCGTGCAGTGTACTTCTATCTCGGATGACCTTGAGTGATAAAGACTCGTTTTCCCCGTGCGTCCATTCTTCGCCGCCGGGCTGCCCGGCCGCCAGCAACAGGCGGGCCGGGGCCGAGCGAGCGACCCAAGCTGACAAACTATCCATCCCCCGGCGGCGGAGGACTGGCGGACAGCTGCGCCGCCAGACACGGCAGGCACAGTGCAGGCACCCTGGGGCGGCCGGGGAGGTTGCCACCCCTCCGTCCAGGTGCAGCTGCCGCGCCGGTGCGCGACGCGGCAGTCGGCCTCCACGACGGGGGGCTCCACCCCGGCCGGTTGGCAACCCTAGAGCCGCCCCCCGAGGCCGCAGTGCCGCAGGCCGCCGCACGCGTGCGAGCACGGGGGCCCCAGCGCTCTGATTCCGAGAGTCGTTTTCGTCGCTCTGTCTCTCTCGCAACTACACTGGACGCACTATGAGTGCGAGAGGAACAGAGCGACGAAAACGACTCTCGGAGTCAGTCCACAGCGCTCGCTCCGCGGAGCTCCGCGACGCTCCGCGGCCACGGGGGCGGCCTAGAGGCCCTCGGCGCTGCTGGCGCTGCTAGCGTTGCCACTTCCTGGCGCGTGGCAACGCTTACGTGACGCAGATCGACGGCGTGACACCATCAGCTGAGAGGCGCCGCGCCGCGCCTGGCCGCGCTGGCGGTCTCGACCAAGGTCGCCAGGGAGGCCGCGGCGGCCGCGTGCCGTTCGGCCAGTCACGCCGCGCCTCACTCTAGCACCTCTGTGACATTGTACTCACCTCGCCAGGGCCATCCTAACATTGAAATCCAATTTGAACAAGTCCACTGTTACGGCCTTGAGGGGGGCGGCGTAGGTCGTGACAACGTCGCGCTGCGGGGCGGGGCCGCAGGGGGCAGGGCCGCAGGGCCGTGGGGGGCAGGGCTGGGCCCCGAGGGCTGCGCGAGGCAGCGGGGCGCCCCGGAGTGGTAATCCAAAAAGGGTCCGGGGGGAAGGCAGAGCCGCCCTCCGTCGTCACTTTTGGCACTTGCACTTTTTTATATCACCAACACAATCATCACTGAGTGGAGCACTGCACAACACTGAGGCACTTTGCTTGAGGGCGAGGCACCACACCACAAGACGGCACACGGCGTCGGGAGTCCGGGCGCCGACACGGCCGACTCCAACGAGCGCGAGCAGCACGCTGCGCGACGAGACACTGTAGTGGCGGAGCGAGGAGCGCGCTGCCGACGAACGTGTCCGCTCTCTGCGCCGTCCCGAGCCGCACTGGCACGCCACCGCCGGAGTGGAGTGGGAGAAGCCAGGCCAGCCGGCCAGCCAGCCAGCCAGGCAGCCAGGGCGAGGAAGCAGGAAGGCCAGGCCAGCCGAGCGGCACCCGAGTGGGAGGGGGCGGAGCGGAGCGACGGACTCGGGACCACTTCGGCAGCTCGCGGCCCGCGCCATGCCCCCCCTGGGCCTTCCCTCGCGCGTCGCCGCCATGCTCGCCGTGCCAACCCGCGCCCCGGTCAGGGCTTCAGGCGGCTTCAGGGGTACAGCAGCTGGGTGCTCTCCCCCGCCACCCCCAGCGCACCCCTTCGGGAGGCCCCAGGCTCCCCCGCCGCCCCTGGAGGGGCCCTGGCCGCTTTTCTGGGTTCAGGGTTCTTCTCCCTCCGACGCGGCAGGACGGGGACGGCACAGGCAGGCCCTGCCTGGCCCTGGCCCCCTTGGCCCTGGCCGTTTTTTGCCCCTTGGGCGAAAAAAGGGGCGAAGGGATGGGGGGGAAAAGGGGGAAGAAAGGGAGGGGAGGAGGAGGGGGGAGAGGGGGGAGAGAGAGGGAGAGGGAGAGGGAGAGGAGAGGGAGAGAGAGAGAGGGAGAGAGAGGGGAGAGAGGGAGGGAGAGAGAGAGAGGGGGAGAGAGAGGGAGAGAGGGAGAGAGAGGGGAGAGAGGAGAGGGGAGGAGAGAGAGAGGGAGAGAGAGAGGGAGAGAGAGAGAGGGAGAGGAGAGAGAGAGAGAGGAGAGAGAGAGAGAGAGAGAGAGAGGGAGAGAGGGAGAGAGAGAGATAGGCGGAAAAGTTTTTGAGGATGCGACGAGGTCCCGAAAAGTGGGGGGGAGGGAAGGCCCCCGAAAGGTGCCCGCCGGCGGCCCCCCCCGGGCCCTGGGACGGTGTAGGGGGGTCCTCCAGGCCGCTGGAGTGGCGGCCCTGGCAGGGCTGGCAGCGCCGTGGCGCGCCCTTCACCCCCCCCCCCTCCCCCACCCCCGCCACCGCAGAGGGTCCCGGAAAAGAAGGGCAAGTATTTGGCCGCGTCGCGCCGCGCCGCCGATCCGGATTTACTCCCACTCCCGAAAAACCGCGCGGGAAAGGAGAGCGGATTCCC
Organism: Thrips palmi; assembly: GCF_012932325.1. NCBI lineage: Eukaryota > Metazoa > Arthropoda > Insecta > Thysanoptera > Thripidae > Thrips > Thrips palmi. Next base: position 11,507,001 of record NW_023144631.1, on the reverse strand, counting down.
GAGGGGAAGTCCTCTTGTCCTTCCGCGCCGCGGCGACCGCACCGCATTGATCCCCCATTCGCAATCGACTTGGCCAAAGCGCGCGCACTCGGGCGGCCAGCAAGGCGATTAAAAAACAAAAACACCAAAAAATAGCCCGCATCAGCAACAAAAACAAAGATTAGCGGCACAGGGCGCAGAAGTAGGCCAGGACGCGGCGGATGAACATGTACAGTAATCCACATCGATCTAAATAAATTGGCACTGCAACAATGCTCGCGGAGACGACGCGGGCCACCTTCGACAAACGTTCACTAACTTGCAAGAAGTGAAGGGCTGAAGAGAAGAAACGTGCCTAGTGAGCGTGCACGCGTGTTTTTCCTAGTGCAGCTGCAAGCCGACGCAGCTGCATGGGCCGCTGCAGGCCGCAGCCGCAAGGGCGGCGCAGGGCCCACCAGACAGCTGGACTAAGCAGGCCAGACCGCATTGACGTGCACTTTCGGCTCAAACAAACAGCCAACACGTGTGTGAGCCGCCCCGCCCCGCCCCGCCCCGCCGTCAAGAGAGCCGCCGCGGTCACACTTCTTTCGGCGCACTCCGCCCCTACACTGGCCGCCATGCCGCCGCGCCCCGCAAACCTTATTTTAGCCCCCGGGCTTTGCACAGTGGCGCGATACGAATCTTAAGAAACAAACACCACCCCCAGCAACAACCCGCGCGCCGACTCGAAAAAACGACCATTAGACCAAAAGCGAAAGAGAAGAGAAGTAAAAATTCGCAGTTGCAAAGGCCGCGTGTGGTGGGGGTGTGTCGTGCACCAGGGAGACATTGTAAATTTTCTGAACTGCGCACTGGGTCACACACACACACACACACACAGAGAGAGAGAGAGAGAGAGAGAGAGAGAGAGAGAGAGAGAGAGAGAGAGAGAGAGAGAGAGAGAGAGAGAGAGAGAGAGAGAGAGAGAGACAGAGAGAGACAGAGAGAGAGGCAGACACACACACACACGCGGAGCGAGCTGCAGCGTACAGCAGGCCTTGGCGCCTTGGCCTCAAATATTTTAATTGCTAATCCTTCCCCAGGTGAGGGATGGCGGGCGGCGCACCACTTCACCAGAGAGACCAGGCAGCAGCAGCAGACTGATTCCGAGAGTCGCATTCGTCGCTCTGTCTCTCTCGCACTGACGTGGCGTCCCGTATGGGTGCGAGAGAGACAGAGCGACGAAAACGACTCTCAGTCTGCAGGCCAAGGGCCGCAAGGGCCTCTTGCTGCACGTCGGCGAGCGCCGGGGCGACAGCGAGCGGGTCGTTGCAGCGCCTGGATTGCCTGCATCGCCCACGCCGCCGGTTGCAGACACCGATATCTGTCATCTCTCTTACTCTCCGACCGCGGCGCGGGGCGGCGGGGCCCCGCCGCGTTGCACCGTTTGCTCCCGTATACAGGCCCCCTGCCCCGCCGCCGTGCCCCGCAGCCTGCATGGCCTGCACGGCCTGCACCCCGACCGACCGTCTTGCCCCAATTCGCGAATCGCGCCGAGTGTTTCTGCAACAAGACACACTGCCAGCCGCATTGCCCGCATCGCCACACGGCAGGCACGCCACGCCACGAACGGTCCACATCGGCAAAGCGGGCAGAGCGAACACTCCACTGCCGCCCCCGCCGGGCTATCCCACTGCATCTGATAACAGCCCATGGCGGACCATGACGACTTATGACATGTCTTAAGGTGACGACTCATGGCGACCTATGGTGACGACTCATGACCGAGGGGGTAAACACTTGCGTAATACCCTGTACACAAAAGTCGGGTATTACGCCGTAATACGCGTAATAGTAATACATTTTGGGACCGAAAGTATCAAAAAATGGCATTTTTCCATGAAATCGAGGCGTAATACATGCGTAATACGAGTGTGATACCCCGTAATAGGGAGTAGTCTGTACAAGCTTCAACGGAGTGTTTACCCCCTCGCTCATGACTATACCCATGACGACTCGGTGACCCATGGCGGCCCACGACGACCCATAGCACTGGACCCATAGCACTCGACCCCACGATGACTGACTCATGGCGGCCCATGATGACTTATGGCAGCCCATGGTTACAACCCACGGCGACCCATGGCGGTCCATGGCGACGAATCATGGCGACCAGCACCCCATGGTGACTCTTGACAGCCTATGGCGGCCCATGACGACTTATGACGACCCATGGCGGTCCAGGGTAACGCCTCATGGCGACCCATGGCACCCCATGGTGACTCTTGACAGCCCATGGCGACCCACGGCACGGCAGGGCCCCATGGCCGTTTCATGCGCCCTGCAGGGCATGCGACACCGCGACTTGGACGTTTGGCTCCAATGGGATTACCGCATTGCTCCACTTTCCTTTCGGGGCGCGGCAAGGCAGAGCAAGGCAGAGCGGCACGGCCCAGCGCCCTACAAACCTCTCCCAATCCAATTTCCGCTCGGACGACACGGCGCCACAAACACACACACACACACACCCACACACACACACACCCACACCCACACAGACACACACACACATGCGCGCGCGCGCACAGGTCGGCGAGGTTCATCCTCCCAGCTCATTTTCCTGCGGCACTACGCACACGACGGCGGGGGCGGCTGGCTGGATCTCCGCGTGCGTATACGCGAATGCGTATGTGTGTGTGTGTGTGTGCGAGTGTGTGTGTATGCCTTGCTGGGTAACTGCTTCGCAACTAGGTTACCGCCACCGCCGCCGCCCCGCGCGCTCGGCCTCCCAAATCAGAACGCCCCTCCCACCCGGCACCGCCCGGCCCGGCCCCGCCCCGCCGCTGTTAGGCCCAGCAGGCCCCACGCGACCCGGCAGTATGGCTGGCCGGCCGCGCCGTTCGCCGAGCCGCCGGCCCAGCCGCCCAGCCCATACGGCCCAGCCAGACTGCACCCTGACCTAGATAAGGACTCCGATGTGGACCAGAACCGCCAAAGACACACACACACACACTCGTGCTTGTAAAAGGGAGGGCAGATGCAAAAAAAAGTAATCGAGGTCGCGAAGGCCCGAGCAACAGACACGCGTCGTGTACATGCACACTCTCACATACACACGGGTACTCACACTCACTAATACACACACACACACACACAGAGCCTATTTTAGGCTGGGTCCTCTACCTGGTAGCACTGTGCGGCGCTGCTGCGAGGTCACCGCGATAAGCGACTCTCTTTGAACGCGCTATCAGGGCCATCCCGGCCGGCCGCGCTAGGCTCTGCTTCGCCATGCCCGGCCATGCCGCACGCCGCGCCGGGCCCACCATCGGCCCACCATGGCGCAACCGCGCGACGCGTGTGCGACGCAAAGTGTGTCACAGTTCGTCACCGCGCGTCGCGACAGGCCGTCACGTTGCCCGGGCGTCGTCACCTCGGTCGTCGCGCGTGTGTGGTTTGAAATTTCGTGTTCTGTGTCCGTCCGGGCCGTCCGGACGGAGAGGTGCATGGAAGCAGGTGCAACTATGCGTCGTCTCCGGCGCGCGCAAGGACTTAGGCTTTAGGACCTCGGGGAGCAGTTGCTTACTGGAACGCTTAAGGTCTGTTGAAGCCTGACAGCGCGGATGATGATGAGTTTTTCTTTGAACATCGCGGAGGTGCTTTGGACATCGGGAAGGTGCTTTGGACATCGGGAAGGTGCTTTGGACATCGGGAAGGTGCTTTGGATCTCGAGGAGGTGCTTTGGATCTCGAGGAGGTGCTTCAGACATCGGGAAGGTGCTTTAGACATCGGGACGGTGCTTTGGACATCGGAAAGGTGATTTGGACATCGAGAAGGTGCTTTGGACATCGAGAAGGTGCTTTGGATCTCGAGGAGGTGCTTCAGACATCGGGAAGGTGCTTTAGACATCGGGAAGGTGCTTTAGACATCGGGAAGGTGCTTTGGACAACGCGAAGGTGCTTGAACCTCGCCGAGGACGTCGTCCTCGCCGTTGGCTTGGTGGCCGCTATACAGCGCGCGGTGCTCGGCCGAGGGGCCGCCTCCACAAACACGGAGAGTCAGTGACCGGCCGCGACAAACGGAGGGCATTAATCGGACGCGAATCCGGTCGAGTGGTTAGGGACGGTTCACTGCAAAACAGGGGGCAAAGGGGTGGGGGCACCCCGGGCCGCCGGTCGACTTTGAGAACTAACTCAATAAAGTCCATGAGGCTAAAGTGTTACGGGCCCGCTGTCCTCAGGAAAAGCAATCGCCGCAAAAGTAGGTAGGTGGCCTGTAGCCTGGTTCAGAGCGTCGTTTTCATCGCTCTGTCTCTCTCGCACCTGCACGGGACAATCCGCGGGCGCGAGAGAGACAGAGCGAATCAGTCCGCTGGCACCGCGCGGCACACTGGCAGACGGACGCCGGCGAGGCAGTGCCGCTGCAGTGGCGCGGTCCGAGGCGAGCACCAATAGCACCAATCGCATTCAGTTGACTTGAGTTGTGTTTTGTGTCGAGGCTGGCTTGGCCGCGCGGCGACCGCTTTGCCGCTTTGCCAGGCGCAGCAGGCTGTCTCTCTCGCACTCAGGGAGCGCGCGTGTCCGGGGAGTGCGCGCCCCGTGAGTGCGAGAGAGAGACAGGGCGACGCGCGGGCTGCAGGCAGGCGCCCTCCTTTCACGACGCGATTGCCTAAAAGTAAGCCAAACGCATACACGCAGCCGAGCCAGGCACAGCCAGGCCGTCACCTGCGCGGCCTTGCCGCCCTGCGCCTCGCCTTGCCCCACACCGCCGCCATGCACTTTCCGAATGTAGAACGCGCTGGCCGCGCGGCCCTAGCCCCGCCACAAGACAGCCAAGTCGTCCTCAAAAAGCAGATTCGCACCTCGGTGCCGTCTCGCGTCGCGCCGCCACGCGCGGCGTGCAAAGTCATGTCCACACCTGCCCTCTAGGGGGGAACCGCTGCACAGTGGGCCAGAAGCCGGTCGATACTCCCCTGCAACAAGCAGCTATCTACGCTCACTGTCTCGATAACCGGCTATCTCCGGGCGCTCTCCGGACAACCGGCTATCTACATGGGCTGTCTGGATAACCGACTATCCAACATCGTAGCGAGGTTAGGGTTGTCGTATAACGAAGTATTTTTCTCCATGACACTTAAAGCGACCCGTTTACACCATACTTAATCTTGCTTTGACAAACTTTTGACAAGTTTTTGTAAAGGTTTTGCGAGGGCAACTTAATTGGTTGGATAAATAAAGCTTCAATCTCGCGAGGTGGAGAAAGCAGATAGTCGGTTATCCAGACAGCCCGTGTAGATAGCCGGTTGTCGGGAGAGCGCGCGTAGATAGTCGGTTATCGAGACAGTGAGCGTAGATAGCTGCTTGTTGCAGGGGGGTATCGCGGTGGAGGCGGCCAAAACTCTAGACGCGTTTTGAGCTCCAGAGTCGCTAAATGGGACTCGAACCGAGCGCGTGACCCCACCAATGGATTCCTTGTTCGGAGAGCAATCCATTGGTGGGGTCACACGTTCGGTTCGAGTCCCATTTAGTGACTCTGGAGCTCAAAACGCGTCTTCAGTTTTGGCCGCCTCCACCGGCTTCTGGCCCACTGTGCGCTGGGGTAAACGGGGTCTGCGTGTCGACGTTTCGTGTCCTCCCGGCTGCCCTGGAGTCGTCTGCCGCCCGTCTGTCTGTCTGCCTGCCCGGCCGCGACCCCAAAGTGGCCGCGACAGTCCCCGGCCATTTCCTGCACCGGCGAGACGGAGACAACGCGACGCGACGGGAGCCGCTGGGTCGGGCTGGGCGCCGTGGCGCGGCGTGTCGCGTCGCCCGAGCCTCATCGTCCTCGTGCCCAATGCCATAGATCGGGCCGGGGCCGGCCGACGGATCCGGAACACCATATGTGCCCTTCGCGCAAACGGGGACGCCACAACAACAGCCCACCAGGTCCACGACCCCAGCCCGCTGCCCCCGCGGCCCCCGGCCCGGCCAGCCCTGCGCCGGCACGGGTCCGAGCCAAAAAAAACAACAGCAGCAACAACATCGGGACAAGGTGCTGGCGGGCGTGGCGGTGCGACGCGCGGCTGGCGGCGGTAGAGGACGCCGAGACGAGCCGCGCCGAGCTCGGCCGGCCGGCCGGGCCTGCAGCGCCTGACCTCCCCGAAGATGCCCTCCACCTATAAACCGCCACGGCGCGGCACAGCGCGCGGCGCAGCCTACTTCCGGCCCGGTCGTCCAGCGTGTCCGGCAGCCCGATCGCCGCCGCGCCCAAGAGCGCCAGCACGGCGCACAGTGGGCCAGAAGACCGGCGGAGGCGGTCCAAACTCCAGACACGTTTTGAGTCACTCAACTGGACTCGAAACGAACGTGTGACCCCATCAATGGATTCCTCGTTCAGAGAGCAATCCATTGGTGGGGTCACACGTTCGGTTCGATGCCCATTCAGCGACTCTAGGGCTTGAAACGCGTCCGGGATTGTGACCGCCTCCACCGGTCTTCCGGCCCACTGTGCGGCGTCGACGCCGCCCGCGGCCCAGCAGACTGATCCTGTCGCTTTATCCCTCCCACCTAAAGGGAACGCCCCATGAGTGCGAGAGAGACAGAGCGACGGAAAACGTCTCTCGGAATCCGTGGCCCAGCAGGGGCTTCGGCGAGCTTGGCTGCTTCGCGACCCCGGCCGTCGGGAACCTTGTTCCCTTTAACGCGGTGCTGCACGACCCTCGGCGCGCCGCTACGCCGCTGCAGCCGGCCGGGCCGACAGGGCGTCCCTGATACGTCCCGGCGGCCAAGGCGCACCAAGGCGCCGACCCGCTGAGCCCGGCGGAGCACCGCGCCGCGCGCCGCCAACGAGTCCAGCGTCGTCGTCGCCAAGCCAACGGCGGACAAGCCAAAGGCAGCCAAAGGCTGGGGCGGCGGCGCGTGCCGCGCGACCTGCAGGCTCGCCGCGCTGTCTCTCTCGCACTCCCTGCGGACTTGCGGAGCGCCCCGCGAGTGCGAGAGAGACAGAGCGACGGGAGCACTGTTCGGCCTGCAGCAGCGCCTCTCGAGCTGGCGCCAAGCCGCGAACGAGGAGCGCGGGAGAGAGAGAGAGAGAGAGAGAGAAGGGGGGGGGGGGGAAGGCGCCGGCCGGCCCTGTGCAGTGGGTCCGCGGGTCCCGCGGCGGGTCCGCGAGGGGACGGCCCTGGGAAAGTGGCACAGGACGGCACGCCGCGCGGCACGCCGTGCGCCGTGGGCCTCTAACCTCACCGGCGGGGCCACGACGACTCGTCGACGAGGAGGCAGGCAAGCAGGCGGAGAAAAAGCGGGCTGCGTGCCGGCCGGGCCGGGGCGAGGCGGGGCGGGGCGGCCAGGACACTGATGTGACCCGGCGCCGATGAGGGTCAGTGGGCGCGCCGCGCGCGAACGCCACCGAGCGAAAAAATGGGACTCGGACGGGGATTCGAAGCCGCCCCCACGCCAGCCAACCGGCAGTAGACCGACTCCGAGAGCCGTTCTCATCCCTCTCGCACCTACACGGGACGCCCATGAGTGCGAGAGAGACAGAGCGACGGAAACGACTCTCGGAATCGGTCTGCAGGTGCAACAGCAGCGCCGGCTCGCTTTAGTTTTAGGGTGCCGGCACCCTTCACTTCCACCCGCCAAGTTTCACCTCGCCACTGTAACCGACCGCATTCCCCGCAGCCACACTGGCAGCCACGCGGAGGGCGTCGAGTCTCGCGGCAGTGCCGCGCCACTGCCGCGCCAGTGCAGTGGCAGGCGGCGGCCAAAAGGAAAACCGAGCAGCGCGCGGCGGCATTCCGATTTCGAACAACAGTCGGGCGGGCATGCGCCGGCCCCGTCACCATTCGTCGGTCTGCCACCACCTTCCCGCCACCGGGAGACCGATCCCGAGAGTCGTTTTCGTCGCTCTGTCTCTCTCGCACTCGTGGGACGTCCCGTAGGTGCGAGAGAGACAGAGCGACGGTCTGCGGGGGGCGCTGGCGGCGGGCGCGGCTCCAGCAGCGGGAGGGAGACAGAGGATTGCGTAAAGGCCCCAAAACGCAATGCCCTGGGCAAGCGGCAAGCCCAGGGCCGCGATCCAGTTACCGGCCCAAATGCAACGCCGTTCCCAGGCCGGACAGCCAGGCAGGCAGGCAGCCAGCCGGCCCGGTGAATGCAGGCCGGCATCGACGCCCTGCCCGCGCACAGTGGGCCAGAAGACCAGTGGAGGCGGCCAAAACTCCAGACGCGTTTTGAGCTCCAGAGTGGCTAAGCAGGACTCGAATCGAACGTGTGACCCCACCAATGGATTCCTCGTTCGGAGAGCAATCCGTTGGTGGGGTCACACGTTCGGTTCGGGTCCCATCTAGCGACTCTGGAGCTTAAAACGCGTCTGGAGTTTTGGCCGCCTCCACTTGTCTTCTGGCCCACTGTGCCGCGGCCCGCGGCGGACGGGCTGGACACGACACGACGACACAGAGGCCGGGCTAATGAGACAAACCGTCACCAGCAGACCGATTCCGAGGGTCGTTCTCGTCGCTCTGCGAGGGGGGACCCACTAGGCACATTCGTTGTACATCCTGAGACCCAACTCCCGAAAAACTCACTCACATTCAAGACACATTCCACACATTCTCATAGAATCAAAACAATCAGCCACAATCCAGCACACTCTTACACATTCGCTAACATTCCCTAACATTCTCACACAATCACTGTACATTCTCTGACATTCTCATACATTCAGTCACATTCTGGACACATTCTTAACACATTCTCTGCACATTCCTTACACATTCTCAATGACAGTCCCCTAAAAAATATTTATTTTAGTCTAATAACTTCGATTTAGGTTTACGTTCCTTTCAGCTCTAGCAGTACTTCCCTCCCTCCAGTGCGGTAGTGCGGTAGTTCGTGTCCATCCCGAATCCGAACGAAGCCGCTGTCCCGTGCTCGCGTCGGGATCGTCCCTGGAAGCGCGCGAAACTGTCGAAGTCGGTCGAAGTCGAGTCAGCCAAGCCCCAGCCTAGTCCCAGCCCCAGGTCGAGGACAGGATATAGTTTACTCGAGTTTACTGGTTATGGATAAGGTTTGTCACTTGAAAGTGTTAATTTACATTGCCCTTTGCTTAAGTTCAGTTTTCTTTTCATTCAAATTTGAATCCTTTCATAACGTAAGCCAGAGCACGACTAGTGTCGTTTACAACTACCCAAAAAAATAAAAAAAAACCGTTTGGAACTGGCAGTTTGAGATAATGCTTATTAAACTGTGCGTTACTTGAACACTAGCCGCTCTGCGTGTTTGTGACTAAATCTGACGTCCTCCGCAGTTTCTCAGGGGGGCCAGCCACCCTGGATGAGCACGTCATATGGAAGATAGGTCGGCGGATTTGGGCAGTTGCAAAAATTTCTTACATTATGCCCTGGAGCACGACTAAGGAATGAAAGGAGTTGTCCAAAATCTGGCAACTTCATGCGACAAAGCAAGATTTATAGAAGCAAAGAAACACCACTATGATGAACGGTTGACTACCTCAGGCGTGAAATTGGTTGCCTACCTTCACGGCGCTATGTAGAGACGTCGGCCGCACGCCCATTCAGCACACAATCTTCACACATTCTCACACATTCTCGCACTTTTTCTTACATTCTCACACATTCTCATACAATCTCTAACATTCCTGACACATTCTGTCACATTCTCACTACAATCTGTAACATTCACACACATTCTAGACAATCTTTACAATCAGTACATTCCATTACAATCTTTACATTCTCACACATTCAACACATTCTACACATTCTACACTCAGTTGTACACTTTTTGGGGCAGTGGGTCCCCCCTCGTCGCTCTGTCTCTCTCGAACCTGGCCGGGACGCCCCATGAGTGCGAGAGAGACAGAGCGACGAAAGCGACTCTCGGAATCAGTCAGCAAGCAACTCCTCTGCAAATAAGGGCTCGAGGGAAAGCCAATCAGCGCGCCCTGCCTGCCGGCCTGCCCACGCCACGGCCGGCGGCGCATAATGGGGTGACCCATACCGCCAGCCGAGCCGAGCCGAGCCGAGCCGAGCCGGGGCACGGCGGCGCGGGGCCGGGCGGGGAGCCGTCACACAACAGGGACGCGCTACAGCGCCGCCGCGGCGCCGCCGCTGGAAAGGCTTACCTCACACCAGTCAAAGTAAACCGGGTTACTGGGCGCGGGGCGGGAGGGGGGGGGGCGCAGCGGGGCGGGATGGCTCTGGCAATACAGGGTCCTTCTGCTGCTGTCCTCGGGGGGGGGGGGGCCTCCCTCCCTCGACGGGGTCGCCGCCAGAGTAGCCCACAACGAGGCCGCGAGCGATGGAAACAGGGAAAAGGCAGTGGCGGTATTTGAACCCGAGGCCGCCACTTGACCCGATCACAACTGGAGGGAGGAGGGTCTGGACCGCGGCAGAGAGAGCGCGCAGCGCGCGGAGATATTGCACGCCGATTTCTCTGCTGCTATCTAGTGCGGGCCGAGTGGGTGGGAACCGCCGCGGGGGTGGGGGTGGGGGGCGTGCCCCGACGTGACTTCCGGCCAGCGGCCCCGGCATCTGGAGCGCCTCCGGGACCAAATCGAGCCACCGAGTCCGACCGAGTCGCGCTGCTGCCGCCGATGCAAAGGCGACTGCAGACTGATTCCGAGAGTCGTCGCTCTGCCTCTCTCGCACCTGTGCGGAACACCCTTCGAGTGCGAGAGAGACAGAGCGACGAAAACGACTCTCGGAATCGGTCCGCTGGCTGCGCTCCAGTCTGCCAGACGCGCGTCCGGATCCGCCGGCAGAAGCAGCACACTTTCCACGCGGCGGCGTCGCCACCACACTGCAGGGCGTCGGGTCGGGTCAGCAGCATGCGACAGCATGAACAGCCCGGAGATCCGGCGCAGCCGCGCCCAGTGCTGCCAGAGCGCAGCGCCGGGATGGGCCGGCCGGCAGGAGCAGGCACACTTCCAGCGGCAGGCCGCGGCAGCCACCGGCGAGGGCGCGGGCGGGCGTCAGCAGCATGCGACAGGCATTTTGCAACAGGCCGGAGAGGGAGCCGGCGCACCGGCCGCACAGTAGCAGCCACTGACGAGAGCGCAATCAGATAGCAACACCATTGGGGAATAGGGCCGGCGGCCCAGGTAGCAACACGTGCCCATGCGAACTCGGGCTAGCCAGCCCAGCCCCGCCACCGGCGAGCGGAGCCCACCGGGGCGCAGGCCGCGGCGGCACGGTGGCACCCGTCCGGCTGCAACGACAGGGTAGGCACCGACCGCCTGCGGAACACAGGTAGGCAACCGCCGCTGCGACAAACAGGGTAGGCAACCGACGGCCTGGAAACACAGGGTAGGCACGAGCCGCGCACACAGGCTAGGCAACACGTTGCCCTGCGCGAACACAGGGGCTATCGGGCCCACCGCCGCCACCGGGTAGCGGAGCCCCACCGGAGTGGGCCACGACGCCTGGCCCGGGTAGGCAACCGTCCGCCTGCGCAACACAGGGTAGGCCACCGTCCGCCTGCGAACCACAGGGTAGGCAACCGTCCGCCTGCGAAACACAGGGTAGGCAACCGTCCGCCTGCGCAACACAGGGTAGGCACCGTCCGCCTGGAATACAGAGTAGGCCACCAGCGTAGGCCTGCGGCCTGCGATACACGGGCTGGCTATCGGGCGCGGCTAAGCCGTTGGGTCGCTTTAATCCCTCGCCCTCGCGTCCCCGAAGGCCGCACGGCCGCACTGCCACGCCGCGCCGATCAAACTGTGTCATGGAAGGACGCATGCGGGGCTGAGCGAACCGAGTACAGTGTAGTGTGCGACACGGTGGCGGCGCACAGTGGGCCAGACGGCCGGCGCAGGCGGCCCAAAATCAAGACGCGTTTCGATAGCTCCAGAGTCGCTAAGTGGAACTCGAACAGAACGTGTGACCCCACCAATGGATTCCTCGTTCGGAGAGCAATCCATTGGTGGGGTCACACGTTCGGTTCGAGTCCTGTTTAACGACTCTGGAGCTCAAAACGCGTCCGGGATTTTGGCCGACTCCACCGGTCCTCTGGCCCACTGTGCGGCGAGGCGGTGCGGTGACACACGCCAGCAGCCAGACCCACCCTGTCCCACAAACGGGGCGCCCCGCCCCCGTTTCGTGTGTTTCCGTGTTGCCCTTCCCTTCCCAATGATTATTTCGTCAGGATCATTATTCTTCCTAATGGATTTCCTCCCTCTTTTCCGCGCTTCCATTTCCATTATTTCCCCCCGCTTTTCCGCGGATGGGGCTCCTTAATTACACCATGGCGCAGTGCTGCTGCTTCCCTTAGTCTCTGATTTGCATCAGCAGCAGCATCAGCCTCTCTTTCTCCCCGTCGGAACCGAGGGGCCGGGGAACCAGGGGGCCGGAACACTGCAGTAGAAAACACCCTGCCAGGCGGCCGCCAGCGAGAGCCAGGCAGCCGGCCAGGCAGGGAGAGCCGGGCGCACGACGCCACAACGGCAGAAAGCAGGGCTGCAAACATTCCCCCGTCCGCCTCATCTGCAGATGTTACTTCCTTTTCCCACTACGGCGTCTGCTGCAGGCTTGCAGCACGGCGGGGGCGACGGAGAAAAGCGCCCGGCCGAGCGGCGGCGGGGCGTGGTGGGGCGGGCGTGGTGCGGCGGGGCGGGGTGGGGCGGGGCGGGGTGGGGGCGGGGTGGCAGGACAGGAAAGCCGACAAGCACGCCAGCAGATGCCACCAATTACCATCCGATTCGATTTATCGATTAAGGATCTCGCTGACCCGATCCTCTTCGCGGATCCCCTCCACCACTCCCTTTCACCGCCCAAACCGAGGAGAGAGGGGGAGGAGGAGAGGGGGGGGGCACATTTATCAATTGATTGGAGAAGGTCAGCGGCGGCGCCGGTAAACGAAAGCAAAGTGAAAACGAACCCGCCGACATGGAGCACGGCGAGGGAGAAACGAGAAACCAAGACGCGACATCGACGTCGCAGGCGAGGCGGCGAGTCGCGGCAAAACCCTTTCCTTTCCCGGCGACGCACAGTGGGCCAGACAACCGGTGGAGGCGGCCAAAACTCTAGACGCGTTTTGAGCTCCAGTGTCGCTAAGCAGGACTCGAACCGAACAAGTGACCCCACCAATGGATTCCTCGTTAGGAGAGCAATCCATTGGTGGGGTCACACGTTCGGTTCGAGTCCATTTTAGCGACTCTGGAAGCTCAAAACGCTTCTAAAATTTTTGCCACCGCCACCGGTCTTTTTCCTATACCGACAGAGCCGGCCGCGGCGGACAGATTTACACTAATCAGGAATCGAGCTCGCGATCGGAATGCCCGCGTTCGAAGTGCAGTACTGCAGACGGGTACCCCACGTACTACTCGTCAGGGCAAACGGATGGTTGCCGTTGTCATCGAGTGGCGGGGCAGCGGACTGATTCCGAGAGTCGTTTTCGTCGCTCTGTCTCTCTCACACCTATACGGTACGCCCCGCCAGTGCGAGAGAGACAGAGCGACGAAAACGACTCTCGGAATCAGTCTGCTGGTGGCGCGGCACTTTCTCGATCGGCAGTACACGGAGGCGGGCGGCAAGGCAGGCGAGGCGAATCGAGGGGGAATGCAGTGGGGTGGACCTCGGGGTCACAAAGTCACGGGGCCCGGTGTCCCGAGCGGAGTGTGCACATGTACCGACACGGCAATCACCGGGCCGTCGTTGCTACTCGCCGCGTGCCAGTGTGCCAGCGCCACACGTGGAAGCGACGCGGAGGTCCATGGCCATTACTGCCTGCTGACCCAGGGATCACATTTTGTCCCCCCCCCCCTGCGTCACAAAAGTGAAAAATGCGACACTTCGGAACCAAGGGCGGATCTAAAATTGGTCTGAGGAAAGCGAACAGTAGCGCTTTTAGACTACTTGCAGGGGAAAAGTGTTGCCTTTTTCCTTTCTTTCAGGCGGCTCTCTGGAGGCCAAAGGGGCAACGCTGCCAGGATTCGCGAGTTACTAATTTTTTGCAGTGCAGGGCCGTGCCACTGACGCGGCCTATCGGCGGCTAATTCTCGACCAGCCAAATGACATCCGCCACGCCACGGCGAGCCGCGCCGTCGGCCAGGCCAGCCGGCCAGCAGACTGATTCCGAGAGTCGTTCTCGTCGCTCTGCCTCTCTCGCACTCACGGGGCGCACCGTGCGGCTGCGAGAGAGACAGAGCGACGAAAACGCCTCTCGGAATGGCGTCCGCCGCCGCGCGTTCGAAGCGCGACCTTGCGCTGCGGCCGGCCAGCCAAACGCGGCTGGCGGCACCCCGCGTCACCACACCAGTCGACTGATTCCGAGGGCCGCCTTCGTCGCTCTGTCTCTCTCGCACCGATACGGGACGCCCCACGAGTGCGAGAGAGACAGAGCGACGAAGGCGGCCCTCGGAATCAGTCGACAGAGCGGACGCGGCGCGGACGCGCCCGCTCGCTCACTCACTCCCATTCGATGCATATCGCCCCCGGGGAGAAAGCTGTGGCCGGCCGGCGCGCCCGGCGGCCGAGACACCTCCCAAGACGAGATAATCGAGTGGAACTCGAAAACGAGAATGTGAGAACGAACAGCGAACACCGGAAGTGGTGCACGCTGCAGGCAGGCCAGGCAGGCCGCCGCGCTGATGCACATTTTATTTACTGCCGTTCGCCGCAACCCCTCCGGGGGCGGTGGCGGGGGCGGGGTCGCACAGTGGGCCAGAAGACCGGTGGAGGCGGACAAAACTCTAGACGCGTTTGGAGCTCCAGAGTCGCTAGATGGGACTCGAACCGAACGTGTGACCCCACCAATGGATTGCTCTCCGAACGAGGAATCCATTGGTGGGGTCACACGTTCGGTTAGCCCTGTTTAGAGTCGCTGGAGCTGAAAACGCGTCTAGAGTTTTGTCCGCCTCCACCGGTCTTCTGGCCCACTGTGGGGCGGCAGCGGGGGCGGCGGCGTTGTCGTTACGCCACGAGGCGAGTCACGACCCCCTGCAAGAAATACGTCGTCGTCGTCGTGAGTCGCCGGTTCAATCAGCCATCGATCCATTGGCGTCCATTGCGCTGTCGGCCAATCGATAGTCGCGAGTACGAAGAGCGCCACGCCGCGCCACGCTTCGCGCCTCGCCGTGCCTCGCCTTCGCACTGCCCGCTTTCTTCGGTCTTTTCTGCCAATCTACGAGAAAAACCAAACACCATCCGGGTGAAACATCCGAGAAAAACATCCCCCAAACATGTGTGTCTGAACCGACAAATTTCAGCTTTCTATCTCAAAATCTATTTCACAGCGATGCCGACGTTTTGAAGCCCGAAGGACGTGTCGCTCTGCGTTCTCATGTACGTAACTTACACACGACAAGAGTACAGGTGGGTGCACCTTTAAAATACTCAAAGCCCTCGCATTGAAACGTTTTGGGGCAGAATTTAGCATTAAAAGACGCCAAACAAGGCAACAAATCGTGCTAATTTTTCGCTCTTTCAAAACGTGTTGGTACACTGGGTAACCGCCGCACGGGGCCAAAGTACGCGAGTGATTCACCCCCTCGGTCGCGACGACGCCCGCTCAGATTCAAAGCGTGTCGTTTATGCCCTGCTGTCTCTCTCGCACCTGTGAAGGGACGCGCCATGAACGCGAGAGAGACAGAGCGACGAAAAACGACTCTCGGCGTCAGTCTACTGCTGCAGCAGAGACACCTCGACGCATGCAGACGACGCCGTGCCGCGCCGTGCCGCACACGGAACAATGCAGTGGCGTGGCGCGGGGCGTCGCCGCTTTCCCATCCTATGCCGCGCCGTGCCGCGCCGCGCCGGGCGAACAGTGGAGGTGAAAACTGTGTCCGAACACAATCATCGGTCGGAGGAGGAAGGCTGCTGCTGCAGCGGCGCCGCGCCGGCAGGCCAACAGGCCGGCACACAGTGGGCACAAAACTCTATAGACGCGTTTTGAGCTCCAGAGTCGCTGAATGGGACTCGAACCGAACGTGTGAACCCACCAATGGATTGCTCTCCGAACGAGGAATCCACTGGTGGGGTCACACGTTCGATTAGGGTCCCATTTAGCGACTCTGGAGCTCAAAACGCGTCCGGAGTTTTGTCCGCTTCCACCGGTCTTCTGGCCCACTGTGCGGCATCCCCGTGGAAAGTAAGTCCCGAACGAACGAGGCCGCTCGCCGCCGTCGCAGCACCCACCTTTACGTAATGTCGCAGCACGCACACTCTCACACATTCACTCTCTCGCACGCACACACACACACACACACACTCACTCACTCTTTCACACACACACACTAGCACCAATCGAAAGTTCGAAAAGGGTCGCCGTAATGCAGATCAGCCCGTCGTCGACGACGCGATCAAGAGTGCATAATCACTGACACTTGTGCACCGAGAGCGAAGAGAGCAGGCCGGGCGAGGGAGAGAGAGAGGAAGAGAGAGGGGGACAGGGAGAGTGAGGGAGAGAGGGCGCGCCGGGCGGGGGCATCATTTAGATGGCCTCCAAGAAAGCAGTTAGAGAGCAGAGCGGGGCAGGCCGTCAGTTTCACCCGCATCCACTCCACAGTGGCGCGGCGGCGCGGCCTGCAGGCCGATTCCGCACATCGTTCGTCTCTCTCGCACCTGTGCGCGACGCCCCACGCGAGAGACAGAGACGGAGAGACGAAAGCGCTTTTTTTCGGAATAGTCGAGCGCTCTTGCAGTTTGCAAGGCACAAACCCCGCAGCAGCCCAGAGAATCCACAATCCACACCCACACGACCCGCCGGGCGAGGCGGTGCACGAAAGCGGCTTGTTGCTCTGTCTCTCTCGCGCTCTTGGGCACTCCATGAGTGAGACAGGGACACACAGTGGGCGCAAGTGTCCAACATACCGAAAGCGTTTTTGAGCTCCTAGGTCGCTAAAGGGGACTCGAACCGATCGTGTGACCCCACCAATGGATTCCTCGTTCGGAGAGGAATCCATTGGTGGGGTCACACGATCAGATCGAGCCCCATGTGGCGACTCTGGAGCTCCAAACGCGTTCAGAATTTTGGCCGCCGCCTCCTTTGGTCTTCTGGCCCACTGTGCGACTCTCTCACATCGAGGGCACGCCAGAGTCACAGTCACACTCGCGTTACGCGCCCTCCGGCGGCAAAGCAATAGCACCCCGTCGACGTCGTCGTCCGCCAACCCGTGCGCGCCACCCGCCGAGGGGCAGGGCAGGGTCGCAAGGCGACAGCAGCCAGACGGAAACTAGGACAATGCGAAAAAGGGCTCCGCAGCCTCGCGTCCAGAGGCGGATCCAGGGTGGGTGGCGGGCCAGGTTCCCTCCCTAGATAGCCGCTTGAAAAGGTGGACAAAAGGCCCTACTTTGCCTCCTGTGACAAAAAGTGTTACCACATAAGACCGCCGCAGGATCTGGCCAAAATTCTGTGTGCCCTCACCAATGGATTGCTCTCCCAACGAGGAATCCATTGATGGGGTCACACGTTCCGTTTGAGTGCTGTTTGGCGACTCTAGAGCCCAAAACGCGTCTGGAGTTTTGGCCGCCTCCACCGGTCTTCTGGCCCACTGTGCGCCCAAAACGCGTCTAGGAGTGTTGGCCGCCTCCACCGGTCTTCTGGCCCACTGTGCGTGCGGATACAAAAAGTGTTACGCGACCCCATGCACCCCAAAGGCCGCCACTAGATCCGCCACCGCCCACATCGCCATCTGGGATCAAAGCCGCGTCAAAATCCATCACGGGCCCGGGAGCCTCAAAGGGAGCGGGGCGGTCCTTCCCCGCGACCTACATGACGGCCAACACGGCCTCGACGGCCACCGGGGAGAAACGGCGCGCGCGACGCCGCCGCCCGCAGCCTCATTCCGAGAGTCGTTTTCGTCGCTCTGCCTCTCTCGCACTCACGGGACGTCCCGTGTGGGTGCGAGAGAGACAGAGCGACGAAAACGACCCTCAGTCTGCAGGCCCGCCGCCCCAGCCGGCCGTTTATTAAGACGCCTTCGAGCGGGAAAAAGCGAGTCCGGCTTGCAGGACTAGGCCGGCCGGGCCGAGGCGGACCAAGCCCGAGCTTTCGCCGACTACTCTCCGCACGATGTGTCAGCAAGGGGGCTGTGGCGCCGGGCCGCGCCGCGCCGCGCCGGTGAACAGTGGAGGTGAAAAACTGTGTCCGAACACAATCATCGGTCGGAGGAGGAAGGCTGCTGCTGCAGCGGCGCCGCGCCGGCAGGCCAACAGGCCGGCACACAGTGGGCCAGAAGACCGGTGGAGGCGGACAAACTCTATAGACGCGTTTTGAGCTCCAGAGTCGCTGAATGGGACTCGAACCGAACGTGTGAACCCACCAATGGATTGCTCTCCGAACGAGGAATCCACTGGTGGGGTCACACGTTCGATTAGGGTCCCATTTAGCGACTCTGGAGCTCAAAACGCGTCCGGAGTTTTGTCCGCTTCCACCGGTCTTCTGGCCCACTGTGCGGCATCCCCGTGGAAAGTAAGTCCCGCCCGAACGAACGAGGCCGCTCGCCGCCGTCGCAGCACCCACCTTTACGTAATGTCGCAGCACGCACACTCTCACACACTCTCTCGCACGCACGCACGCGCACACACACCAACACACACACACACACACACACACACACACTCACTCACACACACACACACACACTAGCACCAATCGAAAGTTCGAAAAGGGTCGCCGTAATGCAGATCAGCCCGTCGTCGACGACGCGATCAAGAGTGCATAATCACCGACACTTGTGCACCGAGAGCGAAGAGAGCAGGCCGGGCCAGGGAGAGAGAGAGGAAGAGAGAGGGGGACAGGGAGAGTGAGGCGGGGGCATCATTTAGATGGCCTCCAAGAAAGCAGTTAGAGAGCAGAGCGGGGCAGGCCGTCAGTTTCACCCGCATCCACTCCACAGTGGCGCGGCGGCGCGGCCTGCGGGCCGATTCCGCACATCGTTCGTCTCTCTCGCACCTGTGCGCGACGCCCCACGAGAAAGACAGAGACGGAGAGACGAAAGCGCTTTTTTCGGAATAGTCGAGCGCTCTTGCAGTTTGCAAGGCACACGCCCCGCAGCAGCCCAGCGGATCCATACCCACACGACCCCAGGCGATGCGGTGCACGAAAGCGGCTTGTTGCTCTGTCTCTCTCGCGCTCTTGGGCACGCCATGAGTGAGACAGGGACACACAGTGGGCGCAAGCGTCCAACATACCGAAAGCGTTTTTGAGCTCCTAGGTCGCTAAAGGGGACTCGAACCGATCGTGTGACCCCACCAATGGATTCCTCGTTCGGAGAGGAATCCATTGGTGGGGTCACACGATCAGATCGAGCCCCATGTGGCGACTCTGGAGCTCCAAACGCGTTCAGAATTTTGGCCGCCGCCTCCTTTGGTCTTCTGGCCCACTGTGCGACTCTCTCACATCGAGGGCACGCCAGAGTCACAGTCACACTCGCGTTACGCGCCCTCCGGCGGCAAAGCAATAGCACCCCGTCGACGTCGTCGTCCGCCAACCCGTGCGCGCCACCCGCCGAGGGGCAGGGCAGGGTCGCAAGGCGACAGCAGCCAGACGGAAACTAGGACGGCGCGAAAAAGGGCTTCGCAGCCTCGCGTCCAGAGGCGGATCCAGGGTGGGTGGCGGGCCAGGTTCCCTCCCTAGATAGCCGCTTGAAAAGGTGGACAAAAGGCCCTGTGACAAAAAGTGTTACCCATAAGACCGCCGCAGGATCTGGCCAAAATTCTGTGTGCCACACACAATGGATTGCTCTCCAACGAGGAATCCATTGATGGGGTCCACACGTTCCGTTTGAGTGCTGTTGGCGACTCTAGAGCGAGGGGTGGATACTCTGTACTCATGGTGTACACGGCACGTACTCTGGTTGTACTCATAATACTCTCTTGTGTATATCGTAATCTCTGTACTCATTCACATCCGCAGGTACTCGCTGTACTCAGGGTACTCGCTGTACTCTTACCAATCACGTGTATTCTGTGTGAACTCTTGGTGTATCCCATGTACTCGTCTGTACTCACTTGTACTCATCTATGTACTCATGCCTGTACTCATCATACTCCCACAGCTTTGTACTAAGCACACATTTGATTTTATGGTGTAGGCCACCCTGTCGTCACTAGTGCGTTGCAGGTCTGCTGGTTGTTGGCCTACCTGACAGGCGCTTGGGTCCAGCGACCGCGGAAGTGGGCTGCAGGGGGGGCGGTTGGCCCCCCCTGTTTTTACCATTGTGGCGTCGCAAATTTCTGCATAGTGTCTAAATTTAACCAAAACACGCTAATATTTTCGTAACTCGCTGGCTTTCAGCTCGCTTCGCTCGCCTTTCTTGGTGCTTTCCACTATTTGATGCCTTTTAACTGTATGCGCTCCATTATAGCTTGTACTTTTCATATTTCGATGGCGTTTAGCTCGCTTCGCTCGCATTTCACTGACTTTGAGGGTCAAAAGCGGCCTCTAACTAATGTAAATTCACATTACACGCATCTTATTAGCCCCCTTTTTATTCTCCTGACCCCCCCCCCTAGTCTTGCCCCCCCTGTCATGAACTACTTCCGCGGTCCCTGCTTGGGTCCCCTGACCTTAGAAAAGCAACCCGGAAACTTGCTTTGAGCCGAAAACACCGAAGAGAGCGTCCAGTGTAGTATCGACAGGGGCGTGCACAGCTCGCCTCCTCGGGAGGGGCGGTGGAACCTTTTTTTGAGGGACTTTGCCTAACTTCCAGGAGTTAGACGCCAAAACCTGCCTCAAAAGTATACCTTTTGGGGTCCTTCGGGGAGGGGCAATTCCCCCCCCCCTTTTGTGCACGCCCGTGGGTATCGAGTGCGGCCGTCACAACAATTTGGTGAAATACGTGGTTGCAGGGGTTCACGAAAATGGCTCGTTCTCCGGAACGAAGCCGAACACATTTTTTGATTAACATTTTCGTTTAAGGAAGGGTTTAAGCTATCTTTTAAGCCCAGATTGGTCAAAATCGGTTGAGGATCTAGGAAATGGCGCTAATTTGAAAACTTCACTAAAGTTTTAAAGTTATAAAAAGTTTTTGGTCATAAAAACTTCAAAGACAAAACAGATTTAGTTTTTCATCCTCTTTCCAAATCTGGTCTTGGATTTGACCTACGAGCAATGGTTGCTGAGATATTGCCCTCCAAAGTTGCGTTGTTCCAATATTTAGCAAAAAAGTAAATTGGCCATAGCCCAGCCCCTGGGGGGCCGGGCCCCAAACCAAGTACCGATTATTTCATGGGACCATAGGGGTAACAAACCCTGAAAACGAGAACCGGATCGGAGCCCATGGTGGCTAAGGCCTGGTTGACTTCACATGGAATGTCCCTACTGCTAACGAATGTAAACAGTTTTGAGGATATGGTAATTTTTCATGGTTTTCCTGTTAATTTCTCATACTTCATAAGCGGGAAATTTGAACCCGAACTTTTGCTTTCCGATGGAGCCCTGCTCAACTGTACTCACACATATTTTTACCGTACCCAGTGTACTCCTTTTGTACTCACAATAAATTCAACTGTATTCATGCGTACTCTATCCGTACTCACAGTAATTGTACTGTACTCATGTGTACTCCAGTGTACTCTTTGTACTCTTTCCGTACTCAGATGTATTCTTTTGTACTCCATTGTACTCCCGTGTACTCTCGTGTACTCAGCGTATTCGATTGAGTACAGTACTCATGTGTACATCAAAATCTTGAGTCATCCACCCCTCGCTCTAGAGCCCAAAACGCGTCTGGAGTTTTGGCCGCCTCCACCGGTCTTCTGGCCCACTGTGCGCCCAAAACGCGTCTAGAGTGTGGCCGCCTCCGGCCGCCTCCACCGGTCTTCTGGCCCACTGTGCGTGCGGATACAAAAAGTGTTACGCGACCCCTGCACCCCAAAGGCCGCCACTGGATCCGCCACCGCCCACATCGCCATCTGGGATCAAAGCCGCGTCAAAATCCATCACGGGCCCGGGCGCCTCAAAGGGAGCGGGGCGGTCCTTCCCCGCGACCTACATGACGGCCAACACGGCCTCGACGGCCACCGGGGAGAAACGGCGCGCGCGACGCCGCCGCCCGCAGCCTCATTCCGAGAGTCGTTTTCGTCGCTCTGCCTCTCTCGCACTCACGGGACGTCCCGTGTGGGTGCGAGAGAGACAGAGCGACGAAAACGACTCTCGGGATCAGCCTGCAGGCCCGCCGCCCCAGCCGGCCGTTTATTAAGACGCCTGGGAGCGGGAAAAAGCGAGTCCGGCTTGCAGGACTAGGCCGGCCGGGCCGAGGCGGACCAAGCCCGAGCTTTCGCCGACTACTCTCCGCACGATGTGTCAGCAAGGGGGCTGTGGCGCCGGGCCGCGCTGCGCCGCGCCGGGCAGTGGTCTCATTCCTCCGAACAGCGCGCTTTCGTATCGCTCCGTCTCTCTCGCACCCGCACGGGACGCCCCGCGAGTGCGAGAGAGACAGAGCCACAGCCTGTGCGCAGGTGGGGCCCCGTTTTCCTTCCATCACGAAGTAAGAGCGTGTCGCGAGGGCCGCTTTTCTGGTGCATGCCAATTCGCCAGGTGAGATGGAAAAGAAAAGAAAGAGTGGGAGGAAAAGAAAATCGGCCGGAGCGGGTGTTTGAACCCACGGCCGCCGGCGCCACCGCGCGTGTGCCACGTGTGAAGCAGTAGTGGCTGCCCCTTCGCCTTCTGCCACTTCGGGGCGGCGACCAGGCAATTCAGTGCCGCGACATGGTCGACAGCTCAATGGCCACGACACACACAAACACGCGCGCGCGCGCGCGCGCGCGCGCACACACACACCACACAACACACAACAACACACACCACACACACACACACACACAACACCACACACACACACACACACACACACTCACGCACGCACACACCGACGCGTGCGCGCGCATTCACGGCGCTCACACAGCGTTCACGTCGACGTGTGACCGCCTTTCACTTTAGACACACATTTCATCGAATCGCCACCGCCAGGCCGCCGCCCCCCACCACGCGTCTATATTTCTAGACGAATATCGGGCCGACCCACTCCTTTCTGTATCCGCCACCTCCGTTCGGCCCAACAGGCATGCGCGGCGCAGGGTGCAGAGGGCCAGTCGACCGGTGGAGGCGGTCCAAATCCCGGACGCGATATGAGCTCCAGAGTCGCTGAATGAGACTCGAACCAAACGTGTGACCCCACCAATGGATTGCTCTTCGCACGAGGAATCCATTGGAGGGGTCACACGCTAGGTTCGAGTCCTGTTTAGCGACTCTGGAGCTCAAAACGCGTCTAGAGTTTCGGTCTTAACCCGGGTGGAAAGAAGTTTAGTTTTGACTAAGTCTGGACTGTAGTCGTAGACTGTAGTGCCCAAACTGCAATTCTTATAGCAGTCAAAATAGAGAAAAACCAAAGATTTTATTTATATTTTGGACCGCAGTCTGGAAAGTAGTTAGGAATGCAGTTCGGATGTACTTTACAAGAAGTTTCGTTTAGACTCCTCACTAGACTTCAAACGATGACTCAATTTTAAGTTTAACTTGCTTCTGTCTGCATTTCCGAAACGTAATTTGGACGGGAGGCTATACAGTAGTTCTCATTTTAGAATTTTATCGGTTTGGCTGCAGTTTTATCTCTACGTTCCAAGCTCAGTCGCAACTGTGCTCTTCTCTGCATTAGTTTTTGCACATATCCAGTATACTTGAAAGGTGCTTTTTCGATTATTGATTGAATTGCAAAAATATTATTCTTAGGTTACAGTTTCGTATTGCGTACAAGATTTGCAGACCCAACGTTAGATGGGAACGTCAATCGACTGCAGTAGTTCTTTGGGGGTTCTTACGGGGTTTCCAATTTTGTCTTGTTTACCCGTGGAAACGAAAACAACCCCGCAATGAGACAGAAATTAGCTACTCTGTCATTTTTCACAACCCCTTTTTCGAAAAATTTCTGCCTTACCGGCACACGGTGGACGTCACTTAAAGGATGACAATGGCGAAGAAAAACGATGTGGAAAGGATCGAGTGCAAATAATCTATTGTAAAACTGCAATGAAACTGCAGTTAAACTGCACCATCCGACCGGTGTGCCCCGAGAACAGGCCTTATCATGTGGTCCAGGTCGGATGCAGCAGCTCGCATGCCCGCTTGCTAGCGTAGTGGATAACACACCTGACTCGCAACCCAAAGGACCGACGATCGAGTACCGCCCAAGTCCAACAACTTCAACATCGAAAAACAGTTTCTCTACAGAATGAGAGGCGACGGGGTTCAAAAAAGCTTCCCAAAAAGGAAAAAAAAAATATTTTTTAATTTTGCGATTGAAATTTGAACACTATACTCGCAACTACAGCTACCATTATAATTGTCGCATACACTTGCGACCCTACTTTAAATAGGGTCGAAACTGCAACCGAAACTGCAGTGTTCGAAAATACTACCAGAATATCTGTATTCAAACTGCAGTCAAACTGTAGTTTCACTAAAAAAAATACACTCTAAGTGTAGTTTACTGTAGTTTAACTGCATGAAACTGCATTGATCCATCTGCAGTCTGACTACCATTGTTGCAAACAGTTTAAACTCAGAAAGAATACATTTACTTCACTTCATCTCGAGACGTTCAATAGTTGTCCTGCAGTCTTAAACTGAGTTAAGTTGCACTTTACAAGTACAGAAAAAATTACAGATCTTTCCACCCGGGTTTCAACCACTGTGCAGTGCAGTGGTCGGTCAGACAGCAGCACCTCGGCGGGACAAGACGAGCGATTGGAAGGACAAAAAAAACTAGGAGTAGCGGACAAACCCAGCAGGGAAAGGAAAAATCCACCTTTTTCAGCCGATAAACGACGAATTGAAACAAGTTACGGCGGCCGCGGGCTGCGAACTAGATGTATACACAGGAAGCGCGACACGCGAGCATGCAGAGGTCTCGAAATAGCCGCGAGCGTCGGGCGCGAGGCGAAAAAAAAAATATATCACCGCAACGCCCTTGGAAGGTACAGCATGGCGGCGGCAGCATGGATTATCGTATGTCGGCGAAACGACTTTCAGCACGCCGTGCGGACGGGGCATGCACTGAGAAAATTTGAGTCGTCACTTGATGACAATTTCAAGGCTAATTTTCCTTACAACAATGTCATCAAAACAATTGATGACATTGTTGTCACGCCCATGTAATAAGTATAGGAGCTTTGATGAAAATG
Organism: Thrips palmi; assembly: GCF_012932325.1. Lineage (NCBI taxonomy): Eukaryota > Metazoa > Arthropoda > Insecta > Thysanoptera > Thripidae > Thrips > Thrips palmi. Next base: position 11,481,926 of record NW_023144631.1, on the reverse strand, counting down.
TCATAAATTTGTGATGAGATTGTCATAACTTGTAAGTGATGAAAATATCATCCACCTTTTTGTCATAAAGTGACAACAAATTTTCACAGTGTGGGGGCCACGCGGAGAGGAAGGGAGCGCGTTTGACTGTTTCAGCGAAAAAAGTAGAAAAATATAGGAAAGCGTCGGCGGAGCACTCTTAAGCCGTCAGCAACTCCGTCATCGAAAAACCGCGACGCGTCATTTTCCCGTATTTTTTTTCGTCTTCCTCGTTTTTTAAAAAAGCTTTTCGGCTGGCAAGCGGGCAGCAGCAGCAGCAGACTGAATCCGAGAGTCGTCTTCGTCTCTCTGTCACTCTCGCCCCCGTAGGGAACTCCCCACGAGTGCGAGAGAGACAGAGCGACGAAAGCGACCCTCGGAATCAGTGCGCAGAGGCCGCTGCGCGGCACGGCCGCACACCGAGTGCCACGCCAGTGCGCCACGCCAGTGTGCCAGTCCAGGGCGGCTGCCAGTGTGCCCGCGGTGCTCGCTGCTCGTCGCGTTATGTAGCCCAAGGCTGGCCAATGCAATGCCACGATTAAATCTCGCCAACAAGCCCTGCCCTGTCCGCGCCGAACGGAACACGGTAACCGTATCCGAGGCCCCCGCCGCCGCCGTCGAGGCCGGGAGGCCGTGTCACCAGGACGCCGCCGAGGCCGAGGCCGACCCCGGCATGCCCCGGCCCAGGCGCCGAGCTTTTTACTCCCCGCCCTACATCGGGTCCACAGTTTACAACCAGTGCGCACCTTGGCTGCTGCAAGACTGATGCCGAGAGTCGTTCTCGCCGCTCTGTCTCCCTCACACCTGTACGGGGGGCGCCCGTGAGTGCGAGAGAGAGGCAGAGCGACTCTCGGAATCAGTCGCCTGCTGACGCTGCATCGCCAATCGGGGTCCAACGCGGGGCAACTCGGCTCCGCGCTCCGCGCGCACTCACCTGGAAGAAAGAGAAAAGAAAACGTTAAAACATTCGGTCGATCGAGGTGCACGGGGGACCGACGGGGAAGCGACGCGGGGAGGAAGGGCGAATGCAAAGTGAGAGTGTCTTGTCCTTTTCTCGCCACGCGCGAGGTGGCGCGAGGCGCAGGGGCCTTACGGCGCCTCAGCAGGCCGCGGGGGAAAGGGGGGGGGGCAGCGCGGGGTTCCGTCGGGGGTTCCGCATTCTAGAGCGGGAGCCAGAGGCGAGGCCTGGCCATCCCTGCGCCGCACCACCCCGCCCGGAACCTTGAGCCACCCGCCCGTGTGCCCCCACCCCACCCTGCCGTACCGCCCCGCCCCGCCCCGCACGCCCCGCTTCGAGCAAGGCCAAACCCGTCGTGCGAACGACAAAGTTTAGAACACCCCCGACCGCCCCCAGTCCGGCCCGGCGCGCTGCAGCCACTTGAGCCCCGCGCGCGGCGCGCCCCCATTGGACGGTTCGTTCTTGGAGGAGGGCATTTGTATGGAGTAGCAATTCCCTCAGACATGGCTTGAGCTGTCTGGAAGTTCGTTCAACGGCTTCTACAACTGCCCGAAAACGGCCTCTTCTTCTTCTTCTTCTTCCCTTTGTGCTACCAAACTTTGGAGCCGTGAAAGTGGTTTCAAACGAGACCAAATAATCAATGACACATGCTTTTAGAAATTTTGCGAAATACTTTTCTACATAATTAGCGAAATAGAAGGCAATACTTTCGTGATTTACGCCTCTGCGTTGGTACATGAGTGTGGTCTGATAACAGTTCGGTTGGTATGAGTTCAGGTCGTCTGCTGACAGTTCGCGACGGCTATAGGTTAGGTTCCGTGGGATATGCTGAATACGTAAGAATAATTAGAACTAGGGCATGAATCAGTTAAATTCAAGTGCCAGTATCGTGGCAATGCGTTCAAAACAGACAGTTGAAAGGATCAATAAACAAATCGAAGAGAACTGATTGGTAACTAGAGGAAACTAGCCGGTCGATCAAAAACATAGCCGTCGCACGACTTTTGTCATGGTACTACTAGCAAAAGACATTAGTAAGATAAAAACATTGGGCATATTTCAAAGCTGCATAAGCATACGAATGACGGTTCGCAAGCCATTTGGCAAATCATGAGTTGATTTACTCACAAAAAGCAGGTAAAGTGGAGAACTGTCACCAACGCCTCTGTCCGCCGTTCGCCATGACACCCCGCCGCGCCGACCGGGCCGTGGTGAGCCGCGCCAAAACAGAGTCTGTCTCTCTCTACAATCTTCCAGACAGCTCGAGCTACTGAGTTATTCGGGATTTAAAGGTGAAATATGAAAGTAATGGTCGGAAAGGGGTGCAAATCGTTCATCCGTGGTCCTTATGGAGCAATATAAGCTACGGCATTGCTTTCTATGTAACATATTAAGGGCGCTAGAGACTGACAAACAGGAAGGTGCACCAGGGAATCACCACTCCATACAAATGCCCTCCTCCAGGGTTCGTTCGTTCGATGGACCGCGGCCTCGATTGGTCCGATCCACTGAGCCAGAACGGGGCGGGGCGGGGCGGGCAGGGCGGGCCACAAAACGGGCCGGCGTTAAAAGCCCATAACGACGCCGTCGGCATGTGTACGGACGAATGTTCGTTCGCCTACGACGGCGGCGCGTGCAAGGACGCCGTCGTCAACCGCGTCAACTCCACGAGGCACGCCGCCGACGAGACGGCTCCGTCCGTCCACCAAGCCGGACCGCCACCGCCGCGCCACCGCCGCAGACTGATTCCGAGAGTCGTTTTCGCCGCTTCTGTCTCTCTCGCACTCACGGGCGTCCCGCACATGTGGGAGACAGACAGAGCGACGAAACCGACTCTCGGAATCAGCCTGCTGCTACCGCGCTGCCCTCTGGCAGGGTCGCGGTGCGACACGCCGCCGCGCCACTGCCAAAATCAACCACCATAAAAACGGCGCGCGATCCCGGAAAGAGGATCGAGGAGCGCGAGCGAGGCGTGGCGGCCGCGGCCCCGCGCGCCGGGTCGGGGCCACTGGGGCCACTGGGGCCGCGGAGCAAGAAAAGGGGGCAGTGGGGGCCGCGGCCAGAGCGACGCGGGGCCATGTGCAGGGATCGGGCCGGCCGCGCCGGTCGCTGCAGGCTGAATCCGAGAGGGATGTCCCGTCGGCCTGTCTCTCTCGCACCTGTACGGGACGCCCCGTGAGTGCGAGAGAGAGAGACCTCCCACTCGGAATCGACCTGCTGCCGTGGATGCCCTGATGGGATGGGCCGGCCTCGATTATACACGTTTGTAAACAAAACGCCCAGCAAAGGGAGTCCTTGGCCGCGCAGGCCGGCGACCGCCGCGGAGCCGCGCACAGGAAGGCGGCGTTCATCGCGTTGCCAAGGATCGATTTGCGCGCCGGCCGCGCCACGCCTCACTTGCCGCGCGCCCTCGCCGGCCAGCAGACTGATTCCGAGGGTCGTTTTCGTCGCTCTGCCTCTGTCGTACCCATGGAGCGTACGTGTAGGAGCGAGAGAGACAGAGCGACGAAAACGACTCTCGGAATCAGTCTGCATGGCAGGCTGGGCCAGGTGGAGGGCAAACAGTGTCACGCCAACGCCGCCACAGCCCGTGCCACAGCCTCGGCGTCGCGGCCACGCGGCCTCGGCCCAGCCAATCCGCCACGGCGCGGCACGGCCTCGGCGGCGACAGTGCACGCACGCGCGCGCCAGCGCCGCGACCGCGAGAGCCCGTCTCTCTCTCCCTCTCCCTCCAGAGCGCGAGGCGAGGCAGCGAGGCTCCGAGCAGCGGATGCCCGGCAAGGCGATGCATGATGCATTGACCCCCGGGCCGGCGGTGCCCGGATCGACCGCAAGCGCGGATCCAGGGGGGGGGCACCGGGGGCGAGTGCCCCCCCCAAAACCTCAGCCGCGCAGGAAAAAATAGGGGAAAGAGAAGAGAGGGAGAGAAAAGAAGGGGAAAGGGAAGGAGAAAGGGGAGAAAAAAGGAGAGAGAGAAAGGGAAAGGGAAGGAAAAGAGGAAAAGGCTGTCATTGTGTGTATAGGTAGTGCGTCGATAGTGTCATAGTGAAGTGCACAAGAATTTTAGGTTTATCATCCGTCGTTTATTAATCAACAGATTGTGCAGCATTCCATTAGCATTGATGACTCAATTTTAAGTTTAACTTGCTTCTGTCTGCATTTCCGAAACGTATTTGGACGGGAGGCTATACAGTAGTTCTCATTTTAGAATTTTATCGGTTTGGCTGCATTTTTATCTCTACGTTCCAAGCTCAGTCGCAACTGTGCTCTTCTCTGCATTAGTTTTTGCACATATCCAGTATACTTGAAAGGTGCTTTTTCGATTATTGATTGAATTGCAAAAAATTATTCTTAGGTTACAGTTTCGTATTGCGTACAAGATTTGCAGACCCAACGTTAGATGGGAACGTCAATCGACTGCAGTAGTTTTTTGGGGGTTCTTACGGGGTTTCCAATTTTGTCTTGTTTACCCGTGGAAACGAAAAAAACCCCGCAATGAGACAGAAATTAGCTACTCTGTCTTTTTTCCCCAACCCCTTTTTCGAAAAATTTCTGCCTTACCGGCACACGGTGGACGTCACTTAAAGGATGACAATGGCGAAGAAAAACGATGTGGAAAGGATCGAGTGCAAATAATCTATTGTAAACTGCAATGAAACTGCAGTTAAACTGCACCATCCGACCGGTGTGCCCCGAGAACGGGCCTTATCATGTGGTCCAGGTCGGATGCAGCAGCTCGCATGCCCGCTTGCTAGCGTAGTGGATAACACACCTGACTCGCAACCCAAAGGACCGACGATCGAGTACCGCCCAAGTCCAACAACTTCAACATCGAAAAACAGTTTCTCTACAGAATGAGAGGCGACGGGGTTAAAAAAAGTTTCCCCAAAAAAAGGAAAAAAAAATTTTTTAATTTTGCGATTGAAATTTGAACACTATACTCGCAACTACAGTACCATTATAATTGTCGCATACACTTGCGACCCTATTTAAAAATTAGGGTCGAAACTGCAACCGAAACTGCAGTGTTCGAAAATACCCAGAATATCTGTATTCAAACTGCAGTAAAACTGTAGTTTCACTAAAAAAATACACTCTAAGTGTAGTTTACTGTAGTTTAACTGCATGAAACTGCATTGATCCATCTGCAGTCTGACTACCATTTTTTTGCAAACATTTTAAACTCAGAAAGAATACATTTACTTCACTTCATCTCGAGACGTTCAATATTTGTCCTGCAGTCTTAAACTGAGTTAAGTTGCACTTTACAAGTACAAAAAAAAATTACGATTTTTCCCCCCGGGAACCACTGTGCAGTGCAGTGGTGGGTCAGACAGCAGCACCTCGGCGGGACAAGACGAGCGATTGGAAGGAAAAAAAAAAACTAGGAGTAGCGGAAAAACCCCAGCAGGGAAAGGAAAAATCCCCCTTTTTTCACCCGATAAACGACGAATTGAAACAATTACGGCGGCCCGGGCTGCGAACTAGATGTATACACAGGAAGCGGACACGCGAGCATGCAGAGGTCTCGAAATAGCCGCGAGCGTCGGGCGCGAGGCGAAAAAAAAAATATATCACCGCAACGCCCTTGGAAGGTACAGCATGGCGGCGGCAGCATGGATTATCGTATGTCGGCGAAACGACTTTCAGCACGCCGTGCGGACGGGGCATGCACTGAAAAAATTTGAGTCGTCACTTGATGACAATTTCAAGGCAAATTTTTCCTTACAACAATGTCATCAAAACAATTGATGACATTGTTTCACGCCCATGTAATAAGTATAGGAGCTTTGATGAAAATGTCATAAATTTGTGATGAGATTGTCATAACTTGTAAGTGATGAAAATATCATCCACCTTTTTGTCATAAAGTGACAACAAATTTTCACAGTGTGGGGGCCACGCGGAGAGGAAGGGAGCCGTTTGACTGTTTCAGCGAAAAAAGTAAAAAAATATAGGAAAGCGTCGGCGGAGCACTCTTAAGCCGTCAGCAACTCCGTCATCGAAAAACCGCGACGCGTCGTCATTTTCCCGTATTTTTCGCCTTCCTCTTTTTTTATAAAGCTTTTCGGCTGGCAAGCGGGCAGCAGCAGCAGCAGACTGAATCCGAGAGTCGTCTTCGTCTCTCTGTCACTCTCGCCCCCGTGGGGAACTCCCCACGAGTGCGAGAGAGACAGAGCGACGAAAACGACCCTCGGAATCAGTGCGCAGAGGCCGCTGCGCGGCACGGCCGCACACCGAGTGCCACGCCAGTGCGCCACGCCAGTGTGCCAGTCCAGGGCGGCTGCCAGTGTGCCCGCGGTGCTCGCTGCTCGTCGCGTTATGTAGCCCAAGGCTGGCCAATGCAATGCCACGATTAAATCTCGCCAACAAGCCCTGCCCTGTCCGCGCCGAACGGAACACGGTAACCGTATCCGAGGCCCCCGCCGCCGCCGTCGAGGCCCGGGGGGCCGTGTCACCAGGACGCCGCCGAGGCCGAGGCCGACCCCCGGGATGCCCCGGCCCAGGCGCCGAGCTTTTTACTCCCCCCCTACATCGGGTCCACAGTTTACAACCAGTGCGCACCTTGGCTGCTGCAAGACTGATGCCCAGAGTCGTTCTCGCCGCTCTGTCTCCCTCACACCTGTACGGGGGCGCCCCTGAGTGCGAGAGAGAGGCAGAGCGACTCTCGGAATCATCGCCTGCTGACGCTGCATCGCCAATCGGGGGCCAACGCGGGGCAACTCGGGTCCGCGCTCCGCGCGCACTCACCCGGAAGAAAGAGAAAAGAAAAAGTTAAAACATTCGGTCGATCGAGGTGCACGGGGGACCGACGGGGGAAACGACGCGGGGAGGAAGGGCGAATGCAAAGTGAGAGTGTCTTGTCCTTTTCTCGCCACGCGCGAGGTGGCGCGAGGCGCAGGGGCCTTACGGGGCCTCAGCAGGCCGCGGGGGAAAGGGGGGGGGGGGAGCGCGGGGTTTCCCTCGGGGGTTCCGCATTCTAGAGCGGGAGCCAGAGGGGAGGCCGGCCATCCCCGCGCCGCACCACCCCGCCCGGAACCTTGAGCCACCCGCCCCTGTGCCCCCACCCCACCCTGCCGTACCGCCCCCCCCCGCCCCGCCCCGCCCCGCTTCGAGCAAGGCCAAACCCGTCGTGCGAACGACAAAGTTTAGAACACCCCGACCGCCCCCAGTCCGGCCCGGCGCGCTGCAGCCACTTGAGCCCCCCGCGCGGCGCGCCCCCATTGGACGGTTCGTTCTTTGGGGGAGGGCATTTTTATGGAGTAGCAATTCCCTCAGACATGGCTTGAGCTGTCTGGAAGTTCGTTCAACGGCTTCTACAACTGCCGAAAAAGGCCTCTTTTCTTCCCTTTTTCTTTCCCCTTTTTGCTACCAACTTTGGAGCCGTGAAAGTGGTTTTAAACGAGACCAAATAATCAATGACACATGCTTTTAGAAAATTTTTCGAAATACTTTTCTACATAATTAGCGAAATAGAAGGCAATACTTTCGTGATTTACGCCTCTGCGTTGGTACATGAGTGTGGTCTGATAACAGTTCGGTTGGGATGAGTTCGGGGCGTCTGCTGACAGTTCGCGACGGCTATAGGTTAGGTTCCGGGGGGATATGCTGAATACGTAAGAATAATTAGAACTAGGGCAATGAATCAGTTAAATTCAAGTGCCAGTATCGTGGCAATGCGTTCAAAACAGACAGTTGAAAGGATCAATAAACAAATCGAAGAGAACTGATTGGTAACTAGAGGAAACTAGCCGGTCGATCAAAAACATAGCCGTCGCACGACTTTTGTCATGGTACTACTAGCAAAAGACATTAGTAAGATAAAAAATTGGGCATATTTCAAAGCTGCATAAGCATACGAATGACGGTTCGCAAGCCATTTGGCAAATCATGAGTTGATTTACTCACAAAAAGCAGGTAAAGTGGAGAACTGTCACCAACGCCTCTGTCCGCCGTTCGCCATGACACCCCGCCGCGCCGACCGGGCCGTGGTGAGCCGCGCCAAAACAGAGTCTGTCTCTCTCTACAATCTTCCAGACAGCTCGAGCTACTGAGTTATTCGGGATTTAAAGGTGAAATATGAAAGTAATGGTGGGAAAAGGGGTGCAAATCGTTCATCCGTGGTCCTTATGGAGCAATATAAGCTACGGCATTGCTTTCTATGTAACATATTAAGGTCGCTAGAGACTGACAAACAGGAAGGTGCACCAGGGAATCACCACTCCATACAAATGCCCTCCTCCAAGGTTCGTTCGTTCGATGGACCGCGGCCTCGATTGGTCCGATACCACTGAGCCAGAACGGGGCGGGGCGGGGCGGGCAGGGCGGGCGCCGGCCACAAAACGGGCCCGGCGTTAAAAGCCCATAACGACGCCGTCGGCCATGTGTACGGACGAATGTTCGCCTACGACGGCGGCGCGTGCAAGGACGCCGTCGTCAACCGCGTCAACTCCACGAGGCACGCCGCCGACGAGACGGCTCCGTCCGTCCACCAAGCCGGACCGCCACCGCCGCGCCACCGCCGCAGACTGATTCCGAGAGTCGTTTTCGCCGCTTCTGTCTCTCTCGCACTCACGGGCGTCCCGCACAGGTGGGAGACAGACAGAGCGACGAAACCGACTCTCGGAATCAGCCTGCTGCTACCGCGCTGCCCTCTGGCAGGGTCGCGGTGCGACACGCCGCCGCGCCACTGCCAAAATCAACCACCATAAAAACGGCGCGCGATCCCGGAAAGAGGATCGAGGAGCGCGAGCGAGGCGTGGCGGCCGCGGCCCCGCGCGCCGGGTCGGGGCCACTGGGGCCACTGGGGCCGCGGAGCAAGAAAAGGGGGCAGTGGGGGCCGCGGCCAGAGCGACGCGGGGCCATGTGCAGGGATCGGGCCGGCCGCGCCGGTCGCTGCAGGCTGAATCCGAGAGGGATGTCCCGTGGGCCCTGTCTCTCTCGCACCTGTACGGGACGCCCCGTGAGTGCGAGAGAGAGAGACCCCCCACTCGGAATCGACCTGCTGCCGTGGATGCCCTGATGGGATGGGGCCCGGCCTCGATTATACACGTTTGTAAACAAAACGCCCAGCAAAGGGAGTCCTTGGCCGCGCAGGCCGGCGACCGCCGCGGAGCCGCGCACAGGAAGGCGGCGTTCATCGCGTTGCCAAGGATCGATTTGCGCGCCGGCCGCGCCACGCCTCACTTGCCGCGCCCCTCGCCGGCCAGCAGACTGATTCCGAGGGTCGTTTTCGTCGCTCTGTCCTCTGTCGTACCCATGGAGCGTCCCGTGTAGGAGCGAGAGAGACAGAGCGACGAAAACGACTCTCGGAATCAGTCTGCATGGCGGGCTGGCCAGGTGGAGGGCCAACAGTGTCACGCCCCCCCACAGCCCGTGCCACAGCCTCGGCGTCGCGGCCACGGGGCCTCGGCCACCCAAATCCCCCACGGCGCGGCACGGCCTCGGCGGCGACAGTGCACGCACGGCGCGCCGCGCCGCGACCGCGAGAGCCCGTCTCTCTCCCCCCTCCCCCTCCAGAGCGCGAGGCGAGGCAGCGAGGCTCCGAGCAGCGGATGCCCGGCAAGGGATGCATGATGCTTTGACCCCGGGCCGGCGGTGCCCGGCTCGACCGCAAGCGCGGATCCAGGGGGGGGCCCCGGGGGGCGAGTCCCCCCCCCAAAACCTCAGCCGCGCAGGAAAAAATAGGGGAAAGAAAGAGAGGGAGAGAAAAGAAGGGGAAAGGGAAGGAGAAAGGGGAGAAAAAAGGAGAGAGAGAAAGGGAAAGGAAGGAAAAGAGGAGAAAAGGCTGTCATTGTGTGTATAGGTAGGTGCGTCGATAGTGTCATAGTGAAGTGCACAAGAATTTTAGGTTTATCATCCGTCGTTTATTTAATCAACAGATTGTGCAGCATTCCATTAGGCATTGCAAGACGTGCACGGCGTAAGTTGTTCTGGTGTTCTCAAGTCAAGTCACACTAGGGTACTGTGGACAGGAGCTGAGCTGGAACGGGGAAGAAATCAAGAAGAACAAAGTGCGCTAAATTTGTGAGAATGAACATCTGCGTCGCCGATCTGCCGCTTCCGTAGAGTTATATTATAGAAGTCTAGCGTTTGTTATTCTTGATTTCTGCTCCACGCTCCGCTCCACTTCCGGTCCAGTCCAGTCCACCTCTTCTCCGAAGTACCCTATGACGAACGAATAGCTGACGCTCTTCCGTTGTTGTGAATGTGAACAGCGGAGAGTCACTGTATATATTTGTCCATAACACTCCAAACCGGAAGTCAATTAGACAACGAGAGAAACACAACAGCAGCGTCGCGCGGCCGTACTTTGTTAGTCGTGCGTGATCGTGATACATTTATTTTGTCTCTCCAGCTAAATCGATGACTTCCGGTCTCCACCGGTCTGGATCTTTCCACTTTTCCGAAGTACTATAGTACCAGTATTTTATTGGTGCACACCTCGCTTCTTCTTCTTCTCACCTTGGTCCTACACCAAAGATTGTTTGTCATACGGACGTAGCATACCGCCACATCGGCTTTTCGTTGCTATTGGTTGTTGATTTGATCCTGATCCTCTATCGATTGCTTTGTTAGGCGTGCCGAGTCGAGTGCTCCTGGCGCGCATTCGTCTCGTCGTTAGCTCGTTAGCTGCTCTCCTCCTTCCACTACTAGGACTTCGCTTCTTAGTGTCTTCTTGAAGAGAGATCAGTCGACAAGACGTGTGGCGTTTTGCACTTGCACTGCACCGCCATTTAAGTTTTGATTTGTTCTGGGTGTTTGGGTGTTGGAATCTTTTAGTTTTGAGCTTCCTTCCTTGTTTCGTTTCCTTTTATCTCCAACATGGATCACCTTGATCCTCCTGATAAAAAGCGGCCAAAGCTGAAACAAAAAAATCCACATCCACAAAGTCTCATTAGTTCTTTCTTTTCACCTTCAACTGCTGCTTCTGGCCAACAGAAGCAGCAGATTGAAGCATCAGTGACAGTGACAGTAGTACCTTCCTGTCTGCCGCGTCCTGTCACGGAGTCTGGTGTTGTACCGGAAGTAGATGACAACGTAGTTAAAGCAGCACACTTACCAACAACTGCTTCTGACGGCGCCAGGCCTTTGAAATCTCCTTCCTCTTCCTCTCTTCTCGTTGAAGTGGAAGCCGATGATTGCTTAGGATCTGTTGAATCTGTAAAAGCTCCTCCAGTTGTTCAGCCGGTGCCTGAGCCTGTACCTGAAACACACCAAAAAACATATGACGTTGGCCAATTTGTAGGTAAGACTGTTGATGATTTCACCAAATATCAGCTGCTCACAAACCCATGGACTCCTCCAAACCTGTTCAAATTTCCCTATTCCACACATGGCACCAAGCGGCGCTTTATGAGCAGCAAGTATCTCATGCAACATGAATGGCTTGTGTACTCTCCATGCAAAGAGGGCCTGTTTTGTAAATATTGCGTGTGGTTCACAGTCCAAGGACAAGGTGGCTACAACCACAATGCTTCCCTTGGCTTTTTGGTCCGAACTGCCCTGACGTCCTTTAAAGATTTAAGTGGAGCTTCAGGCGATCTCATGACTCACTGCCAAACTGAATACCACAAAACATCTGTTCTAAAGGCTCAAAGTTTCATGAATGCGTACAAAAATCCTGCTAAAGATGTGGTGAATCAGTTAAATGAGCACCGGTTGTCCCAAATTGAAGACAATAAATCAAGGCTAAGACCTGTTGTGGAGACGGTTATCCTGTGTGGTCGCAACAATCTTCCTCTTCGTGGCCACAGGGATGATGGAGTGCTGTGTGATGATGATAGTGATGGAGCATCTTCTGAAACTGATGCGCAGACACCTCACCCTCAGGAGGGCGTCTTCAGGCAATTGCTGAGGTACCGCGCATCTGGTGACGGAGTCCTTGCTCTTCATCTGAAAAATAAGAATAAGAATGCAACATATATTAGCAAAACGATTCAAAATGAATTAATATATTGCTGCGGGAAGGAAATCCAAGAACAAATCGTCGGAAGGGTGAATCAAGCCAAATGGTATTCTGCCATGTTTGATGAAACAACTGATTCTTCTCATACCTCTCAATTAACCTTGGTCTTAAGATATGTCTTCAGTGGCTGCATTTATGAGGATTTCATAACTTTCTTGGATGGTTTCGAGGAATTGGCAGAAATGAAAGCAGAAGATGCCTTGTATTCAGATGAGGAGGAAGAATGGTTGGAGTTTCAGCGCACACATGCAGCTGAGATGCGCCAAGCAGCAAAAAATGGACCTGAAACAGAACTGTCAATGACAGGTAAAGCTTTCGGTAGGATAGTCGTTCGTGCCATCAGGAAACTTGGCTTACGTCTTACCAACTGCGTTGGTCTGGGCGCTGATGGTTGTATGGTGATGATGTCCGAAGAAAGAGGGGCTCTGGCTGAAATACAAAAGGAGGCTGTGAATGCAGTTAGGTGTCCATGTTCAAGTCACAAGCTAAACCTGTCCATATCACGCTCTAACAACGTCCCAGCAATTGTATCTTCTGTTCATGTCATGAAAGAGGTTATTAGCTTCTTCAATTTTCCTAAACGACGTGTGGTACTTATGCAAACACTTGATGGAGGCCTTTCGGGTCTTTGTGAAACCCGTTGGATTGAAAGACACGATGGTGTTCTTCAATTTTCAACAGATTTGCCCAAGATAGTTGGTGCGTTGAACAAGATTTCTCAGTGGAGAGATAAAGCTACCGCTACCAAGGCTGAATCACTGGCTACGGCTCTGTGTCAGCCTCAATTTTTAGTAGCCATGGTGTCACTTAGTGACCTGCTGTCAGTTACCTTGCCTCTGAGTCGCAGTCTGCAGACTGTATCCCTGGACTTGCAGGAGGCAACTTCCCAAGTGGAGGAGACTATAGCTGTTCTCTCTCGACGTCGAAGCGAATGTGAAAGTCACTTTGCTCAAGTCTGGAAGAAAGTCACTGATCTGGCAAACATGATGGACCCTCCTGTCGAAATGTCAATTCCGCGGAGGTGTGGGCGTCAATTACACAGGGCTAATTATGAGACAGACTCACCTGAAACATACTTTCGCTTGTCCATCTTCGTCCCTCTCTATGATAATGTTCTGAGTGATATGCAGTCAAGGTTCTCTTCCCAATCGTTGGAACTCTTCAGTCTCTTTTCTCTGCTCCCTGAAAAAATAATTAGCCAAGATGAAGCTGCAATCAAAAAATCAGCTGATATTATGGTAAAGAAATTTGCCCCTTTGCTGGAACTTGACTTACCTCTTATGACTCAAATCCTTGAGGGTGAACTGGCCTTGTGGAGGGAACACTGGATTCGGACGAAAAATATGGGAACCAAGACCAAGCTTCCCGGTTCTGTCCTTGAAGCACTCGGACGGAGGTCGCCGTCAGCCGCGCGAGGCGGAAACAGAGGGGCCGTTTTTGCAGTGTAGTTATACGGCCCGATGACCGCGCCAACCTTGTTGAACTTTCTAGGTCGGGAAAGAGGAGGAGGTGGCGGCGGTCCTCCCCCCGCGCCCCGCCCCGCCCGGCGGGCAGGTGGCGGACGGGTGCACCGGGCAGGTGCGTGCACCGCAATGGTCAAGCAAGTGCACGTGCGCAGGGCAGGTGCGGCGACGGTTACCCAAATTGGGCGGACGGGACGGCGAAAGCAAATAAATAAACGATTCAAGAGCCGCAAAAAAAAAACAACCAACGAAAAACGAGCTGCTGTCTGAAACCGGCGTCGCCGTAAGTCAAGAAGTCGTGTGCCGTGCTGGCCGTGCTCGTTCGAGGGGGGCAGCACGACGACAAGGTGCGGGGCGATCGACCTCGTGCCGTTCCGCCGTTACGCGGCCCTGGAGGCCCTGGAGGCCGTGGACGTGGAAGTCCACTGCGGTGGGCACCTCATCACATCATCGGCCGGCCGGCACAGAGAAGCCCCCCCCCCCCCCTCCCCCCTCGGTCGAGCCGCCCCGCGACCCACGGCACAGCACCGGTTTATACGCTGATACCGTTTTCGCTCCGTCGGTACCATCCGTCTTGTTCGTGCAGCCAGCCAAGCCCAGGCCCCCTAGAGTCAGACACACACACACAAACACACACACACAACAGTTAGTCATTCACCGCAGCGGGCCAGTCATGCTGGTGCTGGTGGGAGGCACGGCAGCGGGCTGTAAAACGATCCGTCCGCGAGCATCAAAATTCGCCCGGCTCCCCCCCCCCCCTCTCTCTCTCTCCCCTCCGGCCCTCGGGCCTTTCATTAGTCGGCCGAAGCGTGTCACCAGCAGACGCCAAAAAAAAAAATGACGCGAGGCCTGCTGCCGCAAAAGTAGGGCAAGCCCGCCGGCCGGCCGGCCGCGCGCCCCGCCACCAATGACCGCCAGGGCTGGCCGCCGCCAGCGTGAGCCACGCCACTGCAGGGGCTTGATGCAGAGCTACGCCACTGGGCAGCGCACCTTGACAATGGTATCAATTAGCAGTGGGCTGCATCGGCCGGCACCGCCAGGCGGCCAGCCAGTGGCGGTCACGTCCCGGCGTCCCACGTCCCCGCCAGGACGCGGCCAGGACGCGGTCAGGAGGTCGCCGTGAAGGTGATCCCGGAGCGGGCGGTGGCTGCGGCCACTCCAGAGAGGCGGGGAGGGACGCGGCGGGGCGGGGCGATCTCCAGACGCCGTGTCGGTGCGGGCGCGGACGGTATGGGGGTCACCTTCCCGTTAAGCAGGCCGGCGTCGTCGCGGGCCTCGTTCGGCGCCACCTTGGGTACCACCTTCGGTATAGCCTTAGAGACCACCTTCAGCAGCACCTTTAAGAGCACCTTCGACACCACCTTTAAGAGCACCTTCGACACCACCTTAAAGAGCACCAGGGCCGTAGCTGCCGGGGGGGGCAGGGGGGGCAATGCCCTCCCCCCCCCAACTTTTGGCCAGGGGGGCAAGGAATCTGGCCAGGTGCAAGCAATGTAGACACAGAAATGTACGAGAATACCTTTTAAAAAAGTGTAAATAACCCAAAGAACTGCAAATTTTCTCAGCTCGCTTCGCTCGCAAATAATTTACATTTACCAGCCTATATATCCCTAAGAACCGCAAATTTTCTCAGCTCTCGGACAAACACTGACCACCCTAGTAAGTCGTAAGAACCGCAGATTTTCTCTCTTCCCGCGCGAGCTCTGTTTGCTCGCAAACAAATTACGCCGTTTACCACTCTAAAAAGTCCTAAGAACCGCAAATTTTCTCAGCTCGCTTCGCTCGCACACGTTTACCACCAAGTAACCCTTAGAACCGCAAATTTTCTGAGCTCGCTTTAATTGCAAACAAATTACGTTTTCCACCCTAAAGCCCTAAGAACCGCAAATTTTCTCAGCTCGCTTCGCTCGCACACGTTAGAACCGCAAATTTTCTGAGCTCGCTTCGCTCGCTAACAATTTACATTTACCACCCTTTTAATACATTCAATCGTGTGTTAAAAATTGAAAAAGCACCTGCGGGACCCCCTGATAGGTAGGCAACCTTCAATGCAGACAAAAATTTGCCCCCCCCCCTGGCGCGAGGAGGCGGCTACGGCCCTGAAGAGCACCTTCGGCACCACCTTCGGCACCACCTTCAGCACCACCTTCACGAGCACCGTCAGTACCACCTTCAAGAGCACCTTCAGCACCAACTTCACGAAAACACCTTCAAGAGCACCTTCAGCACCACCTTAAGGAGAACCTTCGGCAGCACCTTCAGGAGCACCTTCGGTACCACCTTTAAGAGCACCTTCGGCACCAAGAGCAACTTCAGCACCACCTAAAGGAGCACCTTTGGCACCACACCTTTAAGCAGGGTGGCCACTCAATTCCAAAAATGAAATTCCCGTTTTTTTTCCGGTATTTCCCGGTCAAAATTAAGGCTTTTCTAGGTTATTTTAGTGGTTCAAAGGCGCTTTTTCAGGGCGCGGCAGCGCCTCGGGAAGGCTTTGACCGCTGATAGTTTGGGAGTATGGTCTTGCAAAAGGTCAACAGTGAATAAATTCAGAAAATCACCGTTTTTGCTGACTTTGAGTGGTCACTGAATCCAATTTAGTTGCGGTCAAAGGCCTCCCTCGACGCTTACTATTCTAAAGACCTATCTTTCATGGCCGCCTCGGGAAGGCTTTGACCGCTGATAGTTTGGGAGCAGTGGTCTTGCAAAAATGGTCAAACAGTGAATGAATTTCAGAAAATCATCGATTTTGCTGACTTGAGCGGTCACTGCATCCAATTAGTTGCGGTCAAAGGCCTCCCTCGACGCCTTACTATTCTAAAGACCCTACTCTTTCATGGCCCGCCTCGGGAAGGCTTTGACCGCTGATAGTTTGGGAGCAGTGGTCTTGCAAAAATGGTCAAACAGTGAATGAATTTCAGAAAATCACCGATTTTGCTGACTTTGAGCGGTCACTGCATCCAATTTAGTTGCGGTCAAAGGCCTCCCTCGACGCCTTACTATTCTAAAGACCCTACTCTTTCATGGCCCGCCTCCACACTTAAAACTCTACAAAGAACTGCTCTTTGTAATACGAAGAAAACGGCGGCTTCGCAGCCTGCGAAGGAAATCGTTTGTAATACGAACGATTTTCTTTGTAATACAAAGAAAAATTTTTTCGTAGCCTACGAAGAACTTCTTCGCAGCCTGCAAAGGATTTTTCCTTTGTATTACGAAGAAAATCGTTTGTATTACAAACGATTTCCTTCGCAGGATGCGAAGACGCTGTTTTCTTCGTATTACAAAGAGCGGTTCTTTGCAGGAATTTATCTGTGTCGGGAAGGCTTTGACCGCTGATAGTTTGGGAGCAGTGGTCTCGCAAAAATGGTCAAAAGTGATGAATCCCGAAAGTATGATTGTCATTCATTGATGATGTGATTGTTTCACTGATTACCACTAGACGTGCAATGATTATCTTGAGTTGAGTACCCTTGCTGCGGCGCCGACGACTACGACTGAACCTTCAGAAGAAATTGACCTACAGGCAGCGCAGGCCTTTTCGCCTTTTCCCGGTTTCAATATGAAATTCCGGTTTTTTCCCGGTTTTTCAAGGAGATTTCATTTTCCCGGGTTTTTCCCGGTTTTCCCGGTTTTCCCGGTCGGTGGCACCCTGCTTTAAGAGCACCTTCAGCACCACCTTTAACGGCACCAACTTCAGGGACCACCTTCAGGGAGCACCTTCAGGACCACCTTGGCCACCACGCGCGGCGATAAGGCGCATTAAACAAGCGCGGCGATGACGTTGACGGCGACGGCAGGAAGTACCCGCGGCGGCGCGGAGGAAGCAGCACGGCGCGGCGCGGCGGAACACACAGTCGGCCTGTTACGTGGCGCCGAGTTTCACACTCTCAAGGCGTCCAAACGTTACGTCACGGCGCCGACGCCGCGGCACCGCGGTGGCGGCGCTGGCGCTAGCGCCGGCCGTTTCGGCGGCGCCACGCATTTGCATTAACGTCACAAAAAAAGTCTAATTACAGTTTTTAGCCCCCAAAAATTTGAACTATACTCTGACCAGAAAACGAAGAGCCCTGAGTTCTCGCGTTTATGGTATCGCCGCCTTGGCTAGCATTGCAGGCAGCCCTCGACCGCGAGCGAGGACCCAGGACTCTTCGTTTTGGTCAGATAATAAAGTCGATTTGTTGACGATTTTTTCCCCGAAAGGAGGCAGTGCGTGCACGTTGCACGTGACGGGCCACACGCCACGAGAAGACATTCAAATGACTTTCGTACATGCATGCCGTCTTTAGCTCTTCGGGCTGTCATGCCATGCCAAAGTGCACGGTCGCTGCGCTGGTAGAATTCCACCGTTCCGCGAACGCTTCGCCCGCCGGGCCGCGCCGCGCATCCCATCGTCAGCAGTCAGTCGCACAGTGGGCCAGAAGACCGGTGGAGACGGCCTAAACTCTGGACGCATTTGAGCTCCTCCAGAGTCGCTAAACAGGACTCGAATCGAACGTGTGACCCCCACCAATACATTGCTCTCCGACCGAGGAATCCATTGGTGGGGTCACACGTTCGGTTCGAGTCCTGTTTAGCGACTTGGAGCTCAAAACGCGTCTCGAGTTTTGTCCGCCTCCACCGGTCTTCTGGCCCACTGTGAGTCGGCAACGGGGGTCATTCAGACACACGGCCAGCGACGCGCGTAGCCGCGCCTAGGCAAGGCATTGCTACGCTCGCTGTGGGCTTTCGGGACCTCGGGCGCGCCGTGCCGTCCGTCCGTCCCGTCAGCCCGCGCACCAGTAGTTTGACTTTCCCGCGCCCTCTGTGCGACACGAAGCGGCGGAGGGGAAAGGGGGGGGGGGGGGAGGTGGCACTCGGCGGATAACGACGAAGGCGGCACCATAGGAAAGGACGCCTAGGAAAGGACGCACACCGCGACGCCCGATCCAAACTTCGCGGGAGGGGGGGAGGGGGGAGGTCACTGCGAAGGCACTAGGGCCAGGCGCGGATCCAGCAGCGACTGATTCCGAGAGTCGTCTTCGTCGCTCTGTCTCTCTCGCGGCCATGAGGACGCCCCATGAGTGCGACGGGGACGGGAGACAGAGCGGCGCGTGGGTGAGCAAAAGCAAAAGGACATTTGACCCCGTCTTGGTCCATAGATATCCGCTGAAAGGGAGGACAACAACGAAAAAGAGCCAAACTTTGGCCCTGTAAGTAAGCAAGACCTGCTGTTTTGCCCTCCTTCAGGGCGACTCTGAGTGTAGGGCAGCAGTGGCGTAGCAGAGAGGAGCCAGTCCAACCGAACCGACCTCAAACAACAACAACTGCAGCAGCAACAACAACACCACCACAAAAGGCTCAAATGAAAGCGATTCAGACCAACTCGGGGCTTCTTTCTCCGCCGGCTCGGCTCACTAACGACCCAGAGGTGTTAACGACCAAGAAGAGGCCGCCGCGGTGGCAAAACGGCGAAACAGAACGGCGGACAAAAGACGCAGCGCGAGAAATGAGCGAAAAACCGGAGCGAATCGGAGGAAAGCGCGCAGCGGCTCGCGTGCCGCCAATCAGAAACAAAACGGCAAAACGGCGCCTGCTTCACGGCTGTGTTGCTGCAGACCGATTCCGTCTGTCTCTCTCGCACTCATGGGGCGTGCCGTATGGGTGCGAGAGAGACAGAGCGACGAGAACGACTCTCGGAACCAGTCTGCCGCCGCTGCAGCGAGGCGGCCGGGGCGCGCACCGCCGCCACCGCGTGCGTGCACGTGCAGCAGCAGCACAGTGCCCTCGCGTCGCGCCGTCCCTCTCGCACTCGCGGGGCGTCGCGTGGGGGCGCGAGAGAGACGGGGCCGCACGGTGGCCGCGACGCCGGCAGCCAGGATGTGGCAACACGCGGCCTGGCCTCATACCGCACGCAAGCTCTCGTGGGCCGCCCCTCCCCTCCCCTCCCCTTCCCGCGCCATCCTCCATGGCTTCCGACCTGGATCGGATCAAGATGAGTGTGCCGGCAATGGCGGTGCCGTCCCCCCCCCCCCATCCCCCTTCCCGCCGTCCGGCATTGTGCACAAGGCTAGCGGCCGGCATTTGCACTAGAAGTAAGCCAGCCGAGCCTCGGCCGGCACGATTCCGCCAATTGGCCGGTGTCAGCGTGAACCTATACCCCTTACCCAGGGTACTATTCACTAGGAGGAAAGTACCTTGCCTAAGGGAGGGTAATAATTCCCTAGGGATATCATACTCATGCAGGGTGGGGGGTAATATTTTCCTAGGTAACTTTACCCCTCTAGGGGGGGTAATAATCCACTAGGGAAAAATACCCTCTCTCTGGGGGGGTAAAAATTCCCTAGGAAAAAAATACCCATCACAGGGGGGTTATCATACACTAGTAATTCTTACCCTCCTCCGGAGAGAGGTACATGCCCACTAGGTTAAGTTACCCAGGGGATCATAATTTACTAGTGAATTCGTACTTCCCCACCAGAAAAACGAGTGTGAAGATGAAAAAAAAATCCACAAGCATTCGAGAAAGCAAGTCATATACAAATGAGTCAAAATAAATTCTTAACACAGAAAACAACTTGATTCACGAATTTTAATGTTTTCAGCACCATAGGTCATTTTTTTCTAATTTAAACTTTGCGAATAAACGATGAGTAGTCAGGTAGGTAGACGAATCCCAAACTCAGGAATGGGCGCCCGCTTTGGCTTATCCTTGGATTATGTAAAAATCCAATTTACTTTTTTTTAATTTGATTTTCTGAAATTGCGTGTGGAACGGTCTTTCAACCACCTTAATGCTCGTTTTCTGGTGAGGGAGTACAAATGCCCTAGTAATTATTAACCCATTTTACCTAGTGGCCATGTACCCTCTCAGGAGAGAGGGTAAGAAATTACTAGTGGATTACCCCCCTGTGATAGGTACTTTTTCTAGGGATTTTCCCCCTCCAGAGAGAGGGTATTTTTCCACTAGTGGATTATTACCCCCCCTAGAGGGGATAAAGTTACCCTAGGAAATATTACCCCCCCCTGCATGAGTATGATATCCTAGGGAATTATACCCTCCCCTAGGGCAAGGTACTTCCTCCTAGTGAATAGTACCCTAGGTAAGGGGTAAAGATACACGCTTACACCGGCGAGGTGTGAGGCGAGGCGCGCCGCGCAGCGCCCCGCGGCAGACTCAAGAGTCGTTCTCTCTCGCACCCACGCGGCACGCCCCATGAGTGCGAGGGGACGGAGCGACGAAAGCGACTCAGCCTCGCGGACGGCGAAAGCCCGAGTCCGGCCAAGCCGACTCCCGCCACCGCGACGGAAAGGAAAGGAAACGAAGACGAAACAATGAGTTTCTTCATCACCCGCTCGCCTCGACGCCGCCCCGCCCCGCCCCGCCGCCGGCCGCCCAAAACGAGGACAGTCGTGGACAGCCCAGGATGGCGGCGGACAGGCCGAGGCCCCGCGAGGGCGGCGAGGGCCGCGTGGGACCGCAGGCGCACAGTGGGCCAGAAGACCGGTGGAGGCGGTCAAAATCCCGGACGCGTTGTGAGCTCCAGAGTCGCTAACTGGGACTCGAACCGAGCGTGTGACCCCACCAATGGATTCCTCGTTCGGAGAACAATCCAATGGTGGGGTCACAAGTCGGCTCCAGTCCCATTTAGCGACTCTGGAGCTCAAAGCGCGTCGGATTTTGACCGCCTCCACCGATCTTCTGGCCCACTGTGAGGCGGGCAGGACCGTCGCGCGCGCTCCGATATGAAATTAGTTCTGAGCCGCGCCGCGCCTGCCGGAGCATCACGGACAAATCCGAGTCCGCCCGTCTCGTCTCCGCCGCCGATCGTCCACCGTTTACTCCCATTGTTCATGGAGTCCTTTGTCCGGCAGAGCTGACCCAAAACGCGGTCCGGGCGAAGGGGGCGAGGAGGAGTGGGTAGGTGGCCTCGTCAAGTCGCTCAATGCTGCATGCCAGCGCCCGGCCCTCGGCCCGGCCCGGCCCGCCCCCTCCCGCAGGGCCGCCCGCCGTGCCCCGCCCGTGCCCTGGCCAAGGGTAGTGATGGAGTCCTCCGGGGGCGGGGGTGGAGGGGGAGGTGCCGAGGCCACCGCGGAGCGAGGCAGGGTGGGGCGGGACACCAGAGATTGGGGCTCAAGGGGAAAAATAGGGCGCCCGACCCCCCTTGTAGGCTCGTGGGCCCCGCGGGGGGCATGGCGTGACCGCCACAGCGACCGAGGGGCGGTCTGCGCCCGCCACGCCACCCGCTCGAACAGGTGTCTCGGATGCGCACTCACGGCCGCGGCTGGCCGAGCGTGGCCATTACAAGAACCAACTGGAGCCGCGGCACACGTGGCCGCGGCGAACGCAATACGCACAGTGGGCCAGAAGACCGGTGAGGCGGCCAAAACTCTAGACGCGTTTTGAGCTCCAGAGTCGCTGAATGGGACTCGAACCGAATGTTTGACCCCACCAATGGATTGCTCTCCGAACGAGGAATCTATTGGTGGGGTCGCACGTTCGGTTCGAGTCCCATTTAGCGACTCTGGAGCTCAAAACGCGTCTAAGGTTTCGGCCGCCTCCACCGGTCTTCTGGCCCACTGTGATACGCCCTCGTCGACCTATCCCACGTGGCAAAATCAAGTTTCCGTTATTTTCAACCCCCTTGCTCGCTCGCCGCTAACGAACCTCGGGGCCGCGCTGTGCTGCGCGCGCCAATTCGTCGAGTTGCCTCACGGAGGGGAATGTTCGCTCGGCGGCGGCGGCTCGGGCACACACGTGTTGCCGAGGTATCGCACGGACGGCATGCCAAAATAATTTAATTGAATTCCTGTCCGGGCATGCCGGGCCGGCGGGGCGGGCGGGGTGGGTGAGGCGGGGTGAGGCGGGGTGAGGCGGGGCGGGTGAGGCGGGGCGGGGCCTTTGGAAGGGCCGCCGCACGCCGCCCAACGAGGTGGCCGAAGGCTGACCCAGTAACCCGGCGTGTACAGCAACACGCCGCCGCCGGCCTGCCTGCCCTGCCCTGCCGTGCCCTGCCGTGCCCGCCAATGCAAATCGATCACCGCGAACAATAACACGGCGGTCATCACTTCGGCCCGGACTCGAACACCAGCACCGGCCGCGGCCTGCGAGTGGTGGTATGACCCACTGTGAAAATTTTGCGCCCACTGATTGATTTGATTGTCAGAATGTGCCAAGTGCAACAGTTCTGGAGTATTTGCCAAAAATGTTTCACTGCTTGCTGCCGTTTCCGTCACCTTAATGTGAAATGCGTTCAATTTTGTGCAATCAGTGTGGAAAACTGCTGCTCCCCCTCTAACGCGACTGGAACACATCTATCCGTGCCGTATGAGACCGGGGCTTCACACTCTCAAGGCGTCCAAACGTTACGTCACGGCGCGGACGCCGCGGCACCGCGGTGGCGGCGCTGGCGCTAGCGCCGGCCGTTTCGGCGGCGCCACGCATTTGCATTAACGTCACAAAAAAAAGTCTAATTACAGTTTTTAGCCCCCAAAAATTTGAACTATACTCTGACCAGAAAACGAAGAGCCCTGAGTTCTCGCGGTTTATGGTATCTGCCGCCTTGGCTAGCATTGCAGGCAGCCCTCGACCGCGAGGCGAGGACCCAGGACTCTTCGTTTTCTGGTCAGATAATAAAAGTCGATTTGTTGACGATTTTTTCCCCGAAAGGAGGCAGTGCGTGCACGTTGCACGTGACGGGCCACACGCCACGAGAAGACATTCAAATGACTTTCGTACATGCATGCCGTCTTTAGCTCTTCGAGCTGTCATGCCATGCCAAAGTGCACGGTCGCTGCGCTGGTAGAATTCCACCGTTCCGCGAACGCTTCGCCCCGCCGGGCCGCGCCGCGCATCCCATCGTCAGCAGTCAGTCGCACAGTGGGCCAGAAGACCGGTGGAGGCGGCCTAAACTCTGGACGCATTTTGAGCTCCTCCACACTGAGAAAATCCCTTCGGCGCCCGCATCAAACATTTGGTCGCAGCAACCAAACACATAATGAAATACGGCCGGATGAAAGTTGGTCGCGGCGGCAAAGGCGGTGGGCGCAGCAGCGGGTTTTCAGTACTCGAACCTTTTTCGAGACCTCCAAAAGTTTCAATGCCGCGTCCAAAGTTACGTCACGTGCATCGAATTTCGCCATAAAAAGTTGCACAGATCTCGGATCCTTCCTTTCCTACCGGTTTCGAATACGTATTCCATTACGTCACAACCAGTCTAATACAGTTTTAGAAAACTGTGGAACTGTTTCCCCTCTGGAGTAAACCCACCCGGTCCCGGTTTAGCATCCAGCCTCCGGCACGGATCGCAGCCCTCCGGCAACGAAAGGGAGGGAAGTGGCTGTTTGTCTACATCGCATGTCGATTTGTCACTCATTTTTTCCCAAACGCGCTGCGTAAAAGTTGCACGTGAAGTGTCTGGCGACTGTTGAACATTTAATGTTTGTAGAAATGCCGTTTTGTCCGGGGCGCGCTTGCCAACGGTGCACGGTCGCTGAGGATCAGACCCGAAACGCTTTGGCCGTGGGCAGCTTCGATGTCTACGTAGCGGGTTCGGTGAGCAATTTTGGGGAAGACCGAAGGTTCGATGCTGAAGCCGAAAATTTTCTCCTGCAGAGTCGCTAAACAGGACTCGAATCGAACGTGTGACCCCACCAATACATTGCTCTCCGACCGAGGAATCCATTGGTGGGGTCACACGTTCGGTTCGAGTCCTGTTTAGCGACTTTGGAGCTCAAAACGCGTCTCGAGTTTTGTCCGCCTCCACCGGTCTTCTGGCCCACTGTGAGTCGGCAACGGGGGTCATATTCAAGACACACGGCCAGCGACGCGCGTAGCCGCGCCTAGGCAAGGCATTGGCTACGCTCGCTGTGGGCTTTCGGGCGACCTCGGGCGCGCCGTGCCGTCCGTCCGTCCCGTCAGCCCGCGCACCAAGTAGTTTGACTTTCCCGCGCCCTCTGTGCGACACGACGCGGCGGAGGGGAAAGGGGGGGGGAGGTGGCACTCGGCGGATAACGACGAAGGCGGCACGACGCCTAGGAAAGGACGCACACCGCGACGCCCGATCCAAACTTCGCGGGAGGGGGGGGGGAGGGGGGAGGTCACTGCGAAGGCACTAGGGCCAGGCGCGGATCCAGCAGCGACTGATTCCGAGAGTCGTCTTCGTCGCTCTGTCTCTCTCGCGGCCATGAGGACGCCCCATGAGTGCGACGGGGACGGGAGACAGAGCGGCGCGTGGGTGAGCAAAAGCAAAAGGACATTTGACCCCGTCTTGGTCCATAGATATCCGCCTGAAAGGGAGGACAACAACGAAAAAGAGCCAAACTTTGGCCCTGTAAGTAAGCAAGACCTGCTGTTTTGCCCTCCTTCAGGGCGACTCTGAGTGTAGGGCAGCAGTGGCGTAGCAGAGAGGAGCCAGTCCAACCGAACCGACCTCAAACAACAACAACTGCAGCAGCAACAACAACACCACCACAAAAGGCTCAAATGAAAGCGATTCAGACCAACTCGGGGCTTCTTTCTCCGCCGGCTCGGCTCACTAACGACCCAGAGGTGTTAACGACCAAGAAGAGGCCGCCGCGGTGGCAAAACGGCAAAACAGAACGGCGGACAAAAGACGCAGCGCGCGAGAAATGAGCGAAAAACCGGAGCGAATCGGAGGAAAGCGCGCAGCGGCTCGCGTGCCGCCAATCAGAAACAAAACGGCAAAACGGCGCCTGCTTCACGGCTGTGTTGCTGCAGACCGATTCCGTCTGTCTCTCTCGCACTCATGGGGCGTGCCGTATGGGTGCGAGAGAGACAGAGCGACGAGAACGACTCTCGGAATCAGTCTGCCGCCGCTGCAGCGGGCACCGCCACCACCGCGTGCGTGCACGTGCAGCAGCAGCACAGTGCCCTCGCGTCGCGCCGTCCCTCTCGCACTCGCGGGGCGTCGCGTGGGGGCGCGAGAGAGACGGAGCCGCACGGTGGCCGCGACGCCGGCAGCCAGGATGTGGCAACACGCGGCCTGGCCTCATACCGCACGCAAGCTCTCGTGGGCCGCCCCCTCCCCTACCCTTCCCGCGCCATCCTCCATGGCTTCCGACCTGGATCGGATCAAGATGAGTGTGCCGGCAGTGGCGGTGCCGTCCCCCCCCCCCTCCCGCCGTCCGGCATTGTGCACAAGGCTAGCGGCCGGCATTTGCACTAGAAGTAAGCCAGCCGAGCCTCGGCCGGCACGATTCCGCCAATTGGCCGGCGAGGTGTGAGGCGAGGCGCGCCGCGCAGCGCCCCGCGGCAAGAGTCGTTCTCTCTCGCACCCACGCGGCACGCCCCATGAGTGCGAGAGAGACGGAGCGACGAAAGCGACTCAGCCTCGCGGACGGCGAAAGCCCGAGTCCGGCCAAGCCGACTCCCCGCCACCGCGACGGAAAGGAAAGGAAACGAAGACGAAACAATGAGTTTCTTCATCACCCGCTCGCCTCGACGCCGCCCCGCCCCGCCCCGCCCCACCGCCGGCCGCCCAAAACGAGGACAGTCGTGGACAGCCCAGGATGGCGGCGGACAGGCCGAGGCCCCGCGAGGGCGGCGAGGGCCGCGTAGGGACCGCAGGCGCACAGTGGGCCAGAAGACCGGTGGAGGCGGTCAAAATCCCGGACGCGTTGTGAGCTCCAGAGTCGCTAACTGGGACTCGA
The DNA here is from genome assembly GCF_012932325.1 of Thrips palmi. Classification (NCBI taxonomy): domain Eukaryota; kingdom Metazoa; phylum Arthropoda; class Insecta; order Thysanoptera; family Thripidae; genus Thrips; species Thrips palmi. Next base: position 11,455,873 of record NW_023144631.1, on the reverse strand, counting down.
ACCGAGCGTGTGACCCCACCAATGGATTCCTCGTTCGGAGAACAATCCAATGGTGGGGTCACAAGTTCGGCTCCAGTCCCATTTAGCGACTCTGGAGCTCAAAGCGCGTCCGGGATTTTGACCGCCTCCACCGATCTTCTGGCCCACTGTGAGGCGGGCAGGACCGTCGCGCGCGCTCCGATATGAAATTAGTTCTGAGCCGCGCCGCGCCTGCCGGAGCATCACGGACAAATCCGAGTCCGCCCGTCTCGTCTCCGCCGCGATCGTCCACCGTTTTTACTCCCATTGTTCATGGAGTCCTTTGTCCGGCAGAGCTGACCCAAAACGCGGTGCCGGGCGAAGGGGGCGAGGGGGAGTGGGGTTAGGTGGCCTCGTCAAGTCGCTCAATGCTGCATGCCAGCGCCCGGCCCTCGGCCCGGCCCGGCCCGCCCCCTCCCGCAGGGCCGCCCCGCCGTGCCCCGCCCGTGCCCTTGGCCAAAGGGGTAGTGATGGAGTCCTCCGGGTGGCGGGGGTGGAGGGGGAGGTGCCGAGGCCACCGCGGAGCGAGGCAGGGTGGGGGCGGGACACCAGAGATTGGGGCTCAAGGGGAAAAATAGGGCGCCCGACCCCCCCTTGTAGGCTCGTGGGCCCCGCGGGGGGCATGGCGTGACCGCCACAGCGACCGAGGGGCGGTCTGCGCCCCGCCCCGCCACGCCACCCGCTCGAACAGGTGTCTCGGATGCGCACTCACGGCCGCGGCTGGCCGAGCGCGGCCATTACAAGAACCAAACTGGAGCCGCGGCACACGTGGCCGCGGCGAACGCAATACGCACAGTGGGCCAGAAGACCGGTGGAGGCGGCCAAAACTCTAGACGCGTTTTGAGCTCCAGAGTCGCTGAATGGGACTCGAACCGAATGTTTGACCCCACCAATGGATTGCTCTCCGAACGAGGAATCCATTGGTGGGGTCGCACGTTCGTTTCGAGTCCCATTTAGCGACTCTGGAGCTCAAAACGCGTCTAGAGTTTCGGCCGCCTCCACCGGTCTTCTGGCCCACTGTGATACGCCCTCGTCGAACTATCCCACGTGGCAAAATCAAGTTTCCGTTATTTTCACCCCCCTTGCTCGCTCGCCGCTAACGAACCTCGGGGCCGCGCTGTGCTGCGCGCGCCAATTCGTCGAGTTGCCTCACGGAGGGGAATGTTCGCTAGGCGGCGGCGGCGGCGGCTCGGGCACACACGTGTTGCCGAGGTATCGCACGGACGGCATGCCAAAATAATTTAATTGAATTCCTGTCCGGGCATGCCAGGGGCCGGGCGGGGCGGGCGGGGTGGGGTGGGGCGGGGTGAGGCGGGGTGAGGCGGGGCGGGGTGAGGCGGGGCGGGGCCTTTGGAAGGGCCGCCGCACGCCGCCCAACGAGGTGGCCGAAGGCTGACCCAGTAACCCGGCGTGTACAGCAACACGCCGCCGCCGGCCTGCCGTGCCCTGCCGTGCCCGCCAATGCAAATCGATCACCGCGAACAATAACACGGCGGTCATCACTTCGGCCCGGACTCGAACACCAGCACCGGCCGCGGCCTGCGAGTGGTATGACCCACTGTGAAAATTTTGCGCCCACTGATTGATTTGATTGTCAGAATGTGCCAAGTGCAACAGTTCTGGAGTATTTGCCAAAAATGTTTCACTGCTTGCTGCCGTTTCCGTCACCTTAATGTGAAATGCGTTCAATTTTGTGCAATCAGTGTGGAAAGTTGCTGCTCCCCCTCTAACGCGACTGGAACACATCTATCCGTGCCGTTTGAGACCGGGTCGGCGCCATACGGACTTGCTACCCATCTCACCATGATCCTGGCGTCGACGCCGCGCGGACCATAGGCCTGCCCGGCCTGCGGCCCGCCCACGCCAGGCCATCGCTTTAATGAGCAGAATATGCAAGCCTTGCCCGACGCCCCGCCCCGCCTCCCCCTTACAGCGCCCGCCCACCCGCTCTGGGTGTCCTGTCCCCGTGGCCCACATCGTGCGCGCAGACACCAGCGGGGCGGGGCGGGGCGGGGCCCCCGAGACGTTGAATCTGTTCATGGCATTACTCCGCCGAGCAGAGCTCGCAGCGCCAACCCGCGTGTGGGGACCTGCTACCACCAACTACCACCACGCCGCCGTGCCCCCGGACCGCGCCCCGGCCTGCCTGCCTGCCAGGCCCCGGCTCCAGTGCGATATTGCGCGCGGACTTTATGTAGGCCAAAACACTTTGCCGCACAGAAAAGCCTCCGGGCTGCGCGCGCACGAACACACACACACACACACACACACACACACAACACACAACACACACACACACACACACACACACACACACACACACACACACGTGCGTGTGTCTCCACGTGTGCTTGTCTCCCTCGCACACCACAACAAGGCCCAAGGGGAGGTGGTGGTGGTGGATATCGATTGCGCGGGGAAAGCAGGGGGTCCCTTTCCCTCCCCTCTCCCCGCATAGGTGTGTCAGGACAAGTGGCGCGTACGCAGCGAGCGCGCGCCCGGCAAACGGGGCGTACTGGCGTAGTATGTAGTACTATGGAAGCGGCTGGAATTACAAAGAAATCGGCGAGAAACGCACATGGAGGTGCGTGCGCGGCTGCGCGGCGGCGCACACAGCATCGCGGAGCACGGCGGCGGGCAAACAAGGGATTCCTTCCAGCGGCACGGCGACGACGCGCGCGTGCCGAGGACAAAGAGGCCCTGCTGGGGGGAGCGGGGGGGGGGAGGGGGGGGAGCCGGAGGGGGCGTAACGCTTTTGGCTCGCCGGAGAGGAGAAGGGGGCGCGCGGTGCGGATCGCTCTGAAAACCATTTCGAAATCGGCAACCAGGTCGCAGCGGCCCAGCCAGGCCCAGCCAGGCCCAGCACGCTGCAGCAGGCCATCCCAGCCGTTCTCGTTCTTCTCGTCGGCCTGCTGGATAACGGCCACGGGGTCATCGAGGCCCTGAGCGAGCCCCTCCGGCCGGGGCCGCCAAGCCATGGCCATTGAAAGCCGCTTTAATATTCAGTCCATATTTTCCTTTCATTTTTATTTTTCCCCCCTTCAACGTTCCACTGAGCCTGCATTCTCTTTTGCGAAACGCAACGGCGGGGCGGAGGGCACCCCCACCGACGGCACGGCCAGAGGGCGGCAGGGCAGCCCCCTTAACGGCCAGAGGGCGTTAGACGCTGCTCGAAAGCCGAGCCGAGCCGAGCCGAGCCAAAAGGGCCGCGGGGGATGAAATTCGCGCCATAAATCCTTTCAGTTAAAGCGCGGGGGCGTCCTAGGGCGGCCGCGGCCATGCAGGGCTCAAAGCAGCCAGGCAGCCCGCCGCCACCGCGCCGCAGCACGCCGACAGGGCCGTAAAGCACACCAACTTCGGCGAGGGCCCCGCCACCGAGGGCCGCCGAGGAGGTGCGATACGCTGTCCTTTTTCAGCTTTCAGCCTCAAGGGCCGAGGAGGGCGCGGGCGGCGCCGAACAGTGGGCCAGAAGACCGGTGGAGGCGGCCAAAACTCTAGAGGCGTTTTGAGCTCCAGAGTCGCTGAACAGGACTCGACCCGAGCGTTGTGACCCCCACCAATGGATTCCTCGTTCGGGGAGCAATCCATTGATGGGGTCACACGTTCGGTTTGAGGCCTATTTAGCGACTCTAGAGCTCAAAACGCGTCCGGGGTTTTGACCGCCTTCACCGGTCTTCTGGCCCACTGTGCGCCGTGGCCCTACGGCCCTACGGGACGGGGCGCCAGTCCAGCGCCAAACTTGTCTCATCACCGCGGCCAACTTCCAGTCACCTTCCCCGGCAAAAGCTGAGCCTCTCCGTACCGCCAAACGCACCAACGGGACTCTCATGCAAATTCGGCGCGGCCGCCCCACATCCAATTGGTCGCGTTGCTTCGGGTCGCCCCGCCCCTCCCTGGACCCACTTTTCATCACCTGGCCGACCTGTAAGAGTGTTTGACCTCCTCCGCCAGTGAAGCGCGCGCCCTGCCTCGCCTGGGCCACGGGCCTGGGCCCTGCCGAGCGGCGGCGGCAAGGCGGAGCAGCGGTCGGGTCAAGTAGGTCGGCACCGCCCCGCCTCGCCCCGCCCCGCCCCGCCCGTGGCCCGGCGGACTGCAATGGTCTGGAAAACTCACATCCATAAAGCCCAGAGCCCAGCCCGGCTGTCCGTGCGTCCGTCGCCCTGTCTGTCTGTCTGTCTGTCCGTCGGCACGGCTCACTTCACCCCCGTACTCCACCGCACCGCGCCTCGCCCAGAGGCCGCCCTGTCCGAGGCCGTCCCGGTTCGTCTGCCCTACTCCGTCTGGGGCCGAGGCCAGTCATTTGTCTGGCCGCAAGGCCGGTGAGGCCGCCAGGGGGTGGAGGCCAGCGGGGCCGGGCCGTCGGCCCGGGGGCCTCGTCGGGGGCCCAGGCGTCGTCGCGCCGGTGCACAGTGGGTGGAGGCGGCCAAAACTGAAGACGCGTTTTGAGCTCCAGAGTCGCTAAATGGGACTCGAACCGAACGTGTGACCCCACCAATGGATTGCTCTCCGAACGAGGAATCCATTGGTGGGGTCACACGTTCGGTTCGAGGCCTGTCTAGCGACTCTGAAGCACAAAACGCGCCTAGAGTTTTGGCCGCCTCCACCGGTCTTCTGACACACTGTGCGGTGGCGGCGGTGCACTGTGCACCCCGCGCTGCAGTCCTGGGACTGGGATTGAAACCCGGCGTCGCCCCGCCCCGCCACGCCCCCTTCCCCGGCTGCATTGTCCCCACCGACACGTCCGTCTCGAAGCGGTGAGAGAGAAAGAGAGAGAGAGAGAGAGAGAGAGAGAGAGAGAGAGAGAGAGAGAGAGAGAGAGAGAGAGAGAGAGAGAGAGGGAGAGGGGGGCAGTGAGATGACCCAGTATGCATGCTGCTGCGCGGTGGCGGCGGCGACCGCGACGCGTTGTAGCGCCTGCTGCTGCTGCTGCTGCTGCGCGGCGGCGGCGCTCGGAGTCAACGGAGCGGGAAGGAGTGAGGCCGCGTGGGGGCGACGCCCGCCCCGCCCCGCCCCGCCCCCCCGCCCCCCCCGCCCCGCCTAGCAGGTCACCCAAAGTGTGTTAGGTCACACGGACTCAATGTTTGGGCAACGCGCGGCTAATGAAAGGCAAGGCGTGGAAGGGCAGCCACAGCCACAGCGGCAAGCCGCGGCCAGGGTCCACCTTCTTCGAGGCCTCGTTCGAGGCGGCCAGCACGGCGGCCAGCACACCCAGGGGCTTTCACCGTCGCATCGCCGCATCGTCCCGGAAACGGCCAAGGAAATACAGCAGCAGCCGGACCAAGTTTCCAATACGCAGCAACCGACCAAAACCCCAAAAATTGCATACTAGCCACTAAAGTAGATGTGTTTTCTTTTCCAGGTCCCTTCAATTAAACAGGAAAAAATACAGCAAAGACCCGAGTAAAACAAGCGCGATGAAACTCGAAAATGAGGCAAACGGCCCATCGCGCCCACGCATGCGCACAGCGGCGGCGGCAGTGGGGCAACAAGGCGACACACATGTAGAGGCGCCAGAGGCCCCGCCACGCCGCGCCGCCGCTACGCGCCAGAGTGGGATGGAAGGATGGAAAAGGAGAGGGAGGCGGTGACACAGTTGGAAATTGGGACAATTGAAGGCCTCCACCAACACGCCGCCGGCCGCCCCGGCCCCCGCGGCCCCCGGCCCGGACTGAGTGGGGCCTCTCGCTCGCGGTCAGCCGCCGCCGCCGCCGCTGCTGCCTCCGCTGCGGCGGTTGCAGTGGCGTGCCGCCGAGCCTTAACCCGATTCAGAGCCGATCTCCAGGCACAGGCAAAGCCAGGCAAAGCCCATGAAGAAGCAAGACGGCGGCTGGACGCCGCACAGTGGGCCAGAAGACCGGTGGAGGCGGCCAAAACTCTAGACGCGTTTTGAGCTCCAGAGTCACTAAACAGGCCTCGAACCGAGCGTGTGACCCCACCAATGGATTCCTCGTTCGGAGAGCAATCCATTGGTGGGGTCACATGTTCGGTTCGAGGCCTGCTTAGCGACTCTGGAGCTCAAAACGCGTCTAGAGTTTTGGCCGCCTCCGTCAGTCCTCTGGCCCACTGTGCGCCGCTGCAGGCCGATGCCGAGCTCGCTGTCTCCCTCGCACCCAGACGGGACGCCCCACGAGTGCGAGGGAGACAGAGCGACGCTCTCGGAATCAGTCCGCTGGACGCTGCTTCGACCGCTGCTGCTGCTGGGAAATAAATGAGTGGATCTCATTATTCACTCGGCTCGACTCGACACGGCGCGGCTCGGCTGCGGTTTCGGGGTCAGGTCAGGCCTCGTTCGAATTCTCTTTTTGTGGCGCGTCGCCGGAAACACGAGGCGGCCGCTCCGATCGGCCCAGCAGACCGTCCGCCCCCCGTCTCTCTCGCACTCGTGGGGCGTGCCGTACAGGTGCGAGAGGGACAGGGCGACGACAACGACTCTCGGAATCAGTCTACAACAGCCGGGCAGCGGGGCCCAGTGGGTCCTCCCTTCCCTTCCCTTCCCTTCCCTCGCCCCAGAAGGGCTGGCCGTCGGCTGGCCGTGTGAGCTAACCTCCAGGCCGCCGGGCGAACGGGGTCAGGCTCCGGCCGCGCCGTGGGCCACACAGTGGGCCGCGCGGCGAACGGCTTCGCTTTGACACTCACTTGGCCGAGCGGCACGCCGCACTCCACTCCCAGGCCGTCCACCACGCCAGTGTGGTGGTGGTGGTGAAAGACACAAAGGCTGAACATGCACCCGCCACTGGAGCTCCACATTGTGTGGCTCGGCCCATTTACACACACACACACACACACACACACACACACACACAGCGCGCGCAGAGACAGGGGCAGTGAGTCAGTTTCCAATGGAGCCTTGGGCGTAGGTACGTACGCCTCATAAACATCCCATAGCCCTTATTGCCGGACAGATGCGCAAGGGACTCGGAGAGAGAGAGAGAGAGAGAGAGAGAGAGAGAGAGAGAGAGAGAGAGAGAGAGAGAGAGAGGAGAGAGAGAGAGAGAGAGAGAGAGAGAGAGAGAGAGAGAGAGAGGAGAAGGAGAGAGAGGGAGAGCGGGCAAGAGAGAGGGGCACCGGTGGAGGGGCAGCCATTCTGTGTCAGGGCCGAGGTGGCGGGGCGGGGCGGGGCGGGGCGGGGTGGGGCGCGGCGACAGGGCTGGGCATCGCCTGTCTGCATGCACACGCCCCGCCCCGCCCTGCCCCGCCCCGCCCCGCCTGCACCGGGCCACCGCCAACGAGGGCATCGCCGTCCTAACTAGACCGCCCACAACCACACTCAATTCCACGTACTACTTTTATTTCATTTCGTTTGTCGGTCTGGGCTGCGCGGGGCTGCGGCTGCTCATGACCCGAAGGACGCGGCGCGGCGCGCGCTACGCACAGGACAACGAGGTCAGTGTTCGACCCGCGTCCCCGTTGCCGCGTCGGCGGCGTACCCTGCAGACTGATTCCGAGAGTCGCTTTTCGTCGCTCCGCCTCTCTCGCACCCACACGGGCGCCCCGCGAGCGCGAGAGAGACAGAGCGACCCGGCGGGCCCTGAAAACGGCATTGCGAGTTTCGTCAAGCCACGGTGTGGCGGAGCGCCCCGGCGGCGTGCCGCCATGGTGCCGCCCTGCCCGCCGCGGCCTGCCTACCCTTTGCAGCAGCGAGGCGGGCCGAGGCAGCGGCCGACCCACTTGGCGTTGCACAAGGGGCAGTGCAGGCGGCGAGGCAGTGGCGCGGCGAGGCGTGCTGGAGCCCTCCGTTGCAAAACCGCCGCCGCCGCCGCCGCCGTCCTCGTCGGCAGCGAGAGGGGAGGCACATCCGGGCCAGGGAGAAGAAGGCCGCGTCTCAAGTGTCGACCTGCAGCCCGATTCCGAGAGGGAGTCGTTTTCGTCGCTCCGTCCCTCCCGCACTCGTGGCGCGTCCCGTCTGGGTGCGAGGGACACAGAGTGACGAAAACGACTCTCGGAATCAGTCTACTGCATCGGCGCACCGCAGCGTTTAAGCCGCCCGGCCGCGAAGCCCTGCGAGTGGAGGAAGCTCGTCGCCGACCGTGTCACTCCCACGGCAATCCAATCCGCTTTCCCGCGCAAATATCCGCACCAATATCGGGGGGAAAGGCGGCGGCGGCGGCGGCAGGGGGATCTCGACCGGGGCGGGGCGGGGCGAGGTGCGGCGGGGGCGGGGCGCACAGGAAATTGGAAAGGGACTTTCACGTGAGGCGTCTGCTGCGAAACGGCGCGCGCGGTACAGATCACCGCCTGCCTAACAGACGTTTTCACTCCGGCCGGCCACGGCTGCGTGCGTGCGCCGTGCGCGGCCGCCCGCTGACCCTTGTCCTGTAACAGCGCCCCGGTCCTTGGGGCCCTTCAGGGGGCCCTCCAGGACGCTCGCGTGCAGGGCGGCCGGGCCCAGTCCCATGGCGACCCGGGGGCCGTCCCGGAGGACGCCGCGTCCACCCCGTGCTGGCCGACATCGCGATGAGCGCCTCCCTGCAGACCGATTCCGAGAGTTGTTTTCGTCGCTCTGTCTCTCTCGCACTCGTGGGGCGTCCCATACGGTTGCGAGAGAGACAGAGCGACGAAGACGACTCTCGGAATCAGTCCGCTGGCGGCCCCGTTGGCCAGGAACGCGTTGCCGGTAAGCGCCTGGCGGGTAGGCCAACCTCCCCTGCCGCCGCGCACGCGTGTCGTGCGTGGCTGCCTACCGCCAGTTCGCAGGCGCTCCAGTGGTCTGACTCCCAGCAGCGCTTCGTCGCTCTGTCTCTCTCGCACTCGTGGGCGTCGCGCAGGGGTGCGAGAGAGACAGAGGGGGAAGAAAGCAGTGCAGGTCGCACTGCACACCGCGTTGCCATGCCAATCTCGGCCT